>NC_061510.1:281133855-281185079 GCF_022539505.1 Lolium rigidum
AATATGAGAATGCATTTTTTAGCTTTTAATGGAAGCAATTAAGATAAAAATTTGCATAACTTCTGAATATCTTACTCTTAGTTATTGGAACCAATATATTTTGTCCTTATGATGTATGCTGGATTTTTTTTTAGGATCTCCTGGATCTGGGACTCAATATGTTATGACTAAGAAAGTGAAAAACACAGACGACAGTTCAAAATGGAAGCAAAGAAAAAATGGCGAAAGAAACATCCACATAAGTTGCACGACTATTGCAGCACAGTAGACACTTTCCTGCCCGTCTCGTTAACATATTTCAATGAACTTTAACTTAACTACTAAAATCTAATTTTCTACTATAATTCTTAGCATTCTACCTGTACATATAATACAGTGCCATGCTTGTCATGCACACTTTCAAAATTAAAGTAATTACATGATTTTCAAGGCATCGAAAAGTTAACTCTAACCATATGAATTAACTGTTATAGGGTTTCAGTTTGGGTTTTTGACAAAGATCAACAATCAACGGTCAAATGCAGCTCACATGTCCATCTCATGGGATTGCTGGAGAGTCCATCCATCGGATTTATGCCCTGATGGTATCAACCACTCAAGCATCAGAGCATGCTCATGCTCAACATCATACTTGAGCAGCTTGAAACCATAACTAACGAATGATAAGAAGAAAGTGGCAAAGCGCAATAGTAGACCACTAATGCAAATGCATTAGCATGCCTTCTGTGATGTGAAGCCTATAGAGTTCCACATTCTTGTATCAACAACCACCAGCCAACACAACTCCCTTCTGGATAAACTAAGATATTAGGAAATACCATCAGCCGAAAATTAACATTGGCATATATTATTTGTCTAAAAACATACATGGGTTGGAAGAATGCATTGTCTAAAAATATCAGCAGTATTTTTGGATCACAACAAGCTGAAAAGTGTGAGAAAAGGAAACAACAAATGGAAACTGTTATAATTACCCATTTCAGATCGAAGAGGAAGTTTTTTGTCATATATGCCTGGACATCCTAATGGCATGACTTGGCCAGGACATCGGAACTAAATGTAACATTAACCAATCGCATTCATTTGTCGTGATCAGACCTACAAGAAGACCTTATAGTTGTACTGCAAAGAAAATTGATGCATTAAACATAAGAAAATAATCGAATAAAGCTGAGCTTTTACTTTTTGGGGAGTTGAATATGGAAAGCTAAATCATGTATAGAACATGGTTTACAGACATAACTACATGATATACTTAGCTCATCTACTATAGTGCAGTAAAAAATAATTTGAGGCCTCCTTGCAATGTGCATCCAGATCATCATCGTTGCTGCAATATGTATATATATCAAACTAAAACATGGTCACAACGGAAGATATTATATTCAGAATATATCTGAACCAATGAGAAAAGAGGATACATGTATTTTATAGATTAAAGGTGTTGAAAATCATACATGTGCGAGGGGCAGTGCGGGGCTGGAGGAGGCCAAGTCTGGCTGGAAGGGAATTGCTGGTGAGAGAGAGAGAGAGAGAGAGAGAGAGAGAGAGAGAGAGAGATTTGATCCTCCGAGAGAGATGAGACCTACGATCCTCCGTACCCTCTGCCTCTGACGCGATGATGATGAATCTGTCTCGGTGTGTGCTCCCCTACGCTGAAGAGCGCGCTACTAGTCCCACATACTCATTGACTCATTTTCAGCAATCACTCAAGCCTGGTCAAAATACAAATATTTAGAGAAACATTTAGCACTAGCATGAACTATTTTTGCTCCTCCTGATTAGATAAATATAAATGGATCACACCAACATAACACAACTGAAACATCAACCATAAAAAGAAAATATGCCCGACTTCTGAACCAGGCAAGCATTAAAATAAAGGATAAGAATATGTACCTCCTAGAAACAAGGGCCTGTTGGAGCATGGTGACATTATCCCTGGCTGTGAAATTGTTGGCTCAGTGCTCCCTTAAATGTTCTACATATCCTACTGGGAAATCATGCATGCAACAAGGGAAGTCATGCATGCACTGCAATGAAGGAAATTTATACAACAAGGGTTAGTGCATTCAAAATGTTTAGCTTGAAATAAATCCAATTCATCTATGCAATGTAATTCAGTTTCCTAGATCCACAGCTTTATTTCGTTATCGTGGATCGCAGTTCAAAAACACTAAATCTGACGCCTATAGTTGAGTTGCATGGGTTAGAACCACCTGTTAAACTGCAACATAAGGCATGACTTTCCAATGCATGGAGACTAAGAGGCTGCAAACAAACGGTATTGGTTTATATAAATGATTCGTACAAAAAGTGGAGAAATGGGCAACCAAGTTTCTTCAAGTGCATGTGAAAGTGTCCAACTTTCTACATATGTACATTATAGGATGGAACTACCGGTATTAGTTTCTAGTTTTTATTATATATAAAACTTTCTTGTGGGAGGCAACAAACAAAGAGAAGAGTGAAAAGGAAAGTACAAATCTATTCAGAATGGTAGCAGGAGAAGTAATCATTTTTTTCTTATCTTCATTAAAGATAAACCTAAAAATGGAATAGGTGGAAGGACAAGAAATGAGAATTATATTGTCAAAATAAGTGTAATGCAAACTGAACATTGAATCATAAAGCATAAGAAGGATAATTCCGGGAGCTTTATTCACAAAAAGAAATATGCTAAAATTCTTTTCAAGCACCTTGTAAGCACAGACAAAAACGGATCTTGACAAACATTTTCCCCGTACATTTGAGAGAGAGAGAACCTGATGGTCTTCTTTGAAGAAGAGCCTGTTGTGCCACTGCCGGGCGTCCTCGGTGACAACAAAGAGGCAAAGCAGGCCACGAAGTCGAAGGGAAGAGCTCCAGACGGGCACCAGATGCTCCTCTGGGCGACGGTTAGGCCACTCCGCTTGCTCATGCTGGTTGAGGAGGTCGAGGACAACCGTGATGGTCAAGGACAGGTCGGGGACGACGGCCTTGACCGCGCCGCCGCTCCTTCCTCTAGTACACGCACCTGCTCCGCCCCTTCGCGCCCACCTTCTTCCGCACCCCGCTGGAGGCTGGCGGCATATGCTTAGTTATTTAGTGGTGCGCCTTGGTGCACGATCCTGGGCAACTCATGTATTGGTGGAAAAATGTCAATATTATTCTTATAGTCCTAATAATAAAAGAAGAGCAGAGTAGTGGTAAACCAGGAATATACATTTTTCTCCTTAGAAAACACACCACATGACAGAATACACTAAATAACTAAGCAACGGATAGTAGCATTAGCCAAAAGCATTCACATACGAAATGGTGTAACCACCACCCAGTGGAGATGCAAAGACAGCTGTTGCATCATATGTAGATGATCACAGAAAAGGGAGGAACACTATCCTCAGATCCCGGTACGTATATAACATGAAGCAAACAACTACCAATGGTTTGTGTCGCCTCTCCTCTCAGCAACACTACTAAAAAGCAAACCAAGAAGTAATCAGTGCTAAATCGCAACCTATGGCAAGCAGATGATAAGCCATACAGATCTAACAACTTCCTCACGTGATAAACCCAAACCATCTATAGGCATAAGTATACCGAACAGCACATACAAAGAGATATGCAGATCATTTCAAATATTGTAACCGTTTCTAATTCAAGTCTTCTTCTTTTTTGCATTATCCCGTCCGCTAGAGCTTTCAGCTGCCTACGCCTATGAATGATTAACACAATATTTGAATCAGCATAGGTCACAAAAGCGTATCGCATATACTAAATATATCAAAGTTTTCCTCGCCACAAAGAACAGTGGCAAAATCATAGATTTGTGAAATCAAAGATCTACAAAATCAGTAAGCCAAAATTCATACAGATTGATTACACACCCAAGAGTGTGCGGATTGTGGAAGCGAATTAGCAAGCCTAATTCTGAAAATACAATTGCAACCGGAAATGCTGAATACGCTATGTACAGCCTAGAAACATGTAAAATAAAAAAAACCTTACAGTTCAGTGAGAAGGCACACACCACGCCATTTTAAGAGTTGAATACCAAACATCAAAAACTGCAGTAAATGGTTCCTTAATCCAAGTACAAAAATGGTAAAGTAGATCTGCCAAAACTTTTATACAGACTATTTTTAACCAGAAGGAAAGAAATGAGATTCTGTGAAATACAGGTACAAACAAGGGGATACTTTTTACCTGAAGGAGAGGATGAATATTTGGTACAACTGAAAAGAAACACATTATCCTGGATTCACCGTAACCTTGAGAACAACGATACCACCATAAAGTTCTGTTAGTCATTCATGTATGTGTTCCTAATCACATTCAGAAGAACTTTGCTCAGTTGCACATCGGATCTGTTAAAATGAAAATTTAGAGAGATAAGCGTGTAACCTGCTTAGCTCTCTCCAATTGCTTTATTATCTCTAGCTGCATCAAAGATGTGTCATCATTATATTCCGTAACCGAAGTGCATTTCCATTCAACCACATAAATATTGATGCAAGGAGAGTGAACACTGAACAACATATGCAACTTCCTATAACACATATTTGAGCATTTATGAAAGCTAGCTCTAAGATGAATTAGCTTATAAGCATCGATTTAGTCGATTTAGACAGTTTCTAAAAGGTCCATGCCAACAATCAAATTAGCAGTGTCACTTTTATGACAAAGAACAACATTACTCACGCAACGTGAACGTCACTATCCCTACAAGCCTACAAAGAGCCAACAAAAACCACCTTTTTAATTAGAAACAGAGATGCAGATTCAAACTTTCACAATTTATACTTTTTAGGAAGCTGGTATTTGTTGTGCTATTAAGAAGTTTAGTTTCGCAAGGCCTGGAAAAAATGCAATTTAGCACCAACAAAATGCTTTACCTTTCCTCAAAGCACCGAGCATGTGATCATGCTTAAAGTTCAAGATACATTCCAAGTTCTTTAGTTATGACCAAATCCCAGGAAAGTGTAAAATTTAAAACCAAGGTGAATGCAATTATCTGATAACTATATAAGGATATAGCTAGGGGTAATATCTATTTGGAATTGACTTGCTTAAGCCTGTACAAGGACAACAATATCCTATAAGCTAGAATTCTCTATCCAAAATCAGGAGCTCTCACCTCACTAACCTACTTTCCATCTTGAATAAGCTAAAGAGATTATATCAACTATTAGGCACAAGGAAAAAAAAGATATTCAACACTGACCATAGCCTGCACGAAGCTTGCTAAAATTATGGTGCTTGATGTTTCACTGTCTACGTGTTAAGCAACAACAGGTAGAAGCTTCTGTTTCTGTTTAAGAAGAAATATGGGTTGATACTTAGCAATGGATGAGTCCATAACAAACTGGAATCTAATATGAATAACACAAGCAGATACCTTGTAATCCAATAAGAACGAATGGTCAATCATGTATTAAGAAGAGGTGTAAAGAAGAGAAGCAAGCTTACTGGAAATAAACAATTGGGTTTCCTGTAGAACAGAAGGCTCGACATGTCAGACAATATACCATTGGCACCCTTGTCATACGACCTGCAATTTAAATTTAAAGTATTAAATTTCAGGTATGCGCACTCCCTCTAGGTATAAGATACATCTCAGATACATTTTCTTATTGCTGTTTTGCTTCAATGTCTTTCCCTACCTGAATAGAGCTGCAAGGGTCATGTACACCTTCCTAAATAGTTTTGCCACTGTTAGTTGTAAAATAACAGGAACCCTTTATCCACCTTACAAATCAAAATGAGCTTGTTTAAAAAAATTTAAAGCGGTAACAAATTGCCATTGCTTGACAAAATAAATTAAGAAATTTAACCGTAGGTTAGGTAAATGAAAATTTTGCATTTTCGTAGAGCTAATTGAGTGATGTCAAGAAAGAATGACTGCAGATGCAATGGAATTTGTATGGCACCCTGTGACCAATTACAAAATAGTGGAGAAAATGCTTTCACTAAATTTCCAAATATGAAATACTTTAGATAAATATTTGGAGTACATGAATTAATAAATCAGAGCTGCTCCTTCTGCATAATCTTAGTTGGATAATTTTTCAAACAAGATAACTCAAAAGACAAGAAAAATGCCAATAACTCTATACCATGTTGATCAAAACAGGCACAGGATATAGCCACAATGCTGGCACAATATAATGGCCATCACTAAAAATCCCAAGGACCATATTGCACGGAGCTTGCATCAATTAAATCGAATCCACGATCCATCAAACACTTCAGTATTGTACCATCAAAGCCGAGTTTAAGTTCTGAAGATAATAAATAAATACTTAAACTTGCGTTTCCAATGCTAGCATGTCATCGACCTTGTCGAGAGTGCCATTCCTGGACAAAACAAATAAGGATTTTATTTTATTTTATGAAGCATACGCCTTATTGAGCAAATAAAACAATTGGAACCTTTTATAACTCAAAACCAGCCTACTGCCATAGTATTTGGTGATGAAGTATATTTCAATACAAAAATATAACCTGTGAGAACAGAGTGGTATGCTTGGATGCAGAAGGGCACATACTAAATCCATGTTCAGATGAGAAACACCAAACCGTGTCCAGAAAAGCAGGAAATATTTATCCCAATCCATGAATACATCGTATATATGGACCAAACAAAGTGGAGTTGGACAAATCTCACGAGGTGGCATCAATAACAGAATAACAGTAGAAGAAGCTCGGGTGCACCTTGAAACTGCTCGACACCATCCAGCGTCATGTCAAAACACCAAGGAATAAATAATGCACATATGGACTGAAGTATATATGCTGAAACAAAAAAATATCCCTCAGGGCATCAATCAGTTCTGTAGAGGACTAGGACGACCAGGAAATGCAATGGAATACCAAGTGTACAGTATTTATGCAAAAGCTTGGAATGCACTAGAGCTATTTTTACAGAGAAGAACGAAATTATTGAGCAATCAATAGAGTAAAGATATGAAATAGATCAATATTGCCCTTGCATGAATTATGTCAAACACCTTCCGAGCATAGATAAAATAGAATCTGAGTAAAAAGAGATGACAAACGAGAGAGCATCCATGGGGCTTCTCATGGAGAGAGATGCCTGAGATGTACGAGCACGATGGCTGCACCATGCTCCACCGCCCTGACGAGCGCTGCTGGTCCTCGCGCGGTGGCGGCCCAAGCGGCGGCCTGCGGCTCATCCCGGCGGCTCGTGCTCCGCGAGAGCGAGGCGGCGCTGCTGCAGCCACCTCGGCCGCAGGAGCTCCACCTGCGGCAAGGATGCCTCCTTCCCGCGCGACGACGCCCACGAGGACGATGACGCCGGAATCGTGGATGGTTCGGCCTCCTCCTCCGGTGAGCAGGGGAGGCGGTGAGTCGAGGCAGAGAGCTCGGGGCCGGAGGCTGTGGCGCTTGGCTCCGCCGCCGTGCCATCGTACACCATCGTGCGGAGTGGCCGACCGTCGGCTGAAGCTGCTGCCGCTGAGGCGGCCGGGATGGCGATGGGGAAAAGTAGGACGCCGCGCCAGCGTAGACGTGGAGCAGGAACCGGCGGCGCCGTGGGCGAGAAGAGGCGCACGGCGCGACAACAGTGATGGGAGGAGCGAGGGGGCAGCGGGGATGGGAGGCGCGAGGCGGCGGCGGGGATGGGAGGCGCGAGCGGCGGCTGCGAGGCGTGCGGGGATAGGGTTGGCTGGGTCACGACCTATTTCCCCTCCTCCCGATTCTTTTTCTTATATTCTCTCAGCTGAACCAACCAGAGGCTAACACGTGACCGATTCGGTGGAGACGAGCGAAGCGAGCGGCCAGCCCGCGCGCGCCGAGTGGCCTATCGTGGATGGCCTCAGAGAGCCCCATGAGGATGCAACAATTATACCTTTAGATTTAGATGCATCTATCTACTAGATAGTGTTTAGATACATCTAAGTTTTTGTAAAGTTGAGATACTTTTAGTGTGATGGAGCGAATACTTTAGTTTAAGATGAGAGAGTTGTTGATCCACCTCTTTGGAGCATTGCGTTTTGGAAACACGGCCCGTTGTTTCTCCTTGCGCCCCTATAGTGCTTATCTGTTCGGGGCACTATGAACGATATCGCCGGAGAGTCCAAGATGATGCTTTTCTCGAGACCTACCAAGTTCCGCCATCCTCTACTTTGATGGTGCGTCGACAAGGAGAGTTATGTTGGAGTTGTTGATCTTCGGAGATGATCGGAGTGGTTCGAGGCATGGCTTTGATGTTCTGCTTCTTTGAATAGGCTCTGTTGTGTGGTAGTTGTAGTTTCGGTGGTGGCTATCTTCGGACTAGCCCGTGTGGAGTGGAGTGGAGCTTGTACTACGATCATTGTCTGCATCGAGTTGTGGTCGTTTTGTATTCAAAATTTTGCCTTCTATAAATATAAACATACAGTACGCCTTCGGAGAAAGAGATTGGAGAGTTAGGAAATTTATTATTTTTATTTTAAGTGTGCTTTTGCTTGTGGCGAGGCTAACCAAGCAGCTCACTGCTGCGCAAAGCATGCTTCTATCCGGGAGAGATCGTTTACTTGGGATACGGAGCCAAGCTACTCTCCCATGAAGTTGTTACAACACTGCACGGGCTGGATAGCCGCTACTTGGGTCGATGCAATGGGGTGCAGTCCGTCAGATGTATCACTTAGGAACAGGGACGGAGCGAGGAATACAAAATGGAGGGGGCCAACTGAACCATCAGTTTAGTTGGAGGGGGCCACTTTAAGAACCAATCTGCATAAGTTATAGGAGTTTTTTCACAAAAGAAAATCAGCATAGGGGGGGGGGGGGGCATGGCCCCAGGCCCCAGCTCGCCTCCCTACCTCCGTCCCTGCTTAGGAAGATGGCTCAATTAGCAACTGGGTCTGAGTGCAACTGGGTCTAAGGCGCTGCCGGCAGGTGCCAAGGAGCATGTCTGCAGGGCCGGTCCTGGGATTTCAAGGGCCCGGGGCGAAAGTACAATTAAGGGCCCAATATGACTATTAAAATAATTATTAAATATTGTTAATATATAATAAATATTAAGAGTAAACGTCTAAATTATATTCAAACACATATATAGTTCTTATAAATTTTATAGAAATTTTCTTATTCGATATGTATTTGTGCTAGTCAATTCATTTTTTCACTACTTGAGGCCACTTCGAGAGAAGTATTACCGTAACAAAGAAATCGTGAAGGCGCAATGTTCAGATCATTGAGATACCCAAAGTGATGAGTTGGTGTTCAACAACTTTATCTTTTAAGGATTCTGCAACTAATATTATATATGTTGATTCTGCACGAATCTTGTCGCCACGCTGTCTAAGAATTTTGCGAAGTCTCCTCTCGGCAACTGAGCCTCTTACTTCTCAATGTGGTATTTGTGGCAACCATAGGGCCATCAATTAGTCGTCTCCCACTCTTGCTTAGAAAACAATCGGACACAATCGACTTCCAATAAAGAGAAAATTAGGTTCATACCTATTTATTTGAGCTTTGCGAGCTAGTTCCTACGTTCCAAATTAAATGACTTCGATTCGTTAGGATTCGCCTATATTTATACAC
Source organism: Lolium rigidum (assembly GCF_022539505.1). Taxonomy (NCBI): domain Eukaryota; kingdom Viridiplantae; phylum Streptophyta; class Magnoliopsida; order Poales; family Poaceae; genus Lolium; species Lolium rigidum. The sequence continues at coordinate 281,143,387 of NC_061510.1, forward strand.
TAAAACGCATCTAAATACACATGAATAATCCAAATCACTTGATTTGGAATAGATGGAGTATTAGAAATCAACGCCCGATAAAAAAGAAAATGCACCATTTTTTCAAGTAGGAAAATACGTTAATTCTTTTGCAATTTTCTTGAGAATTCCATGCTAGACTTTTTCGGATCAATCGGTTGAGCCATGGGCCACACACCATTTAGTCCCTTGTACGAATGTACCTGGCTAAGGTAGGGCCCTAGCCTAAGGTGAATAAACAGAGTAGCTAAAGTAACATGGCCCATCTAACGAAAGTAAAAAAGGGCCCAAGAACTATAACGCTTCGTCTTGTTCCTCCATACAGCTGTAGTCTACGATAGCTCCGACCTGCTCTAATGGCGGCGTGGTCCGCTCCAACATTTGGATACCTAGCTGGGAGTTGGGGCCCCTGGTTTCCAAGGGCCCGGGGCGCCCGCCCCTCCCGCCCCCCCCTCGGGCCGGCATGTCTGTGGATGGCGGGGACAGCGTCTGTCGCCAGCAGGGGTGGAGCTAGCATGTATTGATTGGTGTCAAATGACGCCAATGGAATTTTGTTGTTTCCCTTTGGAAATGAAGTAATACTCTTAGGAATTTGAAGTGACACCGGTAAATTCTAATGAATGACACCAATAAAAAAAAATCTGTCTTCGCCCCTAGTCGCCGGTGATCAACAACATGAGCACATGGTGATGAGGACAATTGCGTCAACAGCCAAGAGACGTGGTAGGCAAGAGCGTCAATCTCTGGGGAAGAAGCGAATGAATTGGTGTTATGCTGCTTAGAGATTCGTATATCCACATGTCACCCCTCCAAAGTTGGCCCATCAATCAGAGGCGTCAGACCTAGGCCGCATAGGATTTTCTTCCCTTTTCCCCCATGTGGGTCATTTGTTTCGTGAGACTGAATCTAATACGACTTTTTTTCCTAGGGATTCCTTTCACATACATTCCACAAAAAATTGTACATCCACTAAGGCTTCTTGGTAAAAATAATTTTTCTTCTTATGATGCAATCAATGGAACCAAAATCAAAATGTGCATAACATTGCAACAATGCATTGCTAGATATAGCTTTCACTAGATCTGTTTTTAGATATAGCTGGTTGTGTGTGAGCGAGAATAAGGTAGGTAACCTTTTAAGAGCAAGTACAGTAAAATCTAATTAGATGGCTATAAAAAATAAAATATTATTTATTTGCTTAGTTAGAGGAGTGAGAATAGAAGAGATGAGGTAAGTGGACTCTAATGCAAGAGAGCCAGCTATAACACGTGCTCTTAGCCACTTTGTGAAAGTAAAATGTAAGACATATTTTAATAAAACTAGTTGAATGCTCGTGCGTTGCTACGGCTTTTTAAAAAGAAATCTTGTCGCGCATAATACACATACATATTCACATAGATATAAATAGATGTCTATGTAATATTCCAAGAAATATGAATTTTAACTATGCTTAAAATGTAATTTGATAAAAAATTAAATATATTATGCATGAAAGCACCAACATAATAATTATCCCTGTTGACTAAGATTCCACTTCCTTCACATCCTACAAGCTTGGTGACGCTTCGCTTCTGTCAGGTCACCGCTGGTCCATCCTCCATTGTATTAGTATTAGCCAACTGTACCATACTGACTTTATATGAATGTCTCCGTACATGTACAAACTTATCTCAGCACCTCCACCTATTTGTGCTGGTACTATAAAAAAGAGTACATATACGTTTATCGAAATGGACATTCATTTTATGGACACATTCTAAGTTGCCGGTACCTGTCCCGTGAATTTAGATCAACATAATCATCGGATTTTACAATTATTGCTTATTATCGTATCTAAGAAAGTATCACTCAGTCCACCCCACGTCTCTCCGAAAAACATTTTCTTTCTCATTAAGTCTATATGCTCAGAACGGCGGCACATCCTTACCGCCATACCAGAAAAACTCAAAATGCTAGCACCTAGTCCACATGGAACACCCTATAGCAAGGAACATGTTTGGTAGCTGAAAGAAGTGGACAATTGGTGAAACTTGGAAAAATCAAAAAGGTCGCCAAACAAGCACATCATAGATTCAATCCACATACTTATTGGTTTTGGGAGTAATCTAGCAAAATGCAAGCACACGCATACTGAAGGTAGATGACACTATTTCCATGTGCAGGTGAATTTTTTTTAACAAGAGTAAGAAACAATATAATTGCTTACAGAAACTACTCACAAATATCGTTTCCATTTTATGCAAAAGAATGACCATAAATTATGCTGATAAAAGTAGATCCATACAACTACTTGAAGATGTCACCTCTGCCTCTTTGTCCAATTGAGTTCACATAATCTTTGACAGGGTATGCTCTGCTTCACCATAGATGCAAAAGGATATGCCTCTGGCAACCTCTGTTTCTCGTGTTCTTTTATATAGCAGTAATCTAGCAAAATGCAAGCACACACATACTGAAGGTAGATGACACTATTTCCATGTGTAGGTGAATTTTTTTAACAAGAGTAAGAAACAATATAATTGCTTACAAAAACTACTTACAAATATCGTTTCCATTTTATGCAAAAGAATGACCATAAATTATACTGATAAAAGTAGATCCATACAACTACTTGAAGATGTCACCTCTGCCTCTTTGTCCAATTGAGTTCACATAATCTTTGACAGGGTATGCTCTGCTTCACCATAGATGCAACAGGATATGCCTCTGGCAACCTCTGTTTCTCGTGTTCTTTTATATAGCTCGATGCTCTACACTACAGCTAGCATCTTAATTCAGATAGTAGAACCATTGTTATGGTGCCACCAAGGAAAAACATCTAATTCAACTATGGTAAGGATGTATGTATCTATATTCTAAAATAATGAGTCTAATAACCTCCAAGTCTCCAACTATACGTATCATGACACCACAGCTCCTTCTGAACTTCATCATTAATGATGCGCTTTGTACTTTACTTTCCATGGATTGAATCTCCAATTATGAGGATTCAACAAGGTAAAAACACATATCACATTAGAATATCAAGTAAAAGAAGTGAACTTGATACACCCAATAGGGGCTGGCAACACACTGCAAACCACCCGTGGTGGCCGTGAATTTCTATTGTTATATAAAAGCTTTTCAAAAGTATCCAGAATCATGCATCATTGTATAACGGAAGCTTCTCGTTTCTCGTCACATGTAAATGGAAATAGTAAAATAAGTATAGATATACATCAACAGTTTACATGAATGACTGAAGCTTCTCGTTTCTCATCGCATGTAAATGGAAATAGTAAAATAAGTACATTCCCATCTTGTGGCATATCATACTAAATATGTCTACGCTATTCATGGGGTGAAGCTATAATAGTCTTGTTGATAATGTGATGATATAAATGAGGTACAGTTCTAACTTCTAGACGACAATACTGAACATGAACACTATTATGGTTTTTGCTAATTTAGAATATTAGATCTATCAAATTCTGGTGAAAGCGTATAGAAAACTCACCTGAATGGGAGATATTAAAAAATTTCAAGAATTTCAGTATAGAGATATTATCAAGCTAGTCCAATTGGTGATTATCACAACAGATTTCTCACACACACAAAAAAAAAATCAATCTGAAGAAATAATCCCCAAAAGCTTAGAATGTTAGATAGTAGTATTGTACTAATGAATACTGAATAGCCAAGAATCACCATAGATTAAGCTTTACAAGTCTCAAAAAAACTCTTACAGTGGGAGGATTGAAGTGAAAATACACCCACTTCCGTTAGGTAGATCAATTTATGTTGCCTACAAGCACAATAAAATACATTAATACCTATGATGGTTAAATGTGAAGCAAGCACAAGAGATGGTCAGCACAGTATACCTGCGTTGTAGTTAACAATAATACAGTTGCTCCTAAACTCCTAGTTCGAGCAGATTAGATGTGTGCAACTTATTTAATCGAGATACAGAATAAAAATACATAATGTAATTAATTGATAGGAAAGAAATCACAAGTCATAAGCATGAAAAATTTGCATCATATCGTAGGAGCTAGCTCAATGGTCTGGCACATTTCATCAAACTCATGGCGCGCACACAATGCAGATAATGCTAAGCTCTATCTGAAGTGTCAGCAAGTTCATTCATAGTTTAAAAGAGTTGAGAATAAAAAGATAACCTGTTGCACGATGTTGCGAAGTGATGTTATTGACTCGAGTAGTGCATGTCGACTACCTTGGAAGCTTACCTCATCACTCTTGTCGCTAGCTAGCTTTTCTGACAACGTCACCATGTCCACCTCCATTTCTTCCTGCTTGTATGCTTCACTACTAACCTGTACCAGAAGTAAATCTTCAACTTACCTATCTGCTTACAGCACAGCCAGTTCAACTTCGGTGCCACATCTTGCAGCCTCACCACAGACCGAGAGACAGAAGAAGGTGCAAAATGCTTACTAAGCACCCTACACGCGAGATGGGGTCCTGGGGACAAAGACCACCACCAAAGAGCACAAGTGCGCATTTGATCATCTAATCAAGATCTTGGATGTCCTACTGAGCTCACCCCAACCACGATAGGTATGAAGCATCCATCACCTCTGAAAATTGAGGGATGGATGGAGCGAATATCAGAGAAGCCGAGGCGCTCAGAGTAGCCGACATCATTTGCACCACGAATGTTGGACTGCCGCTTCCGGTATACGACAGGTATACGACGGCGTTGATCGCCGCCACATTCGCTGCCGAGAATGCGCAACTTCTGCCTGGCGCTCTCCTCCTCGTACCTCTCCACGCTTGTCCATCGCCTGCTGCGGCTAGCCTCCGCGCCGTCAGACGAAGGCTAGAGGTCCTTGACCGAGAGGGGAACAGGGATGTGCTCGTCCTTGTCATGGAGGAACTCATGGAGGTCGCAGAGGCATGAGGGGGTATCGGAAGCTATGCAAGCAGGATAATAAGCAAACAACAACTACTGATCGATTTCCTAACAACAGAGCTGGATCAACTTGGGGCTGCGGCTGTCCAGGGTAGGCAGAAGGCGGTGTCGGTGGAGCGTAGCCATGCTGAGGTTGTCCGGTGCCGAGCGCGGTGTAGGCTTGAGGAGCAGCACCCGGTCGAGGACCAAGAACTCCAGGGGAGCGCCACGGCGCGCGAGGCTGCCATGGTAGTGCAGCGGGTTGTTGATGAAGCTGGGCGCGCGTTGGCTGGCCGGTCCAGGGATTAAACATCCAAGGATCACTGCGGCCACGGCCGCGTCCACCACGGCCACGACCACGGTTGGCGGAGAAGGACCCGCGGCCGCCTTGGTTGTTGACGTAGCCGATCGGGGCGCCGAGAGCGCGGGAGTCGCCGAAGCTGCGGGAGTCGCTGAAACCGCCAGAGCCGCGGCCCCCGCCAGAGGAGGCGCCCCCGGAAGGCGTGCCCCCGAAGATTGCACCCCCTGGTGCGGGAGGACGCTCATGGAGGGTGCTGTTGCCGCTTGCCCAGAGTGCTGTGGCGGCGGCGTTGGTGGCGTCCGTCTTGTGTTGGCGTTCTTCGAGGGTGAGAGCCGAGCGCGTCTGGAGGAAGCTCGGGAAGGGGACCTGAAACGGAAGAAACGAACGCAGGTGGCGAAATTGGTCGTTAAGCCCGCGAAGAACCGTCAGGACGAGAGTCTCGTCGGAGATTGGCTGGTCGACATCGCCCAGCGAATCGGCCAAGGACTTGAGCTTGGCGCAGTAGTCGTGCACGCTCATGTCGCCCTGCGGAGTGTTGCGGAACTCGGCGTCGAGGGCGAGGCCGCGGCTTCTCTTGTTGTCGCGGAAGAGGTTGTCGATGGAGAGCCAAATTTGGCGCGCGGAGGAGCCGGGGGCCATGATGATGCTGAACAGCTCAGGGGAGATGGAGCCGTAGATCCAGTTGAGGACGGTGAAGTCGTCGCGCCCCCATGCAGATGTGGGAGAGGTGTCGGAGGGGGTGTCGTCACCGGTGACGTGAGCGGTGAGGCCGTAGCGGCCTAGGGCAACGAGAAAGAGTTCGCGCCATTGAGCATGGTTGGAGGACTGGAGATCTAGGGTGATGGGCACGTAGGTTTTGATGGAGTGAACGAAGGTGGAGGGTGAGGGGAGAGTGGTTTCGGTGGGTTTGGCTAGGGAACCGGCGGCATCGGCGGTTTTGCCATCGGTGGTGGCGAGGCGATCAAGCTCGGCCTCACGGTCGGCGATAGCCTTCTCACGCTTCTGGAGCGCTTCTTCGAGGGTTTTGATCTCATCGGGAGTCATGGTGAAGTGGGATCGGTGAGAGGGAGGAGGCTGGGGAAGATCGATCTAGGGTTTTGGGGAGGAGATGGCGGCAGGATCAGGCCTGCTCTGATACCATGCAAGTTGTATGTTTGGCTACACAATGCGTGCGCCTCCTCCTCTCATTGATTCATATATATAGTCATGTACAAGGGATATGCTTGAGCTACAAGTTGAGTCGGTTAGGAACCGACTTTGGTATATTTCCTAAATTACATACAACAGATGATTTCCGTACGGTACTCTCCAACACTGATTTCTTTCCATTGTAAAAAAAACACCTGATTGCTTTCCAAAATACAACGCCCATGAATCCATGATTGCTTTGCTTCTTTTAGAAAACAACCCTTGATTACGACCGGGGAACACGGTCAAAATTATGCTAATCTTTCCAAAAGTACTAAGAACTTGATAGCTTCCTTGACAACAAAATCGGACGTGATCAATGCTGGACCGTTATTGTTTAGTACTGATCGTGATCGTTTCCTTGATTGTGCCGATTTCATTGGTATGCAATAAATTCTTAAGTTTCTTTCTAAGCCGCGTGGAATGAATAGTTATGTTGTTTGATGGACGTTTTTGAGGGTGATCAACGGTTAGGATTGCTCCAATGTTTGATGTCAAAGTGCACACCATCCCTAACTACAATATAATAGTAAAGAAAATAGTACAATTTTAAAGTCAATTATTATATATAATGACTACAAATTAACAAACCACTATATAACCAGCTGCTCGCTAGAGCATGAACAAGAGAGAAAAAAGGGGGCCATCCGAGCACAGCCATCGTGTGCGTGCGTGCATACATGCAGACGGATAGGATAAGCGGGCCATGATAACACGATGAGAATAAGACATGCCACGTGCAAAGAACGCTTTCTGCCATGCATCACGTACCGGTCCTGTATTTGCTACGGTTTTCTAGCAGCTCATTATCACTTCCCGACATCATTGTCAAGATGCCGGGTCCTATATACACGACCAATTCAAAGCATTTTGGTCTGTTCGTGTCCACTGGGTCGATCTGAGTTTTGTCGTGAAGAATCTACTCTGCCGAGATGGAAAAAAGCTGTCAAACGTGTAACAATCGAATCCTTCTGATCCGGAAGCATAATGCAAGAGCAACTGAATCATATAGTTCTACTATCCCTCGTACAGTTCAACATGTGTGAGCGTATTTTAAGAAAAAGATTGACCACTAATTTAATTAGCAAAAATATTAGTTATATCTTATAAAATATCATATCATTGAGATATTTCTCCAAGTATGAATCTAATGGTATACTCCCTCGGTTCTCCAACATAGTGTACACCTAGCTCTTTGATAGGTTAAGTAAAATTTGACCAACTTTATAGGAGAATATGACAATATTTATGGCATCAGTTTAGTACCACTAGAGCATCTCCATCCATCGATGGTCCCGATAGCTCTATTGGGGCGGGAAACCTCATGGCAGCCACGTACGTCCATTTCGGACCACCTGCAACTCTCTCAAACCACACCAAACCTCGTGGAATTGCCATCGCCATCGTCGCAGCCGCAACCACCTCCTCTTGCTTGCCTCCCACCTACCCAGAATCGCCACCGCCGCCGACGTCACCGCCACCTCCATCCAACTGTCGTCGTGGTTTGGTCGGAACAACCAATGTTTTGGCGATGCTTCGGGAGCAATCCGACGGTGCCTTTGAGCCCCCCACCCCTTTTGTCATCACCACCACAAGCCGCTGGTCTCACCTCTCTTACATCGTCGTGCGTCCTCTTAAGACCCCAACTTGCCAGCAAAAATAGTGGCGGACGTCGACGTTGTTTCTTCGCCTCGCCCATAAGGTGTTCGCCATTTTGCCGCAATGAACATCAACCACGAGATGATGATGGAGTTGTTGATGAAAGATACAGTTGATGCCGCCGCTGATGATGAGCAACAACTGGTGATCTTGACCGCTCTTTTTCTTCCTCGAGAGCAACCTCAATGGCATCACTATGTGCTCGTACATCTCCGAGAGGAAACACCGCCTGCTTTTTTAACTAGTTGAATTGCATTTTATTTGAATTCTTGTATGAATTTTTTTATTTGTAATTTGGTTAATTGTGTTTTCCTATTTATGTGTTTAAACTATGTAATATTATTTACATTACTATGTGAAATCTTATTATGTGTCCAAAAATAAAAATCCTAATTTGGGAGCTCGTATGGGACAATACTCCTGATACCAAGGGAACATGTGCGCCCCCAATATCGCACTATCGGTGCTGCTACCGGCTACCATTTTGGGCACACCGGTGGTGGGTGGAGGTGCTCTTAGATTCGTACTGGTATGTAGTTTTATATTATACCAATTTCATTTCAGATATGTTGCTATTTTTTTCATTGAAGTTGATCAAAATCTAACTTTTTTTACTTACAACAAAAGGTAGAGGTACACTTATTTAAGACCGGAGGGAGTAACTTTTGTGACATATATCTTATATTTTATTTTAGAAGTTATGGTCAATCTTTTCTTAAACTACATGCACGCATGTTAAGCTGTACTGAAAGGGAGTATTTTCCCCTATGTTTTGGTACAACATCCTTTAGCTTTTGTGGTCGGAGAGATTGCTTTTGCCAGGGTTTGGACATTTTAGATCAAAAGAGAGAGTGCATGTATGCACTCGAGTGCTTCGCTTCTCCTGCTAGAGCCGATTGCTATTTTAGATTTAAATTTAGTCCAGAATTTGTCTAGCAATACATGATTTTATGTAATGATATGCTATATACATGTCCCAAAGTAGTGTTGAACTAGTATCAACAGAAATAAAGTTTACAACTCGTCTACAACTGAGATACACTTAGGATGTGTTTGGTTGGGGGAGCTGGGTCGACTCGCGTCGGGTCGCACCGGTTCGCCCGCTGTTTGGTTCGCGAGCGGTAGGGGGCGGAGCGGCCAGGGAGGGAATATACCCCAAATATGCTGTACGGGGCGAATCAGCAAAATCAGTGGAATCACGCGGCCCGCGAGTGGACTCGCTCAATCGCCCCATCCGCTCATCCCTCGAGACCTCGACCCAGCGCGGCGGCAGCGCGGCGGCTGCGGCCGGAGCGGCGTGGGGGCGGCGGCCGGAGCAGGCGCGGCGGCGGCGGCCGGAGCAGGCGGCGGCGCGGGAAGGAGCGGCGCGGGGCGGCGGCCGGAGCAGCGCGGCGGCGGCGCGGAGCAGCGCGGGGGCGGCGGCCGGCAGCGCGCGGCGGCGCGGGAAGGAGCCGGCGCGGGGCGGCGGCCGGGCAGCGCGCGGCCGCGCGGGAAGGAGCAGCGCGGCGGCGGCTTGGGAAGGAGCCGGCGCGCGGCGGTCCGCGGGCTCCGGCGGCACCGCGCGGGCCCTTGATATGGCGGCAGCGGCCCTCCGCGGCGCGCGCGCGAGCCCCTCGAGGCGGCAGCGCGCGAGACCCCCAAGCGGCGGCGGCGGTTTCCCTCCAAGCGGCCGTAGTGGTTTTCGGGTGTTGGGGAGGTAGCGGCGGCGTTCGACGGAGGCGGGGAAGGCGGCGGAGGTCGCTGGTGGCGCGGATGGTCGAGGCGGCGCGGGAAGGAACGGCGACGGCGACCTGTGAAGCAGTAGCAGCGGCAAGGGACACCGGCAGCCTCCATTCACTACTCAGACTCAAACAACCAAACACGAGAGTGGTTTGTTCCATTCACTCCCACTCAGGAAACCAATCACGAAACTCGTTTCGCTCCACTCAGACAACCAAACACTCAGACGAATGGGGTGGCCCGGCAAAATATGGTTGGCCATAACCCATGCAGTCTGAATCCCCAACCAAACACATCCTTACACACTCACCTAAGACCCAATTATAACACGTGTACAACTGATTTGCAGTTTATCACACAATAAACACCGTCACTAGTCGAATAAGAACTGTTTTAGAAAAATAAGTTCCAAAAGGTATAGTAAATAATATTTAAAATGGTAAAAAAATGTAAGAAGAAAAGGAAATAAGAACATATGAAATACAAACAAAAAGTAAAAATACATATAATGAAATAAAAGTAAAAGTAAAAAAAGGAAAACAACAAATTAGTAGGAAATAACGCAAATGTAAAATGATAAAAAAGAATAGCAAATGAAAGATAATGTACTCCGTTTGATCCATATTAAATGTTGCTTTTTTTTAGAGTAATATTAAATTTTGCTGATTTACCATTTTTTAAAAGAAAGAACCAGCCCAATACTACATATTACTTCCACATACAGCCCAAAGAAGCCCAAATGGTGAGAAACAAGCAAAACAAACAGAAAAAACCTTAGAAGCCCACATGCTATAACCATTACTACGTCCGGCCTGAACTCCGCACACCACATATCCTGTGTGGCCAGCAATGGCTCCATATTCCAAATCTTCATTCGCGCCATGACTTACACCGCACATTGCACACCGCAGGACTATACAAACTTACAAACAGCGCCATCACGGCCACGCATCCAGTGCTTCACCTAGCCACAACAGATGGACGAGGTGTGGCCGTGGCTGGCTTCCCTCCCTCCTCCCGGTCCCGACACACCGCCCCGGTCATCCTTTTCCCTCGCCGCCTCCGATGATGGCTCCTCCATCGTCTTGCAGACCGACTTCACTAGTGGCTCTGTCGGCAGCACGGCTGAGTCAGTTCTCGTCGCCTTCTCAATAACCGTAGACGGTGCCAACGGCGTGGCGCACGCGCTCTGGACGTCGGAGACATTCGCCGCCGACTCTCCGGTCGCCTCACGGTTGCAGCTGCTGGGTCAGCTCCTAGATGAGGTGATCGCGCTCTCGCCGTCCATCCCTTCCTTGGGGCCGGACGCGTCCGAGTCCAAGCTGGACGCGGAGGTTGTCTCTGCCGTCATCGAGGCAACAGGCACCGATGGCTCGGCCTTCTTCTCGCTGGCTCTGCTTCTGCGCCTCTTCTGGCTGTGCGCTCTGGAGGCCCCCTCGGACTTTGGGTATCTCTTCTTCCAAGCTCTTGGCGCAGAGATCGAGCGCGCCCTCGGCAGCTGCGCGCCGGCGCTTGGCGTCTTCCTGCTCTCCATTGGCCCGGACGTGGAGGATCGGTTCATGCGGTCGCTCGGCTACATGCTCGCCAAGTGGTGCCTGCTCCGGGAGATGCAAGCGCCAACCCCGGGGAAGCCCGGTACCGGGGTGCACCCAACTGCATGCTTGTCCTACGCCACCGAGGTGCACGGCCTTTGGGTCTTGAAAGGGTACGCGCCGGTGCTCGCCATGGCACGCGTCGCCGGCGCGTCGTCGGTGCCCCTCACGGCTTTGCCGCATGAGCTGCCCGAGGAGCCGGCGCTGCGCTACGGCTTGGTGCACCAGCAGCTGGAGGTCGTGGCGCAGCTGGAGTACGCGGTGAGCGTGCGCGACAAGAGGTTCATAGGCGTCGGCGTGCGCGTCGACAACATCCGGGTGCGCGTCGTGCGGCTCGGGTACCGGAAGAACGACGCGGACGCCACCGAGGGAGACGTCCACGACGATGTCATGGACGGCGAGCGGCACTTCCCTTCCCGTATCCGCCTCTGGGTCGGCCCTAGGTTCGGCTCGTCCTACGCCACTGGCCCAAGCCTGGGTCGGTCGACGGGGAACCCGGAACGGGAGGTCGAGGCGACACGCACCGTCAAGGGCGCCTTCTCCGGCGCCACCAAGCTAGCCAGCAGCAACGGCGGTCCAAGGGTGAAGGCCAAGATGCGCACGTCCGCGCGGACACGAAACAGGAGCTGGAGGTGGGAGCAGGAGGCGGAGGGCAGCGCCGGCGTGTTCGAGGGCGTGCTGTGCGACCCGGCAACCGGGACGGAGGTGTCGGCGTGGCGCACGGGGGGCAACGGCGGGGCGGGAGAGGGCGACCCGCGCAACGGCATGAGGCGCCGCTACGGCGGTCCTGGGCGCGCGTTCAGCAAGATGCGGGGGCTGGTTGTGGCCAGCGACGAGCTGCCGGAGGAGGTGACGTGGAGGGTGGGGAGGGAGGCGGAGGGGAGGACGGTGCGGTGGCGCGTGGGTCTCAAAGTCTGGGTGAGCTACCTGCCCAACGAAGTCAGAAGCCGGCACTTCGAGACGAGGTGCGTCGAGTGGGCGCACGAGGTCGAATTGCCGCTTGTCGCTGCTAATGGCGACGAGAGGTGACCAAGGTAGTTCGACGTGTGCTTCAATTTGACACAGACGATGACACGTTGTAGTGCAAAACACTGAAACATAGCATAGGGCGACTCGATCAAAAATTTGTACAGTACTGTATATATTCATTCCGGAGACTGAGATGTATCCAATATCAAGTAGAAATGCTGACTAAATTATGGATTGGCATTAATTAAGGAGGTAATCTGAGAAGTACTACCTCCCTCTAAAAATGTATCTAGACATATCTTAGTTATTGATTACATCAATATCTAAAAAAAGTTGAGACACTTATTTTTGGATGGAGAGAGTATATAAGTTTTGAATTGCAAAGGAGGTTATTAAAATAGTAGATATGTCTATTATAAATGGGCATGGCCAGCCCAGCTCGGTCAACCCAACCTAGCATGATCCAAAATTTCTGAGTAGGCTAGGCCCGTGCGAATATTGAGCCCAATAGCCAGACCGCTTCGGTCGTGCCTAGGTTTTATGCGAAATAAGGAAGAGGTCCAACATGTGGCCTAAGGCTAAATGGGCGTTCCTCTAATTTGTTAGGTCTGTGCCACAAATATAGGCCCGATGGCCGAGCCGACCGGGGACTGAGGTTTCCGCATTGGTATTTGTTAGGCCCGACTCAAAGGATGGGTGGGTATACCATTGGGGAGCCTACACTGGTAGAGAACAGGTTTTCGCTACCGGTTCGGAAGGGCCTTTAGTCCCGGTTCCCATCCGGGACTGCCAAAATGGGACTAAAGCCCAAGCTTTAAACCTGGTTTGCTTATGAACTGGGGTAAAAGGCTCTCCACGTGACTGCGGAACAGCGTTTGGGCTGGAGGACCTCTAGTTCCGACTCGTAAGCCCAACCGGGACTAACGATTATTTTTCGAAATTGTTTTTCTTTTTTTCTAATTTCATTTTTTCTATTTGTTTGACTCCCGAATGTGACTGTACCTTCTTGTAAATAGTACCATATTAATCCTATTAACTCTATACCATTGTGTCACATTTCTGTATTTTTTGAAACCAAAAAAATTATTTAAGTAAATAATAATGAATAAGATAATAATATTGAATTCCAATGGAAATAAAATAAGTAATAAAACTATTTATTATTATTGTTATCAAATAATATATGCATTATTCATATAATATGGTATAATTAGTATCTTTAAATCTGTAAATCGAAATTGGACAAATAATATATCCATTATTATTAGAATAATGTGGGGAATTTGAATATGAAATAATTTGTTTTTATTTAATTTTATTATTATTATTATCAAATAATATATGCATTATTCATATAATATGGCATAATAGTATCTTTAAATCTGTAAATCGCAATTGGACAAATAATATATCCATTATTATAAAAAAATGTGGGAAATTTGAATATAAAATAATTTTGTTTTTATTAATTTATTATTATTATTATCAAATAATATATGCATTATTCATATAATATGGCATAATTAGTATCTTTAAATCTGTAAATTGCAATTTGACAAATAATATATCTATTATTATTAGAAAAATGTGAGGAATTTGAATAACAATAGAAAGATTCGATATATTGAGACGATCCATAGGTACAATATAGAAGGCACACACACCACACACCACACCACCATCTACTCATCATCAATAATATTGAGACGATCAACTTGGCTATTGTAGCCAAGTAGCCTCTAATACCTCCTAGCCATCTCGAAGCCCACGCGAGCGTCTAGAGCGGCATACTGCTGTTGACGTCAGAAACCCACTGGCGGGCAGAGACGGGCAACACCGTAGAGCCGGGAACAACTAGGGCTGCGGCTGGCCCTAGTCCCTCTGAGCGATGGCCCGCAAAGCCTCCTGGTCGCACGCACCGATGTTTATCACAAGGGCGTGCCACCTGACCTATACCCGGTCGGGAAGGTGTGGATGATGCCTCGCTTAGTTTCCTGCGAGGCACACACGTAAACGTTAAATACGAGCCTCGATCGGCTCTCGGGTTATCCCGTGAATCGGCTCAAAGAGCCGATCCACCCATGATTCGGACGAGGTGTCCGAATATATGGTGGTCCCGCTTGATCAAGGTAAAGCTAATGAGATCTACGACGATGTGGGGTTTTCACCGCATAATCGGATCGTCCTACTCCAGAGTTGGGCCTCGCGGCCACGCACGGTGATCGTAAGCCGATCCTAAACAGGGCCTAAAAACCAACACGAGGTTGATCCTCGGAACATCCCGCTTAGGGCCAACGAACGACACCCTACGTGCCGCTGGATCCTCCCCCCTTTGTAAGGCCTAACTATTGCAGATATTAAACTAATCCTTGTAGAACAAGGAGCAATCGTAACGGATCGGATCTACTAAACTATGATCAAGCGGGGTGCCGCCCCTACACCTAAGATAGGTGTAAGGGCGGCTAGACATGCAAGGGTTGCACTACGAAAGCATGTAACATGAAGAACAATGCTAACCCTAACATGTCTAAGATAACTACGTTGCTCGCCATCAAAAAAGCTTCGATACGAGCAACGCATGAACAACGTAGGCGAGCTTAGTGCCGCCTAGATCGCAAGATGCGATCTAGGCGACATGACGCTACCGGTAGAAACCCTCGAGACGAAGGAGTTGGCGATGCGCCGAGATTTGTTTGTGGTTGAACGTTGGTTGTTGTTTATTCCATAAACCCTAGGTACATATTTATAGTCCAAATGGACTTTCTAATGTGGGCGTGCACTAAACCGTGCACGAGATAAACTCTAACTTTTAATCTAGATACAATCTACTATAATTAAAGATACATGGGTAATCTGGCCCAACTTCACCGAGCAAGGCCGCTTCACAGATCTTCCACGTGTAATCTTCCAAGCCCATCTTGTTCGCGGCCCACCTCCTGATTTAGCCAAAATCTGGTGATAACACATGCCCCCTGGTTTTGGTAATGATAATTTCAAAACCACTCTGTTTTTTCCTCGAAGGGTCATGTCGTGGCAGAGGAGAACCGTCGCAGTATGTTTCATCATGACGACTTGCCTTCCCAACTTCTCTGCACGATTTGACAGTTTTGGCACTACGCCCTCGAAAACTGTTCGCAAATTAAATCTCCATCCCCTTTATCTAACTGCATCGAACAGTTCTCATCTTCGTCCTCCCCACATTAGTACTCCCAAAAACCCTTCTTCGCACCATGTCTTCCTCTTCCTCCACCTCCTCGGAACTCTCCCTCGGGTCCTCCTCCTCCCGTGAGACGCCGCCGGACATTCGCGCACCAGAAGAATGGGACCTGGAGGACCACGCCTCCTCCATCTGGTCCGAGGACGATAAATCCTTGACCAGTGGCGAGAGCGACCCCCGCTTCCTCGCCGACAGGGAATCGGAGGAGGAGAGCGATGACGATCGCTTCTCCTGGGACGACTTCACCTCCTCCGAGGAGGTGAAGGAGGAGGAGGAGGAGGAGGGCGAAGACAGCTCCTTCGACGAGCCGCCGGCCAAACGCCGCCACCTCTGGCCCGGGAACCTCAGCGACGTTGACAGCGACGACGACGCTGACGAAGAGGATGAAGACGACGAGGGTCCTGCCGGCGGCCGCTGGAGCAGCGATGACGAGCCGGTAGGGAGCAGCGCCGACAGTGGCGATGACGGCGACGACGACGACGAGGGCGAACAGCGGCCCCTAGATAGGATCTTAGCATAGGGCCAGCAGTAGCAGACGGGGCAATGTATCCCCTAGCATTTTCTTTTGAGAGCAATCAGCTCTTCTATGTAAGAAATCCGGTTTATCAATGAAGAAATTCCCCAATCTTGATTTTGCCGATTCCCTTTATGATAATTTAGCCGATTGTCTTTTACACTAGTTCTGCCGATTGCCAAACTGGTCGATGCCCAATAAGCCGATAGCATCGCATCGGTCTCTCACGATAAATTTCGAGATAGATCCATCCGGGCCCAAACTCTTGGCCAAACAAGGCCAAGCCATAATCGCGTAAACCCTAGGCCTTTCAGACATTCTTCTGCCGTATCTTTTCCTTCCAGATCCTCTTTGCCTTCAGAAGAGCCCTAGGACCGTTGCTCGGATCAATTTAAACGCCGAAGTTGCCACTTCGCAGGACGAGCATCACTTCGTGGTGACGTTTTATAATCCTGCTCCGTTCTCTTTCAGCAACCATTGCTCAAAATCAAACTGAGATGCAAAGCCAACCGATTTTAGCAAAATCGGCTTTCCTATAGCAACGGACCTCTCGTAGCAAGTTGCCCCCCGAGCCTCAGCCAGGGTGGAAATAATGATGGACTCGTAATTCAGGCAAACAGGCCTGGGCTCGACCATGTCCGAGAGTGCTATCGTGCGTGGCCAATCAATTGATCACCTTTCATCCGTTGACAGTTTATACAGCCGATTCAGCAGGCTAGTAATCTGGCGCTGAGTAGGTGCCCTCACCATATTTCTGGGCTTGTCGCTGGATCGTCTTGCATCCTGAAACTGATAATTTTGCAACATCAGCACCATTCTTCAGGCAAGTTGTGATGCAGAGTTAGCCGATTCCAACGAAATCGGCTCCCCAGAACAGAGAAACTTCAAGGTGAGTTGCCCCCCGGGCCTCAACCGGGGCGAGAATAGCAGTGAGCCGACCACGTTGATCATCCTCGGTTTCCCATTCGTAATGCAATTTCAGGGCGAATCACCCTCCCCCGAGCTTTTTCAGTTCAAACCTTGCGCCTTGCTGATCAGATCGGCTCATTAACTTTGGCAGGCTGCAGCAATCTTCCGGTGAAGATGCCCCCGCATTTCTGACGCCCTCCAACCCTGGGCGCAACATCCCCTGGAAGTGACAGTTTACTGAGTCAACACGTGACAGCCGATGGCTTCGTCATCGGCGGTTCTTTTATGCTGCCCTTGCCGATCTGGGAAGAGATATGCTGCCCTTGCCGATCTTGGAGACTTGCGAATGGGAACTAGGGGTCCTTGAAGGGAAGATCCACTCCTTGCTCCATTGATCCTTAAGTCGATGTCTGCACATCGGCTATGCGTAAAAATTTTGAATTTTCGGCCGATTTGTGTATCGGCCCCCATATTCCAATATCCATCATCAAAGGATGAGACTGCTTTTCCTCGCGTTTTATCCTTCTATGTGCCCCCCGAGCCGATTCTGTCAAGAGAATTGATGGTATCGGCTCTGTTGGATCATGTGTTGAACCCAGGCAGGATGGATGGTGAGGATAATTTTGGCCGATTGCTGGAATCGGCCTCCCATTGCTTTCTCGGTGAAGGTTTTGTGATGTCCCTCCACACATCTTCTTGGGGCCGACCACAAGGATCGGTCTCGCCACGTTTGTCCATCGATATTTGCTTGTGTTACACGGTCAGGCCGGTGGATAAAACCAGCCTAACCCTGTTCTTTGTCACGTCGATGCGCTCACAGTCGTCCAAATTGATACCTGAGAGCGGCTCTTGGCCTGATGTCTCCCAAATGTCCATGCCAGCTGTTGAAACCTCGACCGAATCATCCGCACGGACGACTTCCACTTCATCTCCATCCCACTCGTATCGTGCATTGGTGCATCGTGGATGGAATGCAACAGCTTGGCGTGGATCCAATCTCTCCCTAGTAGGACAGCCGTAGGTACTCTTGCCGTCGACGATAAAGAACGTCGTAGGGATAGTTTTTCTTCCTACGGCCGGATCCACATTCGTAACACCTTGCGCGTCGATGCTTGGCCGTTGAAATCGCTCGGTGTTACGTTGGTCTTGATCGGATCCGAGCTGGAGCGTCCCAACCGACGTAGCATGGAGTATGGCATAATGTTGACCGCCGCTCCGGTGTCTACCAACATCTTGTTGACAAGTTGCCCATTGATGTAGCCTCGCACGTACGTGGCCTTCGGATGCCCGTAACTTTTTTCCTTTGGCTTCTCAAAGATGACCGGCCGTGGGCCGCAGATCCAACTGTGCCACAGGTGCTTCATACAATCTTGGAGCGCTAAACTCCGTCGGAAGAATGAAGACCATGTTTGTGCCAGCCGATGTATCATCATCGGCTTTCCTCTGCTTGGGGCGCCACTCTTTTCTTTGTGGCCGACCTTCTTCGTCCAGGGTTCGCCGGATTTTGGCGGCCAGATCAGGCCGTGCCTTCCTTAGCGTGTGTAGGTACATCCTTTCAGCTTCTTCCAACCCACGCGTACGCCGAACCCTTCGCTTTTGGGAACGGCCGAGCCCATCGTGGCGCCACCCGGGCCGATGATATTTATTTTCTTCATCATCGTCCTCTAGTTCCTCGAGATCTTCCACCCGAGCAGGCTCGCATGCTTGCTCCGAGGTGGGAGAGGCCCTAGACGCTCGAACACGGACACGTTAGCGGCGTCCTTCTCCCTCTCGTTTGCATTCCGGGCAGTTCTCGATTGTTGGCAATCGGCTCATTCCCGAGTCCCAAGCAATGTTTGAAGAACGGACAGCTCCAGAGTGCCTATCCATGTTATCCTCGCCCCCTTGACCTTCCTTCAGCGCGACGATTGTATCCGTCGTCGCTTCTATCATGTCGACGGTACCTCCCGACCTCTCGCATCGACCGACAATTCCTTTCATCATCTACGTCGTAGTGCCGACGCTCGGTCGTGCCGGTGCTCATATTTGTTGAGGAGGCGCTCGGAGAGTGGACGTTGATACCGCACGCTTCTCATTCCCTCCCTCGCCGTGTACCGCTCGTCATCATCTCGGGGCCGGTCGCGTGGATCGGCCTCCTCTTCATCGTTGCCACGGGAGTGGCTGCTTTCTGCTTCATCTTTGCCATGGCGGCTTGCAAGCCCTGCCATGTTGACACCAAAGGAGGACTCCAGCTGGCCTATGGAGTGGCTGAGATCCACCATGTTGACGCCAGGCGACGGACTTGAGTCTCTAGCGAGCTTGATATCGTGCGGCCGGGTCTTCTCAGAGGAGCCGATGAGTTCGGCTTTGAGGGTTGCCTTGATCTCGTCATGTTTCCTTTTGAGCTCCTCGGCGATCCTCGTACTTCAGCGACCTGGTGCGTTCTTCTGACGGGGCGGACAGGTCCACTCCATCGAGTGCGCCTTCAGTGTGAAACCCTTCCACCTGACGCCATGGGAGCGGGTTCGGTGGAAGGAGCCGATGAGTTCGGCTTCGAGGACCGCCTTGATTTCGTCATGCTTCTTCTTGAGGTCATCGGAGCAGGTCCTCGTACTTGACCGGAGTGCTTTCCGCCATCTCGGATGTAGATGGCGATATTGTCGATGTCGAAGGGCGTCCCACCGGGCGTGCCGTAATGTGTTGACGTCAGAAACCCACTGGCGGGCAGAGACGGGCAACACCGTAGAGCCGGGAACAACTAGGGCTGCGGCCGGCCCTAGTCCCTCTGAGCGACGGCCCGCAAAGCCTCCTGGTCGCACGCACCGATGTTTATCACAAGGGCGTGCCACCTGACCTATACCCGGTCGTGAAGGTGTGGATGATGCCTCGCTTAGTTTCTCGCAGGGCACACACGTAAACGTTAAATACGAGCCTCGATCGGCTCTCGTGGTTATCCCGTGAATCGGCTCAAAGAGCCGATCCACCCATGATTCGGACGAGGTGTCCGAATATATGGTGGTCCCGCTTGATCAAGGTAAAGCTAATGAGATCTACGACGATGTGGGGTTTTCACCGCATAATCGGATCGTCCTACTCCAGGTTGGGCCTCGCGGCCACGCACGGTGATCGTAAGCCGATCCTAAACAAGGCCTAAAAACCAACACGAGGTTGATCCTCGAACATCCTCGCTTAGGGCCAACGAACGACACCCTACGTGCCGCTGGATCCTCCCCTTTGTAAGGCCTAACTATTGCGGATATTAAACTAATCCTTGTAGAACAAGGAGCAATCGTAACGGATCGGATCTACTAAACTATGATCAAGCGGGGTGCCGCCCCTACACCTAAGATAGGTGTAAGGATCGGCTAGACATGCAAGGGTTGCACTACGAAAGCATGTAACATGAAGAACAATGCTAACCCTAACATGTCTAAGATAACTACGTTGCTCGCCATCAAAAAGGCTTCGCGACGAGCAACGCATGAACAACGTAGGCAGGCTTAGTGCCGCCTAGATCGCAAGATGCGATCTAGGCAGCATGACGCTTACCGGTAGAAACCCTCGAGACGAAGGAGTTGGCGATGCGCCGAGATTTGTTTGTGGTTGAACGTTGGTTGTTGTTTATTCCATAAACCCTAGGTACATATTTATAGTCCAAATGGACTTTCTAATGTGGGCGTGCACTAAACCGTGCACGAGATAAACTCTAACTTTTAATCTAGATACAATCTACTATAATTAAAGATACATGGGCAATCTGGCCCAACTTCACCGAGCAAGGCCGCTTCACAGATCTTCCACGTGTAATCTTCCAAGCCCATCTTGTTCGCGGCCCACCTCCTGATTTAGCCAAAATCTGGTGATAACAAGTGCACTTGCTCATAGATCAATGGACCATTGCCCCATCCAAAAATCAGTTCATCATCATCTTCTTCTTCTTTCTCGTGATCCTTCTTCTTGTTCTTCTTCGTGTCCATCTTCCTATTCTTCTTCTCAAGCTTTGTCCCAATAGTAGAATTTGCCAGATCATACATACTCGGAATGGATTTTTTTGTTGGTTCGGGATTATCTTTTGGAGGTCGAAGGCAAACGTAATAATAATTTCGTAGGAACGCAACATTTTCATATCATTGTGGATGGCCGCGCAGCAGAATCTCATGGTCTTGTGTTGCAAGAAATCCTTGAGAAGTTGTGGCACTTCATCGGCCGAACAAATTTGAAAGACCAAATTCTTGGTCGCCACCGAGAGTTGAAGGACGGCGGCGCGCTGAATATCTCTACCCTTTCGAGGGTCGGTGAACTCGCAGTCCAAGCTCACGCACTTGATTGGTGCACGGTCGAGAAAGTCCCTCTTGACGACACGGATCCACCTCTCCACCCTTGATGCACGGAGAGTGACCGTGATCTTGAAGTGCATCTCATTGGCTGCTCCATTGGGGCCAGGGCGGGAGAGATAGAGAGCTTGGGAGAGATGGCTAATGGAGGGAGTGTGTGTGTGTGTGTGTGTGTGTGTGTGTGTGTGTGTGTGTGTGTGTGTGTGAGCGGTTGATCAATTCCCGTGGCCGGCCGGCGGCGGCGATGCAACTTCCGATCTATTGATGATCGATTTTCGTGTGCCGATGCAACTTCCGACGATGATCAGTGGCGACGGTGATCGATTTCCGTGTGGGAACCGAACGGTTTGCCTTTAGTCCCGGATCGTGTCATCAACCGGGACTAAAGGGGGTGACAGCAGGCGCAGGGGCTTTAGTCCCGGCTTGTATCCCAAACTGGGACTACAGGCCCATAAAAACCGGGACTAATGGTTGCCACACCATGGAGCGGTTTCGGGAAGACGTGTCTAGACCATTAGTCCCGGCCTAGGACACGGCCGGGACTAAAAGCCCGGACGAAAGACCTGTTTTCTACTAGTGCCATGTGCAACTACACATACATTATACAGAGTACACCCAATGATGGAGCTAGTTTGAAAGTCTCGAGCAAAAAAAAAAGCTACTTTGTTCTCCCGTAGTATAAGATGTTATTACAAGCAATATACTCATATATTGATTGTAGTAATGTTTTATATTATGGTACGGATAGAGTAAGTGCTTATAATCAATCTAGAAAAACATGCAAAGCTTAAAAATTCAGATCAACAAAAATGAACATATGATTTCATAAAAAAAAAACCCCCTTGAGGGATCAATTGAAATGGTAGAAATGTTTACCCTTGGGAAGCCTATTTGCAACCACGGGTTGTGCATGAGAAATTCAATCCCTCATGTAAAAAAGGCCCCTCAGCACCATCTTTGTGGTGGCTGGTTGGAGATTCGTACTACTCTTTTTTGCTGAACAACCCTCGCACCTCAGTTGTTAAGTATATGTAGTTTTACATATCACCCCGTAACTTATCATGTTTTTACATGATTTATATATCAATATACATTAGAATATTGTAAGATAACTATATAATGATCCAGCATTAACTTTTTCAACAATATTTCATCACAGACATATTCAACAAGAAATTTCACAAATTATCATCATGATATTTAACAATTTTTCACCAAGATAATTTAGAAAAAAATCACAAAAGATTTCTTTCATGATTAATTACATATTCAAGCATGTTTAAGCAATATTCATATGATATTTCACAATAAGATTTCATAAAATGTCGACCAAATTATGAATTTGCGTTAATTAAGAAAGTGATCTCAAAAGTATATAAGTTTCGACTTGTAAAAGAGATTATGGAAATGGTACATATGTTTTCTATACATGAACGTGCCCCCGATTGACCTGACCTGGCCCGACCCGAAAATCTCATGTCGGGTGGGGCCTATGCCTGATTATGGAGAGCGGCAACCAAGTAGAGGTGGCCAGGGCCTAGGATTTCTACAAAATAGGAAAGAGGCCTAGGCCGATGGGCTTTTCGCCTGATGGGTCAGAAATATAAGCCCGATGGTCGGGCCGAGCCTGATGTTTCTTCATCGGACTTTGTTAGGACCAACCCGAAGGATGGACGGGTGTACCCTTGGGGAACCTATTTGCAACTAGGGGTGTAAACGGATAAGATAATTTCCGCATCAAAACAGGCCCCGAATCCGTTTTAAGGTATTCATATCCAATTTTAAGAATCCGACGGATAAAGATATCTGTTTCTGAAGTGGTGCTCCGGATATGGTATAGCAAATAACATGCGGATATGGATTATCCGAAGATTCTGAACCCGATAATCCGATTTTGAGTAAAAATCTAAGACCAATCTCACAAGGTTAGTAGTTATGGAGTTCCCGAATTCACTTGGCAAGCATGTTTAGCTCTAATTTCTAGCAATGTTTAAAATTTTAGCATAAATTGTGTCTCTTTTTTCTTAACTACACAAGACTGAAAGTTTGAATTCCTCACAAGATTTGCAAAAACTATAACTATCTATCGAAGAGAGCATATATCCGACTATTTTTGTTTCTGATCCGAGTTTGCTCCATTTCCGATTCGAATCCGCAGTCCGGTATATCCGTATTCGAATCCGAAACCGGTCAGTATCTGCTTTGATCCAAATACGAAAAAAATATGGTAAAGGATATGGTATGAACAAAATCCGATTCAATCTATCTACACCCCTGTTTGCAACTACGGGTTGTGCGTACATTATACGCCCGGTGATGGAGACCTGTTTAGAAGTCTCAAGCAAAAAAGCTACTCCTTTCGTACCATAATATAAGATATTATGATCGCCAATATACTCATGTATTGATTGGAATAATGTGAGTCCAGCCCAATCTTCAGGTCTAGTCACAACAATGTCGTTGAAGTCACGAGAGTACTTACAAATTTAGAAGCGGAGACACCACTTGGCCGTCCCTGCCTCTGTGGTGTGCAGGCAAGGCGAAAGAACCCAAACAGGAAGAAACACAAGCGGCTAAACGCCATGGCACAGCTGTTTAGTTGGCATTCCGGCTGGACAGCACGCACGGTAGAAAACACAGTATAAAGCAGCAAGGAAGGAAGGAAGCTGGTTGCTAAAAACTCGCAGTGAAAATGATTGGCAAAAAACTGGACGCTTGCGGTGGTTGCCTGCATGAGCGCAGCTGCGTGCAGCCACGGTTGCATCCCTGGAGCCAAGTATCCTTCGCGGTCGCCACGAGGGTGAACGGAGCTACCCGCCGCGGCACACACCGCGTGGAGCATAGTAGGGTAGGCACGCAGCGGACAGCTCCTGCGGGGTCCCGCTGGACAACAACTCATAAATGGAGAGAGGATAGCGGGTGGATTTGGATCACTATTCGAGTAAACTTCCCTAGAGGCCCCTGGGCTCCGCCGAAAAACGATTTCGACTCCTCATCTCGATTTCTGGCTTTTATGTCCACCCATGCATCGCATCACACTTTTCTAGTGTTGTTCTTCCTGTCTATGTTTATTTCTTAAAAAATGGTTCATCAACCTATCGATAATTATCCATAGCAGTACGAAGAACATGAAATGTAATAAATATTATAGGTACGTTTTGAGATCACCTAGCGATGACTGCGAGCCGAAGTCGCCCCGCCATCCTCACCCCTCGAACATCGCGGTTGGGCAAAGCTTATCATAGCAAAGCTTGTTGTAGTAGACAAACGATTATCGTGCTAAGTCGCCAAAAGATTGCGCACCAAATAAACAACCATGGGTAAAACATTGAAAGAAAAAAATTAACAAAGAACAAAAACCCTCCCCCGACAAATGATCTTGGTCCGCCGTGCCTCCAAAGGCCAAGGCCAATGAAGGCGGAGCAGACCAAACATGTCGCCGACGAGGGAGATAGAACCCTAGATGGGTTTTAGATCGCCCCTCTCTTGCACCGGTTTGATCGTTTGCGTCATATCCTATCCTTTCCTTATTTGTCCAAGAGTGCATTATAAAAGGTCATTGGGCCACATTAATTTTAAAATCGTGCCACGTTAATTATAAAATCATGCGGTGCTCTCAAATTCAACTTAATAGCTTAGTATTGATCTTGCATCATAAATTGCTAAATACTCTGTAGGTGTTTTAAAAAGCACACCATTTCTGGGAAAATTGATAGATACTCATGGAACTGCGCGGACCATTTCACGACTAAACTTTGTTTTTTTCGAAATGGGGGAAATATCGCCTCAGCTTCTGCATCCAAAGGATGCACACGACTTTTTTTATTAGATTATTCACAAAACCTTACAAGAACAATACAAAAGATCAATCTCGAAGCCACCTCACTAAATCTACAGTGGGATGAAGGGGGTGACAATGCACCAACTCACATCATCCAAAACCAAATGCCTTCCCAAACCACCCAATAGCAGATGAGAAGCACATCCAGTCAAGAAGACTGAGTCTCCGCGCACGCCAACGCACACGCCACAAAAGTTGCTACCGCCGTCTTCCTCGACTCCATATTCAAGAGAGATCATCGCATTAACCTTGCAAGACCTGCCGTCGATGCCACCATGACGCCAGACGGCTCCACCATCCTGCACGCATACATCATCCCGCATCCGCCGTCAATGCCCTGCAACACCATGCCACCGAGACTCAACGCCAACAATGCGGTAGATGAATACCACTCCACCAACATCCGCCAACAGCCAGCAACTGCTCCAAAAACGATGCCCCAAGAGGTAGAACAACGCAGGGCGCGCCGCCATCGTCCGATCCGGGAGACCCAGACCTAGGGTTTCCCCCGGAGCAGCACGAGTGAGAGACCGCAGACTGCGACGACGATGCCTTCAAGAAGGTAGCGGCGCGACACGTCGCCATCGTCCGCCAATCGAGGTCGGAGCACGGTTTTGACCGGCAGCCGCGCATCCCCAACCCGCCGAGTCTAGTGCCAAGACGGGCAAATATGACGCCTTCGACAAGGTAACGACGTCAACCGACGCCGCCATCATCCACCAAGACCGAGGTCGAGGCTCAGTTTTCACCGGCCGCCATGACACCCCGGACTAGATCTCGCCGCCACCCTGCCGCCCACACGGCCAGGGCCACGGGCCACCGCTCGCCGCGAAGAAGACGTCACCGCTGCCACCATCCGGAGCCGCCACTCCGGCGTCCAGGGCCCCCGCCGAGACCACCACCAGCAGCCCCGCCAGCACCGAAGGCCACCGCCACCGAGCCGCCAGATCCCGAGAGCCACCCGCCGCCACAGACGGAGGAGCGGCTGCCGGAGTCGCCGACCAAGGGGGAGACGCGTCGGGGGTGGAAAGCGTCGTCGGGCAGCGACCTCAGCCCCGGCAAGCCCAGCCCGGCCACCTTCCTTTCATGCGGTTGTGCTAGGCGTCGGGGGCCGCAGCCGAGGGCCAAATCCCCGCCGCCCCCTTCACCGGCGCCGCGGCCTTTGGCCGGCAGCACCTCGGGGGGCGACGAGGAGGGAGAGAGGGGGGAGGACGGATGTGACAACGGCGGCTAGGGTTTGCCCCTCTTGGTCGACAAGAGGAGCGACTCGAGAGGAGCCCTTCGCGTGGGTTGGCACATAATTCTTTGTCCCTTTGAAGACATTTGACAAGACCATGTGCTACCTTTCACATATATACTTCCTTGGTTCACAAAGTAACATCTGTTTTGTCTTGTTAAGATAGATCTTTGACCAACAACTGTTCAATGGATGGAATGTCAGGAAGATGCTAAAATATCTCATCAACTACATGCACCATTTTTCAATTTCTGCGTGACTTGCTACATTGCCCTCGAAATCATGAGAGCACGGTAGCAAGTTGAGGAGAATTTTGGCTCTAGATCTTGGCGATCTCTCCCTGTTTTGAGAATACAAGACCCATATATCGTAAGGAAATCAATTGCAATTGTGTAAATTTTGGTACTCCCTCTGATCTCTTGGAGGGAGTATAGCAATCTTCTCACCCGTGGGTAAAAAAAAAAGAGAGGATGTATGACAGCAAAACAATAATTTCAAGATGCATCTCGAGTTTTCAATTACTTTTATCACTTCCAAATGTTTTTTTCATACTCCACTGAACTCGGGAGGCAAAGGGAATAGTCGCTGTCAGCTCCTGATATTCTGTTGAGGTCGATGGAAGGAGGGTGTAAAGGGAATAAAAGCCCTGCCTGATATTGTTGACTGAACGCCGAGGTTGTGAGTGAAATTTGGCAGTGGTTTAGGACACCGTACGGGGACACGTCTTGATGGCCGCAGCCGCGCAAAAACCACCGGGCATCGGCGCACGAACGCCGCATGCTCCCTCACCACCACCACCTCCTTCTTCTCCAACTAGTCCAAAGTCCAATCCCCCCTGCTCGCCCAACCCCCATTTCCCCCAATCCGATTCCTGCTCCCACCCACCGCGCTCCCCCAATGGTGACGCCGGCCGCCTCCTTCTCCGCCGCGCTCGCCGTCGAGGACTTCCCGTGGGTGCGTCTGATTCGCTTCCATCGAATGGCCTTTTTTTTTTACTTGAACCGCGCCGCGCGCAGTGTGTTTTGAGCTGGATTTCCCTTCTCGTGGTGGCCGCGCAGGTGGACAGGGAGGAGGAGATGGGGATGGCACCGGACAAGTACCGCGAGGTGTTCGACCTCGCGCAGCGCGGCGCCCGCGCCTTCCGGGAGCGCCGCTACGACGAGGTAATCTTCTGCTTGCGAAGCTCCCCTTTGCCCTCTCTGTTCGTCCTGTGGCTGTAAGTAACCCGATCAAACCCGACGGTCTCGGATAGTTTGATGGCGCCCCCTTTAGTAATAAATTGGGAGAGGATGGCCAACTAGGACTGACCGGAGCAACTGTATGTATGTAACGGTTACCTTTGGTGCTGAATTGGTGAATGTGATGACCATGGGAATGGAGGCATCGACAGTAATTCTTCAGCATCTGAGCCACCAATTTCGACTTCAATACAATTTTCAACAGAGGACAAGAATACTGAGTTGACCACCAACTAGCGGGACACTGTTTTTCATGGCCCCGCTCTTGGAAATTTGGTTGGCATACTTAGATTTGGTTTGTACCAGCTCGGTACAGTTAGTGTGGCACTTCATTTCAAATCTCTTTGCATCAACTGATTTGTTTTTCACCAGTTTATGATGTTTGCTGATAATGTCAGATTTTTTCCTTAATCAGTGGAACGGCTGATAAGTAACTAATGAGGAGGCTTGGTCTCTTCCAAAAATTACACGTTTGTGGTTTAACATGTTCTTGTCCTGCTATTTCGGACATTCTTGTAGTCATGCAGCTGGTAGGGTACTACCTTGTTCGACATTAGTAACTTTCTGTAATTATGGACTAGAAACTAGTAAATATTTCGACTATTGTTGCACCGCTGCATAAATATTCCAACTCCAGCTGCTAGTCACTGGCTCAAATGTCTAAATACATCTAGGTTTTCTAACTGTATTGACTCCTTGAGATACCCACGGATATAACATTTATTTACAGTAAGGTAACCTTTTTTCTGAGATAGTAAGGAAACTTTTATTTGGGACGATTTGTGTAACACTTCAAAGATCGTTAGAATGGGGAATAACATCAGTGTGTCACTGATAAGTGGTTCAGATCTCTTCTTCCTTTTCATCCGTCATCAATTTTATGTTCTGTGATTTTTATCTGTTGTATACTTGATTTCTGTATGTATTTTATTTCTGTTTCATATGTTTCTCTACATACTCCAGGACAACTAAGTGAATAATTTTTTTATTCAGAGTTCATACTTCATTGTAGTATTTACGTACAACAAAAGTGCATAAAAACTGTTTATTTAAGAGAGGTGATGGTGTTTTCCTAATTCAGTACCTTTTGAAGATAAAGTTCTTACCTTATTGAGCTACTCTATAGCCTATATTAACCTGATAAACCTACATCAAAGGTGTATATCATCACCTTGGTGAATTTATGTAAATAGTCATACCTTGAATTTCTTGGAATTCTTTTTTATTTTTATTGTTGTTTCTTTATTTGATCATTTCATGTGATTTTTATGCAGAGAGAGCCTTTGTTTTTCCTATTTTTCAGATGTGTAGGACTGGCATTCATTGTTTCGTTCTCATTGTATCTTTGACTTTTCCTGAGACATTCACAAATTTGATTCCTGTATCTGTTGATTTCATTGTTTCTGATACTTGATACGATTCTGTTTCAGGCCATTTCCTTCTATTCTAAAGCTCAAAACTTGAGATCGGGAGATCCTGTTATCCTTAGCAATCGATGTTCTGCTTTCTGTTTGTAAGTTTTTTGACAGGGTTTCTGTGTCATATAACTCTTTATATTACTTCCATTCATTCACAGTTTAGGTAATTAATCATGCTGCTGCACAGAAATGTATTCATGCACATCTTGTTGTTATTAGGATAAGTCAAGTGTTGAGGGAAAGATCCGCAGCTGACTCAGAGTATCAGCCACTGAATGGCCTTGATCCCACAACACATGCAGAGGTTTGTGTAATTTAAAAAGGATTTTCATACCTGATGTGAAACTCAAATGAATGTATGGAAGCATTAGTTATTATTATTTTTTAAGTAAAATGTTTTTGCAGTTAGCTCTGAAGGATGCAGAGAAGGTATTAACTATCCACAGTAATTCTCCGAAAGCATATCTTCTCAAGGCATATGCCCTTATTCTGGTAACATTCTGAAGCTTCACTTTCGTTCTTTTTGGCATATCTTACCTGATATGTACAGTCATATGCCTTCATCCCTTTGTTATGCACATGCCACCTTTAAGAAAACAAAAGCTGATACGTGATTAGTTAGTAAACTTCGTAACATCGCCCAGGTCCTCCCTTATTATCATCTGTCGGCAACTAGTGTTGCTTATGTGGTCATTTACATTGTAGTTCATGTTTCTTTGCAATAAACATTTATATATTCTGAATAACACCCTTTGTATGCAGCTGGAGCGATATCACGAGGCACGCGAGTCCCTTCTTGCTGGTCTTCAAGTCGATCCCCTCAGGTATGACTGTTGATTCCTCCTGAGGATATCCATATTCACTTCATAGCTCGCAGATCTCCGAAGTTGATAATTATGCTCTGGCACATTATGTAACACTCTTTTACTATATGTATAGCCATATTTTACAGATCTGTCTCAGTGATCTGGATAGAAATACAAATGCTGCCGCTGGAGCAAGACGGCCAAGGTTAGATAGGACTGATGATTTTGAGTGCACATTGTGTTTTAAGCTATTGTTTGAACCAGTCACCACTCCATGTGGGCACTCGTTTTGCCGCTCTTGTTTGCATCAATCAATGGATCACGGTGAGCTCAGCAAACATCCATATACTTGATTAGCTGCTTTTGTTTAGTTTGAGCTTCGCATAATGTGCTACTTTCTGTAGGCAACAAGTGCCCCATGTGTCGGACAGTTCTATTTATTGGTCCAAGAACTTATCCTATAAGGTATTCTGTGTTTGCCTTTATGAACTTAGATTTATTCATTTGAATTCAAGTTTCATTTTCCTGCAGGCATCCAATTTGTTCTTAATTTCTCTAATCTCACTTATGTTCAATGCCTCAGTGTAACATTGAACAACGTAATTCAGAGAAACTTCCCTGAAGAATATGCTGAGAGGAGATCAGAGCATGAAACTACAACATATGCAGGCGTGGATTTGATGCCTCTCTTTGTTATGGATGTCGTATTACCCTGCCAAAAGATGGCATTGAACATATTTGAACCTCGCTACAGGCTGATGGTACAAACAACTATCAGAAATTTAGATTTTGTTTGTGACATGCATTTGTTGACAGCTATGCAACTTCTGATTTATCTGAAGTATCCCAGTGTATAGGTGCAAGTTTATCTGTATATTGCAGGTGTAGTAAGTTCAGCATACTTTCTGTGAAAGCTTGCTTTACAAAATGGTAGGACTGAATAACCAGAAGATGATATTTTCCCTAAATCGTACTTGAAGACTGTCAGTGCAAATAAAAATAGCACTAATTTGATCTGTTGTATCTATCACCTTCTGTAATCTGCTTGTCAACAAGTGTATTTCCATATGGGTTTTTATTTGCTTGCGTAGCTGGCCTGTATTATCCATCCATTTTCATCAAGATGTAACTTTACTTAGCTTAGTTGTATGTTTTTGGAATGTTGGTAGGATGTGTTTTCTCAATATACCCACAACCTTGTTTTTCCCCATTTGAAACAGGTAAGGAGGGTAATGGAAGGGAATCATCGAATGGGAATGGTCAGTATCTAATCTGAGATAATCTCTTTGCCTAAAGGTTTCATCCATTGACTTATTTATTTAATAATGTAGGTTGCTATTGATTCTGCGACTGGTACTGTAGCCGACTGTGGATGTGAGGTGGAAATTCTAGAGTGAGTGTAGTTTCCTTATTTGTTTTCAACTTCTGTCAACACATTCAATCTTATCTGTCTTCATAAACGTGTAGGTGTGAGCCACTTCCAGATGGCCGTTTTTATCTAGAGGTAAAATCCATGCTCTTTTCGATAGATTTATAGTCATTTTGTGCGCATGCCTTTTTGCTCAAGGTTCAGTTTTGGGACTTCTTTATGACTGTGTGCTAGATTACTACACAACTTTAAGTTTTCCGCTGTAAATATATATTATCGACTGCCTAGGAAGAATCTATGGCAGTTCTTGTCTACTGCAAAACATAATATACTAAATTTATTTGATAATGTCAGATCTGAACGATTTATAACTTGGACCCAGGCAAGGTTAGGCTAAGCTCAGCTGGTGGGGTTGCATGTAAAAACTTAGTGTTCTTGCCCGTATTTTGATTTATTGGCACCAATTGCAATACTTGCAGTGATTACTTTAACTACTACTTCCTTTACCAAAATAAGGCTGTCTTGCTAAGGTTTCACATGTAGAACCTTAGAGGGCGATGTTGTATAGGCAACTGGGAACTGGCAATAACACCAGAGCGACAGGTGACATATAACCCAGCTGAGCCAGCATGAAAGTATACGTGTCACATATCTGAGTTGCCAGTGCCTTCAGCAATCCAACACCTTGGCTCGTGGCATTGCCAGAGGTTGCAGGTCCACTACTACATTATGCTTCCGACGTGTGCTGCTCCTCGTCATATTGATGGTAGTTCCTCACTTGGAGAAATTCATGGCATGACTAACGTCTTCGCCTCTGGCATGATGATGACCAGGTGGTCATGTCGAGACGATGAAGCACCTGTTGGCGATTACGGCTTATCGATGACCACGTGCGGCAATGCTGCTACTCTATGAGGCAACACAGTCACAAACCAAAGCTCGGTGTAGTCATGTGTATATCCGAAGATGGCCAGAACACAAAGAAGAGGCCTGACCGTGGACCATGTTGATTGTCGAGGTAGACTGACTTGAGCCATGTGCAAGAATAGGTGATCTGTGGACGATGTAGATGTCGATCTAGGAAGATGTTGATGTTGGTGATGACACACATGGCGCTCTTGTTGTAGTTCTGATCGGTGGTGGTGATGATGGACTGACGAGGAAGCGAGATGTGGCCTGATGCTCGATCGGAGATGCCTCTGCTCACGGGCACATAATCTGCTCATGGCCGTGCTTCTGAATGCCAGGCCGGCCGCCAGGTTGAAGTATGCGTCTGGCCAGATGCTTGGAGACACATCTGCGCAGTCAATCTTCATACTCTGTGTTTGATCGATGCTTGCCAATTCCTCTGATTGCCTGCATTCCAGGTCCTAAATGTCCGATATTGCTTCCTTTTTCACATAACTGGTGAGAGGATGCGGTCAGTTATTATGTGTAGTGATGCTAGTTGGTTATTTCTAGGATCTCTAATCTTGTTCCCAGTCATAGCCTCATAGGATATAATCGCAACAATATCATTACAAGGTGAGACTCTTAATTATTGTTAGAAGCTTGAAGTCATTTTCCCTCAGATATTTGTCAGATGCTTAGATCGACTCACTGAACATTAAATTGATACCTTGAGTGTTTAGCTATGGTTCTCGTCACAGATTTTTTTTGACCTTTTTCGACTCCTTTTTCTAAGGCCTATATGACTCATATAATTTCAATTAGTCTATCAACATTTGTCAGGCAGTAGACAACTTACATCAAGGTTGGAGAGGTTACTCAGCTGATTCTGATGAAATCGGTTGTTCTGGGAAAAGTAAAATTTGAATCTGTCTGATAAATTTGGATCCGAAACTGCTGTGAGTAACAGGAAGATTGATAAAAATTGTCTCTGAATTGTGTGTGTGTGTGCAGTTTGAGGATTTTGTCCATTTTCTTATTGATTTGTCATCAGCAATTAAATTTGCAATTCGAAGCTATTATCAGACGGTAAATAATTCTTTTGTTCATAGGTGGAAGGTTCACGGAGGTTTCGTATCTTGCGATCATGGGATGAAGATGGGTGAGTCCAGAATGCCCTATAGAAGTTTACATGGATAATTTATGTGGAAAAACCTGTTATCTTGTCCCACCCTTTTCTATATTTTCTTACTTGTGTTGTTTCTTATTGCAGGTACCGAGTTGCTGAAATTGAATGGTTCAAAGATGTTTCTCTACCTGAAGGATCACAAGAGAGAAAAGATGTAAACACTCATTACCTTCTTGAGCTTCTTCTCCTCTTGTTTTTTTCTTTTTTTGAGGGATTCTTCTCCTCTTGTTACCTGTAGTGTTTATGGACCAAAATCAACAAAGGAACTGAAATTAATACTGTGGAAGTTGGGACTAAGTCTTCAAATTTTACTTGAGTTATACAATTTGACGCATTTGTGCTTGAACCCCACAAACGCACGTAAGAAAGATAAAACATTTAGCATGAATGTAATGTGCCATAGTATGTTTTTTGTAACCAAAAAGTGTAAAAGAACAACAAATATATGGAAAGAAACACGTATGTGCCATGAAATCTCAAAGTATGCACGTACATAGTGTGATCCTGGCCTAGGGCTCAATAGGATTGATAGAATACGAGTATCAACAAGTTGCAACTTCTTTTCTGGAAGCTCATCTTCAAAGAACTCTGAGGTTAAGCGTGCTTGACTTGGAGCGATTTGAGGGGTAACAGTTGGATGAGAGCTAATAACTGTTCTTGCAGAAAATTAATATTGCAGAAAACCAGTACTGTGGAAAGTGCCTTAATTTTTTTTTCCAGTAAAGCATAACCCATGGTCGGCATCTGAATTTGGTATATTTGTTCTTTCTAGCTTGTGATTATTATTTCTGCTTTTATATCTCCACTTATATGGAAAATTAATAGCATCTTCTATCACAATGTAATGCTAAATCAGGAATTCTGTCTGAACAATAGTATTTGGGTTGTCTTTTTATTTTACTTTTTGCAGCTAATCGAAAGGACCAATGAAGCTTCAGAACTGGCCAGGACGTACATTAGGCGTGCTAGAGAAACCACAAGGACTGGTATGGATATTTTAAGTACATTGCATGAATGTGCTTCTCAGTATAGTGATTACGTGGAATAAAGATCAAGTAAAATTTGAGAACTGGGTAGTACAATACAATGTATTTCAGTCATGATAGACAAACGGTAAGACATACTTGAATAGGTGGTGAAGCTAGGATTTGTAACCCATGGGGCCACCTGTATATATCCAAAAATCTATATGGTTTATTTTCTTTTACTTTACCTTTTTGGAGGTATTCACAATGGGCTGTGGGGTTTTATAGACCCACAACTTAAGGTGTGTCCACCACTGTCAGTACACATATTTTGAAAACTGTATAAATTTCCTACTCTATATATTGAGGTACCATTGAACGAGTAAACTATATTTGTAGTTTGGTGCTCAGCAGATGCCCATTTTATTCTACTTTGACCTATTTCACCGAATGCAGTTAGGCGGACAAGACATTTTGATCTCGAGAGCATGCCTGGACCACAGGACCCTGAAAAGTTCAGTTTCTGGGTAAGTTGCAATCCTGTAGTTGTTTAGGTGAAGTATATAATATATGCTAGTGTACTGTACTGATTACTTTTTCTGCAGCTTGTCAACTTGATTAATTTGAGGCCATCAGACAAGTTAGACCTATTACGCCTCCGTGATACTCGAGAAGTAAGCTCTAAGGCTAAATCTCCATTTGAACCTTAAGTAAGATATCATGTGTTAATGTTGTGCTATTTCTTGCCCCTGCAGCGAATATCTCGTAGCCTTAGATTATTGGGTGATGCAGAACAAGGTTGTCGTGTACAGTAAAAGATTATATTTGTCACACAAGCATTATAGCTTAGAGTCAATTTATTCATCAGGAGAAACATTGACTAACGATGTAGATTTGTAATATTCTTTTACATAATATGCTACTATTGAAATTTTATGATTTTGTATATTATTTTTTAAATCCTACGTAATTAACTATATAATGTAGAAATGGTTCTTATTCACATGGAGCCATTTGTTTTGTGGGAACGCATGCAACCATTTGAGATTACACTGTCGTGTTCCTTCAGGGGCGATGGGTGACCATGAAATCATGTTCCAAAAGTTTTTTAAAGAACGTCATTCTGATTGAAGATATTCGATTGGCAATGGGTGCCTTTTTTGTACATTCATAATTAATTTCTGGTGTTATATTATATTTGTTCTAGCTTATCTACCTCCGTTCCAAAATAATTGAACTCCCTAGGTTTGTCCAAAATCAGACAACCAAGTTTGTCAAAAAAATGTCTACATCTACCACGGCAGGTTAGTTCTGTTAGGGTGTGTTTGGTAGATCGGGGCAACTCAGATAATTCCATCTCAACCGAGATTTTTAGAGATACATGTGTTTGTTAGCCCGGGTCAACACATCTGAGCATAGCCCACTTCATACCAAAAACGCTCCTCAGCCAGGCCGGACTGTGAAGCTCAAATCGAGCTTCACAACTCGACCGGGCTGAACACATCCCGCAAAACTTCTCGGGTTCCGCGCGAGAGACTCCCAGACCCAAGCCCACAAGCCTCTTCTCGCTCATTTTCTTCTCCTCACCATTCCCCTTTGCCGCATGCAACCGCCGCCACTCCCCTGGCGCAGGCCGCCGCCTCTCCCGTGGCGCCCCTCCACTGGTGCATGCCGCCCTTCCCCTAGCGCTCCTTCCCTAGATGCTCGCCGGCGAACGACCGCCCCGACGCGGATCTCGTCGACACAGACCGCCTCGGCGCAGAACTCCTCTCCAGCGAACGTGGCCACGGGAATCGGATCGTCTTGATGCGGTCGACCGCCCACCACCCATCCCCTGGCCGCCGGACTAGTGAGCTCGCCGGGTGCAGAGGATCTGATTGATTTTTTGACTCTACTTTAGGGTCTTTTTTGCAAAAACATGCACCTTTTGAATATTGAATAAGTGTGTATTTTATGGAATATTGAATCAATGTGTATTTTGTAATGTGTGTATTTTATATTTAGATATAGTCTCTACTTTGTCCAAATATTGAATTTGTTCTAAAATCTCATCTCAACTCATCCATGTGCTACCAAACAACATCTCACCTCAACTCATCCCAACTCATACATGTGATACCAAACAACATCTTATCTCATTCCAACTTGGTTAGGGTCATCATGTATGAGAAGAGATAGTCATTCTCACTTGACCCGGGCTACCAAACACACCCTTAGATTCATCACACAATATATTTTCATATTATATAAATTTGATGTTATATATAGAAATTTATTTTTGCAATTTGGTCAAATATGATGACGTTTAACTTTGGACAAACCTTGAACTTCAATTATTTTGAACGGAGGGAGCAGCACGTTGGAATATCTACTTGATTTGTTAAAAAATGGTTTAAGTCAGAAGATCTTAGGAGCATACACACCTATGTCAAAAAAACCACTTCAAAGTTGTGGAGAGCAAACACTACCCTAGGCTTACTGTTTTTTTTTTGTTGAAAAGGAAAGGCCCCGAAGGAAGAGCTGCATTAATTCAACGCGGTTACAGCCCGAAATACAGGAAGGGCCTCCAAAGAATACAAAGTAACACACCAATACAGGAAGGGCCTCCAAAGAATACAAAGTAACACACCAGCCCTTAGAGTTTGCATACATGACCCTAAAAAGAAACTGAAAAAGCGATCAGGTCCCTAGCCACCGCCGGAGAATGGACTCCACCATCGACTGCCTTCCACGCCTCCGGGGAGCGAGCCACTTGGGGCAAGGTCAGCAAAAGTTGTCGACGACGAGCCGGAAAGAAGCCTCTAGATGGAGGTAGAGCTCCTGGAGAAGGGCCGCCATTCGGCCATAAGCTGCAGGGCTGGGGTCATGACGTCGGCAAGTGTCCCCTATTGATGAGCTTCCCAGGAAGAAGGCCGCATCAACGGCGGCGGAGATGAAGCAAACATAGCTCTGCAGCACCTCTTGGGCAGAGACTGGCTTCGACAAGAGCGAGAGGCGGCGCCACCAACAACTCCCTCCTAGCCTCCACGACAGGCTAGGGAGAAGCGCAACAGAGGGCTTCTCATCTCCGAATGACTCCAGCGAATGAACCAGGACCTCCTGACCTGAACCAGGGACGACGCTCTGTAGCTTCCCTCCCCCTCGCCACCAAGGCCGGCCAGGATAAAAGCCAGAGAGCATCTCACCACCGTGCAGAGATATTCCCCCATGCCTCCACGGCCGGACGGGAACACCCCCACCCCGTGGCGCCCTTGCAGACAGAGAAGATCCTTCACCAGCGATTTATTCAAGGAGACTGTACTGCTCCTCATCTCTCTTAGCTCCGACCAAAGGAGCTCAAGAAGAATAGGTAGCAGCCATAAGCCATGGATCGGGCGGCCAAGATCCAGAGCATCGCTCCTACTACCAGGCATACGCCCCACGGATGAAACACAGGGAAAACAAGACCTACTATCTACACTAGAATCATTGGCGCCTCACCTCCACCATTCCCCGATGGCAGAGCCTTAGGGGAGGAGAGGTGGGGAAAGTGTCCTTCATAGGCTTACTGTTGGATTATGTCTGAACCTCAAAGTTGGGCAAATAGTGTGATATTTCCTTGAGGCCTTTTCTAGAATATGAACATTTTAAATTTAAATTTTTTACAATATGATTATTTTAATCTGAACATCTTTTAATATGAGTTTTTAAAATCTGAACGTTTTTAAAAATCTGAACCTAAACATTTTTAAAACCTGAACATTTTTAAATTTTGAAAATTTTAAAACTTCAACATTTTTTCAAATCTAGACTTTTTAAAATCTAAACATTTTTAAATCTGATTTGTTTTAAAATCAGAAATTATTAAAATTTGATTGGTTTAAAAAATCAGAACAAACTTTCAAAACTGAACATTTTTTATATCTGAACTTTTTAAAAATCTAGATGTTTTAACCAATTGCTTCTAACCTAACTGAAAAAGCGAGCGATCCACTATTTTAGCGTCCAGACGGAGCGGAAACGAAGGAAAAGAACGTGAGTGGAATTGGGCCGGCCCATTCGGGAACCTCCGTCAGGCGAAAATACGCTAACGTGTGCGTCGAGCGTGAACTAGGGAAACCCACTGCAGACCATGTTGCACCATCACACTTTGTTTGTTCCGGCCCATAACGGATGAGATGGGCCGCAGTTATGCTGATTATTGTAACCCTAGGACTAGTGATTAACAAAAAAATTCTTTGCAATGCTCAAAGAAAAAATCTTCTTTGCGTCACCAAAAAGATGCTATCAAAATCTTGGCAAAAAAATACGTTGTTTTAGAAAATTTCTGTTTGTTTTCTTCTTTTAAGAGGAAATTGAACATATTCTATGGAAAAAAGATATACGTTCACTGGTTATACACAAGTCTTTGAGACATGTACCCTTGCATGGAAGAACATACAATTGGCAAAGCTAGATGGAGTGCTAGTATGTTATAATGACTTCAGTGTTTGTTAATGCTTTTTGTTTGTGCCTTCTCTTAAATAATAAGGGCTTGTTTGGCTCAAAGTAATTTTCCAGGTAATTTTGGAGGATTCAATTTTCTTTAGAAATTTTCCTATATGGCTCGTTTGGTCGTAGGATTTGAATTCATGGGAATTTTTCCTATGATCTACTTTGCATGCAATTTCATAAGCCTTTTCCTTTAGGTCCAATCTCATGGAAAATTCCTTTAGTTCTATGACAACTATAGCAAGCACCTAATCCTTCATAATAATTTCTGTGTTTTTTGAGCAACGCAGCCAAACAACATGCAATACAAATTCCCCGATTTTCAATTCATATAGAATTAAACATGACATCACATTTTATTCCTACGTTTTTGTAAATCCTGTGATAAGGGAGCGACCCACTGGATCCTCCTTAGTTGATGCCCGATCTTTCACAGCGAGAACACGGGGTAGAAAATCCTTCCAACAACGCGATGAACGCAGCCTGGAGAAGAGGGAACGAATCCAGAAAGCAACGGATCGATGAACGATACGCCTCAAACCTGAGCTAGACAATCCTTGATGAACACAAGAACCTTCGCAGCGGATAATATAGATAAACGGCGGCGCCGTACCCCCGGAGGGATGATACACGTGAACACACGCAATGGGGAAAACCCTAATCTTTTAGACTAAACTTGAACTGTCCTAAACGCTAGCCATCCCACCTCCTTATATGAGGGGAAGTGGCCGGCCAGCCTTGCTAGGCTGGGGCGCCCCACATGGGCCCTGACCTGGTTTGGTTTGGACAGGCCCAAAACCAAACACACCACTAATTTAACCCTAATTGGTCCACCACATGACCTGGCTACATTATTTCCTAACATAGAATGAATGACACAACCTTAGACTTAATTATTACATGGCGTAGGTCGTCCTAGTGTGTCACTCTTGAATCATCGATGGCGTACCACCTAGCTTGGTGGAGTCCTGAAATTGGGCTCCACATAGGCCTCCGTGCCCATATCATCCTCCCCCCTTCAAGAAGCGTTGTCCCCAACGCGCGAGGGTCTTCTGGAAAAGGTGACGTGATATGAAAATGACACGTCCTCACCGTACTCAAGTCTTGCTTGCCTTCCACACCACATCCTCCCTCGCGGCCTTCTCGACTTGATACAGCACTTGGCACCTCCTTTCTTCTCCACATGAGCTTGGACTTCGGCGCCAATTCCTTCTTCTTGCGAGGTTTTGATGGACCCTTATGTCGCTGCACATGACCCTGCACAAGATGTGTAATTCCTGGGCCACATAAATGTCTCACACGTCCATCCTTGCCTCGATGCATCCGCGGTGTCGCCGAAAACTGGACCGCAGTACTCCTAGCACGGTAGTACCGCTGCCCACTGTCTCCACTGACGCGCTCGCCTCCCACTCCTCCCACGCGCATCTGCGCCACATGTACTGAAATATCATCAGCACAAACATCATCAGTCTGTATACCGGCATCAACACAAGCTGGAACTGTAGCACATGCTGCAACATCCACATCAACAACAAGTGTAGCTTCATCCGGCTTGTCACCAACAAGAACTGGCTTGTCATCTACAGGCTTGGCTGAAACATCACCAACATCAATGCTCGGAACATCATGCACCTTATACTGCACATTAGGCTTGTGCAACTTCTCCTTACGCACCACTAACTCCACATCGGACTTGATATGATCATTACCCATAGGCTTCAAAGTCCGTTGTTTGCCACCATGCATAAAAGAATATGTATTTGCTCGTCCAGCATGTGTCACATTGCGATCATACTGCCAAGGACGCCCAAGTAGTAATCCACACACCTCCAATGGCAACACATCGCAATCTATCTCATCAACATAATCATCAACTGTAAATGGCACACGCACCTTGTGAGTAATTTTTAGCATACCATAGCTATTCAACCACTCAAGACGTTTAGGTTCAGGAAGACGCCATGTAGACAACCCCAATGCTGCCACCATCGCCTTGCTAATGCCATTAGTACAGCTACCACCATCAATCATCAATTTGCAAGCCTTGCCCTTGATAAAGCACTGAGTCTGAAACAAACTCCACCGCTGACCCTTATCAACTGTCTTGCAAGCATCATCTTGTACCCTCTTGAGTTGCATATTCAGCCCGCTCAACGGTACATTCTTCGCAACAGTCACAGTAGCGCTCTTGGTATCAGAGCCAGGTTTCCTCTCCTCTGAAGACATCACCTCGTCCGCAGTGACTGTTGGTAGTGGAACAACCTCCTTAATAGGAACTATACACTTTTCCACTGCCTGTATTACCTCCGCCAGACACTTGTTCACTTCCTTCAATGCATGCCCAACTCTGGATGACTGCTTCCGATCCTTCAATGGTAATCCGAAACCACCACGAAGAAAATTGTTGAAATCCGCCCAAGTATAAGCATACTCGCCTCGATCAACTGCACTACACCAATATATGTCCAACTCCTCATCCACACGCCGGTGAGCGAGAATGCAGGCATCATAACCAGTGAACTTCCCTTTGTAGCGACGACATCGCTGAAAACCTAATTACATGTACTTCTCCCAATCCTCGTACTGCTCAATTGTCGCGGAATGGCGTAAATACCACTTCAGTTCTGACACGGGACGCGTTACTCCCTTCCAGATGTCAAGGAAATCATTGAAGATATAACCGGACTTCGTGCCACGCGAACACCGTATGCCATCTACATCGTCGGAAAATGAAGCAACAACATCAACCTCATGAGCCAGCACCACCGAAGAAATCACCGAAGAATTCTCCACAGCAGCACGGGAAACCACCAGAGAAATCACCGCCGGAGCAGGGACCAGCCCGGCCCAGGGCCCGGTTGGACCGGCCTGTGGACCGGATGGGCCGGCCTAGGGCCCGGTTGGACCGGCCTGGGAGCCGGCCTGGCCGGCCGGAGGCCCGGTCTGACCGGCCTATAGACCGGATGGCCTTCCGGCGCC
>NC_061510.1:281185179-281233225 GCF_022539505.1 Lolium rigidum
GGTCCAGCCGCCTCGTCGCCCCTTAATCTTTCTAGGACAATGCCCGCGCGTTGCTGCGAAAGAGTAAATATGTTTTAACTTTAAAATACAAAATAAATAAATTATTGAGAGTGGATTTTGTACACCCACGCATGGGTGTGGGTGTTTCCGGCACCGTCCATTGTGCTTTGAGATTCGGATAAAAAGAGGAGAGAGAAAGGAATCTTTCCATCTACCATGGTGGGCACGAATCTCAAGGAATAAATGGACGGTGATGGAAACACCCACACCCATGCGTGGGTGTACAAAAGTATTTCCCTAAATTATTGTAGCAAACTTAACTATTATAATTCCGCAAAAGTAAGAAAAAATTTAAGATGACCGCATAAAAGAATGTATAGACACACCTGAAGATACAAGGCAGACCCGGGAGATGTAAAAAAATGGCGGGCGTTGGCCTAGTATTTTACT
This sequence comes from Lolium rigidum, assembly GCF_022539505.1. Taxonomy (NCBI): domain Eukaryota; kingdom Viridiplantae; phylum Streptophyta; class Magnoliopsida; order Poales; family Poaceae; genus Lolium; species Lolium rigidum. The sequence continues at coordinate 281,185,630 of NC_061510.1, forward strand.
TCCCACTAGTAAGATTGCACGTGCAACGCACGAAAATGTATTTATATCCCACCCATTAGTTTATTCAAAATTTCAAATATACCAACTGTTGGCTAATTTAACATTAGTTTCTCAACCATGTTTTTGATAATATGTATATTTACCAGCATTGATGTGGATTTTTTACAAGTCAAGGTCATTCCGACAATCACCACTACTATTAAAAGGGACGGAGAGTATTTATAGAACCAAGAGCACTGGATCTTCCTCACATTCTGAACAAAAGTTGATCAAAAGCAGTACATATGCAATAGGGAAATTTCCGCATACAACACTTGCATATGCGGAAATTGACGTCCACCAAAAACAGTTCCGGTTATTGTCTCTAGATATCGTTTATACATCATTGCCAAAAAAACGGTGAGTTCCGACAACACTGAAATTTGAGTGCACACGCTTTGCAAGGTACATGTTATAAATGTCCGAACTCTGACCACAACTAAGCACTTGGCCAGTGCTAATCTAAAGAGAACTCAGAAGGTAAAATAGAGTATTTCTGCATTCTAATGATGCCATGGTAAAGTAATACTAAACAATTACATTCAGCAGTCACTTAATTATTAAGAAATTATTACTACCACGTTCACAGGTAAAGACTTCGATACAAAGCAAAAAAATATGTTTAATTACACTTGCACGCAAATAACGTATCTGGGCACGACCAAGAGGCAGGGGTGTAGCAAAGTGCCTGCTCGGTGACATTGAGGTGGAGGACAACGAACCGTGTTGATGAGATGGACATCAACGTCGAGTACTAACACACTACGACAACACTGTAATTTGAGTGCCAACCCCAATCTCACTTGCAGATCACAATGCAACCCAATGTATACAATGAAGATATTCCTGCTTCTCAAAAACAATACTCCTACAAATGAGGATTCAGAAACAATTAGCAGTACCGAGAGGGATCAACAAGAAGTATAAATCTCGAGCAAAAATAGATCATAATAATGTTGTTTTCACTTCTTCAGCCTGTACCAATATTCAAAACCAAATCAGTCTTCCAGTTAGCATATGCAAACATTTTTCTAATTATTTGTTACATAATTACATCAAGTTATCAAACAAGAAGAAATAGAAGGCCTGAAATTACGGGTCAGACTAACCTTCCTTGAGGTCAGGCAACTTTAGCGTTTTCATCTTTTGCAGGTTCATCTTTCTTGGATGTACTGTCTGGCAAGCTGCTTATATTCTCAACTTCTGTATTAAACCAGTAACAAGATTATACCAGAATTAGCAAATTATGTTATAAAGAGGAAAGATACATGCATACTTTTCAGGCTACCTTTTTAACATATTAGAAGATGGATATCAGTACGGAGAGGAGCGATTACCAAATGATATGAAAAAGATAATAGGACATATCAGACACTTGAATCTTAATTCATTCATACAAGGAGCAAAGAAAGAACTGCTACACGCCATATAAAATAGGGGTATCCTCTGCCCATTTGATTGGATTGTTGTCTATACTGACCCCTGCATATGAGGAGAAAAGAAGCAGATTTCAGCGGAATGGGGCCAATCAGGAAAGTATTTTTCTTTACTCATCAAATGCATGAAGCATTCAATAGTTCTACAAGGAGTAATCATAGCTAGTGTGTCTTGCTTTTGCTTCAGTCTACCAGCTCCTTTTTGCCTTGCTTGTCTTTCCCAAGGCCTTCACCTTCTTCCCATTGGTAACACACCTAAAAAAAAAATATACTAACCATAGAGAGATCACTAAAATAGAATGATTTTAAATTAACAAGGGAATAGTACCACTTGACAAAAGCATCTGACTGCAGCGATTTGTGTACAGAATGGACATCCATAATAGCACAAAAGCTGGAGCGCAAGCATCTCTAAAATCGTCCAACAAGACATTAGAAGTGGGGCTCCCGCCTTGTACCTTGATGGCGAGCGGCAGTCAGCTACGAGTCGACCATGGCAGCGGAATCGTGTGACGTCCCTGATGAAGCTATCGTCGCAGCCATCGTAGAGGCACCAGTCAGCAGTCCTCAGGCACAAGGACAATGAGATTGTGAGGGGGGATGTCTTCCAGAGTCATATGCTTGTGCGCCTCCTGTCCTGGCTACCTTCCACCTTTCCTCTCGCCTGTCCTTCCACCGACCCTCCTGATTTCTGAAACCCTAGTGAGAAGGCCATGCCGATGGCCATGCAGTAATGATCTCACCGCGATCTAGATGGCTCTGCATCGGTCTTCAAGGAGGAGCCGATGCAGCAGGACGACATGGACACTTGTCAGGTGCCGACGTGTGGGGAGGCGGCGTGGCAGGGGCCCTCGCATGGAAAAATATGGTAATATGGTAAGGAGAGAGTTGGGCGTCCCCCTGGGATTCAGAAGCCCTGATCCCCCCACCTCCTACGTTTGACACATGTCCCAAGCTTTCTTCCGCTCGGGTCGCTCACGCACGTGCACATGTGTGAATATTCCCACGCTCCCAAATAGTAAACTTCCAACGACAAACCCGCATCGCCAACATGCGCAACACACACAGGCGGCCCCTCAAGACCTGCACATCTCTGGAGAAGCAGTCGCAGTCGTTGGAGGGAGGCTGGCCCTGTAGCCGGAGAAGCCGACCGCTCGTGTCATTTGTGGTGATCCCTTGTAGCATCTTCGCAAGCCGATGGTTGCATCGGTGGTGGGCGCTTGTAACATCTTCGGCCGATGGTAGCATCTGCGGTGGGTGCTCGTAGCAGCGCCGGTCACGCCATGTAGCACCGCCCGGTCAAGCCTTGTAGCATGTCTTGAAGCATTCCATGTTCAGCTTGAAAGCCTAAGAAATTCCTGCTACATTTGTTATGTGGATTTGCATCAAAACCTTGTAGCCAATTTCTCCTTGCTATGATGCAATTTGTTCTTTATGAGGTGTGAATCCTTACAAGGTTTTGTAGCAAAAATAATTCCCCTTTTGATGCAAATCCACATAACAAATGTAGCAGCGAGAGAGAACTGGTACTAACCATCTATCATGTAGCAGGAACGCTCGATTTGCATAAAAAGGGAGAGAGAAACTGCTACTAACCATCTATCATGTAGCAGAACGCTCCATTTGCATAAAAAGGGAGAGAAACTGCTACTAACCATCTATCATGTAGCAGGAACGCTCCATCTGGTCGCGCGCATGCGCAACGCCTCAGATTGCTCTCGCAAGCTAGCACGGCGCAACGCCACCGATTGCTCTCACAAGCCAGCACCAGCGAGGGACCAGCGGCGCACGCCTAAGGGAACCGACAACCTCGCAAGTAGCATCATCGCCCAGAGGCGGACAGCGACATGTTCGCCGGCCCGGCCGTCCGCGCCCGGAGGCTGACGCTGCCAGCGGCCGTGTACTTCGCCCGCGTCCACCGGCGCCAAGCGCCCACCCTCTCTGGCCGTCCACGCGTCGACCCGAGGCTAGTCCTGCCGGTCGGACGCGTCCACCGCCGTGAACTGCCCCCTCAGTTGCTGCCCTTGCCGGAGAGAAGATAGTTCGTGTATTCATGTGCTCGCCGGAGAGAAGCAGAGAGATCCGGGAGGTGGAGGGGGCGAAGCAGATGAAGGCAGAGGGGAGGTGTTTGTTAGTTTTTTCCATATCCTAATCCAGATCGTGGGAGGCAGTTTGTTCTCTGCGTGGACTGCGCGTGGGCGGAAATTACTGCAGACCATGGCAGACAATACATCATTAGAACGATGTCGCACGTTGGATATAGGCCTGTCAACGGTGTAGATCTTTTGGATGGGACTCTCTGTCCCTTTTAATAGTAGTGGTGATTAGTCTTGCAGAATATGATGTGTGATAAACGAAATACTTTTTCTTTAATTTAATTTGAAATACCTCAGCTAACCATTCAACCAACTGTTGCCATGAAAATCCTCAATAAACAATGATCCTAGCGAGAAAATAGCTGATGTGATTGTACGTATCCTGCGGCCATTCCTCGTCCCAGATTGACCCCTCCCCTGCGTTCTCTGAACCGAGATTCAGGGCGGGTGACCGGCTCTGTACATCTCTAACATTAGAAAAGTCCCAAGATCTCAAATCGGTTTCGGGCTAATAGATCATGGACGAACATAGCGGCAAAGATCCAGCCATGGCGTTGCGCGCCCGCTCGCTCCCATGGGGAAAACCGCTGCCCGATCGGTTTGCTGGCCACGAGCACGTCCGCCTCCAGCGCTCCGGCCGCCCGTCGCTCGCGTCCGCGTCAATCATCGCCTGGTGCTGCTACATTCACGTCCAAGAGCTTGAGTGTATGAATCCTTGTTCTCCAGAAAGTATGAAAAAAAAACTTAATTCCTTGCCCAGGCAAATTCACGTCCAATAGCTTGGAGTCTATCAATTCTTTTTCTCCAGAAAGTATTAAAAACACATATAAACCTAATTCCTTGCCTGAAACCTGGTCCTTGAGGCTCCATCCGATGATATCCCGATGTGGGTTAGCTAGGCGTCCGAGAGAAGCCGGTGGAATTTCATGGCCTCGAGGGGGATGATGGATCGATGATGCAATGCTAAGCTAGCACGGCCCAACTTTGTCTATGAGATTGCTGGAACGTGGATCAAGGACGATCAAGTCACCAGCCGATTCTTTTTGACGTACCAAGGCTGATAGATCGGTTTTTTGACGTACGGACACCACCTATCCCCATCTAATAGTAAAGATATATTTCATCTATCTATCTATCTACTTTTATCTATCTATCTATCTATCTATCTACTACTAATAAAAGCCCCAGAAGGGCTGATCCAGAGGATCTGGAGCGTACGATCGATAGATCTGACGCCTCACATCTATCCCGTGTTTGAAGGAGCGGACAACGATTCCCCGACCCGCATTGCCTCTAATCCCACAGCCCCACTCCGCCCCGCGACTCTCTCTGACTCCCTCGGACGCAATCCCCCACGCCGCTGCATCCCCCAACCGCACCGCCCAGTTCCTCCCCCCATCGTCGCGTCCTCACCTCGCCGCCGCCCCCGTCCTCGCACGTCCCCGCCCAGGTTAGCTAGAGATCGGCACGCGCGCGGCCCTTGGCTCGCAACCAACTGCGCGGCTGCCCCGCGAGAGTTAGCGCGTCCACGGCGCGAGATCTGGAGCTCCCGCGGTAGCGCCCGCCGGCGTGTGCGGCCTCGCCCGGTGGAATCCAACGTTGCCTGACTGTGGTGGCAATCGCCCACCTGCGCGTCCCCCTTCCGGCTGTTGGCCGCGGCCCTTGGCAATCGCTCACAGCAGGGCCCGATATGGGGAGCTGACCAGGAACCGCACCGGAGAAGAGCAAAGGACCTTAATTATCTTATCTGTTCAGCTGTTTTGCACGAAGACCCTTAGATTCACAGGAACAACCAGTCCCCGCCGCCGGGCAGAAGCACCTTGAAGGTACATCGTCGTATCACTCCGTTGCCGAGGGTCTGAGCTCCGTCTCCGATTGTTCGAACTTCTACGTCCACCCGCGCGCTCACGCGCGGCCGTCTGTGAGTTGCCCCTGGTGCGCCCCGCCGTTAGTCCGAGTGCCGCACTGCTGTTGCGCGGCAGCGCCACTCACTGCACCTGCTAGCCGCTGTTCCTTACCACGCTCCCCCTGCCGCTTCTGCCCTGCCTCCTCCCGCCCCTCTCTACCTCCACGAATGGGGACGGCACAACCAGTTCCCAGTGGCGATCTCATCAATACGGTATGTCCTGAACGCTAGCCCAATGGTCTGCACAGTCAATTCGTATCTCATTGGATTTTGTATTGCTGTTGGGGCATGTGGAGGAGCTTCTACGGAGGGAGTACTCCTATTTTTCACAAGTGATTAGTGCAAACACATATCTACTTTATAATATTAACTGCAATTATTTTAATTTCCTAGGGCCAGAAGCCGGCATCACTACCGATCGATCGAGTGATCATTGCTTACTAGGTTGCATGAGTTGTCCCTGGATCTCAATTTTTGTCCCTGCCTATCTGTTCCATAATTTGAATTTTGTTTTTTTTATCCCAAGAGGAAAATCGTGCATTACAAATTTACAATGAATCGACTATAGCATTTTCTACTTTCTGTTATTTTAGAGATGGAACCATTGCTGCTACCACGATGGAGGCTGTAGAAATATGTATCAAGATTCTAAAATTTAACTTATGCAATTTATTTATGATTTATCCCTTATGCATGATCCTCCTTAAGAACTTCAGTTTCCTACATGAAATAGCCACATGTCAACTTTTATGTTCTCCCAATACATTTCATTTTTTTCCTTTCAAAATGTATCATGGATAGACACACGATGTTACATGCAACCATGTGTATGTTTCTAATATACAACTGCTCATTTCATTGCAGATGCACCACCATGTAATGTCTTGTCTTAGCATGCATGTGGATGAGCTCAGCCAAGCAACTCTTGATGTGTCACTCTAAGTAATGCTCTCAGTACCTCATAATAGAATGTTCTCATCTCTTTCTACTTTTTTTGAACTGGTATGAACTTTCTCTTCACTTACAAAACAAACCAATACAGGCAAGCAAAAGAAAATTCCTAATGTCATTGACGCGAAGAATTGTGTAATATGATTATTGTGTAATATGATTTGTTTTTCATATTTTTACTAACCATTGGTGTTTCCCCCCCTTTTCTCTAAAAACATTGCCTCGACGGATAATTATATCTTCCAATGGTTGGGTCGTAACTGGGCCAAATTACCATGAAACTACTTGTTGATGAACATGATTTCGATTAGTCAATAGCATGATAACTGTAGCTGCCTAGAATCTAGAGCCACTACGACGCATTGGGTAATTCGATTGTATGGCCCCGATAAGTTGGATCGGACCCTCTAGGTATTTTATTAGTAGTGGTGATAAAGAAAATTTACTAATATGGTGATAGATTGATTTTTTTGGCAAACAACTTAGCCAATTTACTTGGGTCTATGCGGAACATATGACATGGTATTTGTCATTTTGTTATGTAATGCAATATATTACCCTTCTTTATGACATACTACCAAGTATGGTTTCTATATGAGCACTTCTCATATTGGCTTTCTCTTTGTGTGAGTTCAGTCCAGCAATTGAAATATTTGTAATACAAAATAACTGTGAATTGAATATGCCCTTAATGTAACCATCATCTCTAAATTCTTTTATTTCAGTGACTAGCAGTGTTTTTCATGCACTCTCGCAGTGAGGTGCTCTCTATTTATCAACGTTTTGCGGCCATGGTCCGCACTCAGTATTCCTCACCCATTCGCGTGTTCCGTGCTGATTCTGCTGGTGAGTATATCTCCCAGCACCTTCGTGGTGTCCTTGCTTGAGGAGGGCACTCTCGCTCGGTTTTCTTGTCCCGGCGCGCATGCTCAAAATGGCGTCGCCGAGCGTAAGCATCGTCATCTTCTTGAGACCACCCGTGCTATGATGATTGCTTCTTCTCTTCCGCCACATTTACGGGCTGAGGTCGTTGCTACTTCGGCCCACCTCATTAACATTCAGCCTTCCGCCTGCTCTACGAGGTGGCATTCCTCTCGAGCGTCTCTCCGGTGTTTCTCCGGACTACTCGACTCTCCGTTCATTTGGTTGCGTATGCTATGTCCTTCCGCCTCCTCGCGCACGCACCAAAGCGACCGCTCGATCCGTTGAGTGTGTTTTTCTCGGATACGGTGATGAGCATAAGGGCTATCGCTGTTGGGACCCCGTTGGTCGTCGGATGCGCATCTCTCGTGACGTCACGTTTGATGAGACGCGTCCCTTCTATCCTCGCCCCACCTCGGGTACTTACCCGGTGGATGATATCTCTTTTCTTCTTTTCCGGATGCACCCCCTGCCGTCCCTCCTCCCCTCCCTCCTACTTCGATGCACCCCTTCGGCGCCATCCTCTCGTTCGTCTAGTCCACCTAGTACTCCTCGTTCTCCGGCTTCGGCTCCTTCCGATGCTCGTCCCTTCTTCCTCTTCTTCGATGACTTGTCTTCTGCGAGATGAGCTTCCCCTTCACGACCTGTTCGTCGGCGTCGTGCTCCAGCCTCGTTACTCTCCTAGTCGGTATGGTCTCTCCGTCGTTTCCGAGCCGACTTCTTATCGGGATGCCGAGCGTCATCCCGAATGGAAGCTTGCCATGGCCGAGGACATCGGCTGCGCTTGAGCGCACCGACACTTGGGATCTTGTTTCTCCCCTTCCGGTGTTCGTCCCATCACGTGTAAGTGGGTATATAAAATTAAGACTCGCTCGATGGATCTCTTGAGCGCTATAAAGCGCGTCTTGTGGCTCGTGGTTTTCGGCGGGAGCACGGCCGTGACTATGATGAGACTTTTGCCCTCGTGGCTCATATGACTACCGTGCGTACCCTTCTTGCCGTTGCTTCGTTCGCCGCTGGTCCGTCTCCCGAGCTTGATGTTCAGAATGCTTTTCTTAATGGCGAGTTGAGTGAGGAGGTTTACATGCAGCCTCCTCCCGGGTATTCTGTTCCCGATGGGATGGTTTGTCGTCTTCGCCGTTCTCTCTATGGTCTCAAACGGGCCCTCGTGCCTCGGTTTGAGCGCTTCGCATCTGTCGTGACTCGCTGCTGGTTTCTCTCCTAGTCTTCATGATCCAAGCACTTTTCGTTCACACTTCTCCTCGTGGACGTACTCTTCTTCTTTATGTTGATGATATGATCATTATCGGTGATGATCCCGAGTATATTGCCTTCGTCAAGGCTCGTCTTCGTGATCAGTTTCTTATGACTGATCTTGGTCCTCTTCGCTATTTTCTTGGCATTGAGGTTTCCTCCACTTCGATGGCTTTTCTATCTCTCGGGAAAAGTACATTCGGGATCTTCTTGCTCGTGCTTGCTCTTGGGGATGAGCGCATAGTCGATACTCCTATGGAGCTTAATGTTAAGCTTCGTCCCTACCGATGGTGATCCTCTTCCCGATCCACCCGTTATCGTCATCTTGTTGGGAGTCTTGTTTATCTTCTTGTCACTCGTCACGATATTTCTTATCCTGTTCATATTCCGTGTCGGTTTGTCTCGGCTCCTACCACTTGTTCACTATAGTCATCTCCTCCGTGTTCTTCGTTATCTTCGTGGCACGATCACTCGTCGCCTTTTCTTTCCCCGTTCCAGCTCTCTCCGGCTCCGAGTGCTATTCGGATGCTACATGGGCGAGTGATCCTACGGATCGTCGTTCGCTTCTACGCTTACTTGTGTGTTTCTTGGTGGTTCGCTTGTTGCTTGGAAGACGAAGAAACAGGTCGCAGCTTTCTCGTTCGAGTGTTGAGGCTGAGTTGCGGGCTATGGCTTTGTTGATTGGCTGAGGTGACTTGGTTACGGTGGTTGCTTGCAGATTTTGGGGTCTCGTTACGACACCCACTCCACTTTTGTCCGACGATACAGGTGCTATCGGTATTGCACGTGATCCGGTCAAGCATGAGCTGACCAAGCATATCGGTGTTGATGCTTTTTACACACGTGCACAGGTACAGGATGATGTTGTTGCGGTTCATCATGTGCCTTCAGATTTGCAGTTGGCGGATTTCTTTACGAAGGCACATACTAGAGCGCAGCATGATTTCTTACTCTCCAAACTCAGTGTTGTGGATCCACCATTAGTTTCGGGGGGGGGGGTGTTAGATGTATATATCTGTCTATTGTAGTTTCCCCATATGTTAGGGGGTTTTCTGCATATGTGCACCTGTACATGTACTATATATTGTGACCTTTGGCCCCCTGGTAATACAACAAGCATATTGCCTTAACAAAAACAAGGGCTTACAGAACAATGTTAGCTTTCTATATGATTTTCACAAATTTGTGTGCTGCACGTTTTACTGTGAAAATCGCTTGCTACTACGATGTGCCCAAATATTTGAGAATTGTATATTTGTTAGTTGTTACCAATGGAAAGTAGCATATTTCTACTAAATTATGGTGCCCTAACGATTAGTATTGTGTAATGTTATGTTGTTTAGGCCATCAGTTATTTCTTTTGGGGTCTGGGAAATCATGATGCTAGTTAGTGGATAGAAACTGAAAAAAAAAATACTGTTTTTTTTCTAAGCATAACTGGTGAGAAAAAGAACAAAAAGAAACTATGATATTTATAAAGATGGTTCAGTTAACTACAAAACGTATAGCTCACTAGCTGGGAATGGCAGTTTTCCTTTTAACCTGAGTCAGAGGGTATTTTCCCTTTCCTACTACATGCTATAAAGGGTTGATTCTTAGTTGTTTCCTCTGTTTGGATGAAGATTCTGGAGATGCTCGAAAATCAGATAGTTGCTAAGAAAAGGCATCTGCTGCAACTGGAGAAGCTGGAGATTCAGTTGGAATTGCAGAACATGATGGAACTTCCAAATGACTGGCTTCAGAAAGGCAACATGAAGCTAAATAAGGAGGGAAAAGAAGGTATATTGTACTCTTACATGAATCTTGTAGGTGCTTTGATGCAAAGTTTACTCAAAATTCCAGTTAAGTAGCTGAAATGAAGCATCAGTTGTATGTCTACTATTACATGGTTTCAACTGCCAATTGTTCTGTCGTTTTTCCAAAAATCTGAATAACAAACTTATTGTGAGCTTTGCGTTTTTCTGTTATTATTTAAAGGCTGAACCTTTCAGTAACGAGGGAATTGTGCAAAACCCCGAACATTGCGGCACTTGTCGCACAAAACCACAGCTATTGAGATTCTTTGCATAAAATCCCAACTAGTGTTGCAGACTGTTGGAGGGAGCCCAAATCAGAGGCTTGACTCATTTAACATCCATTCTGACATGTTGGGTCCACCCACTAGTGCCCGAGTTCAACTCAAGTTTTTGGACAAGGCTAAAGAGGCGCTCAAAAATTCATATAAAATCATTATTCATCAAGTAATATTATTTTTTGTGGATGCATTTTGAGCTGTTGTAGACCCTTTTTTTTTGTAAGAAACATCAATTTTAAATAAAAGATATGTAGCATTATTTTTTGAAACCCCAAAACTTCATAACACGCAAAGTCATAGTAAACAACTAGCTGTGCAAAAAAACATGAATCTTTGTTTACATGCTTGTTGGAGTTTGATGAACATATTATTGATGAAATAACAATATTTACTAAAATATGTACCAAAAACTATATCGAGCGATTTGTAAATGAAATTTCTAGATGGATCGAGCTTTGGATGATGTACCATGGTTGATTAGACATTGGTGTTCCCTCCATAGATTCATTACACCCTAGTAATCATGCAAAAAAATTGTAATTTTTGTGGACAATTATTTTTCTATATAGTGCTTATTATGCTTCTGATTTGCAAAAATAAAATTACCACATTTCAGTTAATTAACATACAATTTTATTAGATAATGGTTTTGATTATCTGAATCTTTAAGCATTTTGTCCAAAAGCTTGGGTTTCACCGGCAGTGAGAGGTGAACCCAACATGACTGAAAGAGTGCTAAATGAGTTAAGATTGTGATTTCGGTCACAACAACCTCAATAGCTGGGGTTTTGCGCAAAAAAATACAATTGATGATATTTGGTGCAACAACTGTCCCAATGGATGGAGTTTTACGCAATTCCCTCTTCAGCAACTATTTCCTCATGTTTTAATTAAGCTCCAAGTTTGCAGATAAATTGTTCACTGATCATAGTGGTGACACCAAGAAAGCTGATATAGAGAAGTCAAAGGTAAGCAAATGACTAGAAATCAAATACAATCCTGCCGTTATTGTACTTCTATACTTTTGGGGAATGAATTGGTCTGTTGCCATAGCCATCTCATCCTATCCCATCATCGAAGAACATCGCTATAGACAAACCCATCCTAGGACCCATGAGTTAACCAATGTAAGTGGACATGTCAAGAGTGTGGTGTTTTGCAAGCCTAAGCTATGTGTAGCTCTCTTTCTTTCAAAAAATTGAAAATGAAAATCCAAGTTTCGAAACAATCTGAAGAAAAATCCTAGAGGTAGGCAATGATGTACTCTATAATCTTGAAAGATCTCAATTGAAAATACCTTATATTTTAGCCTGTGCAAAAAAAATGACAAAAGTATGGATCTGCAGTAGTGAACAATACAATATTGAAACCTCCAAAATTTGTCAGATTTTGTCCTTTTTGTGTGGCCCAAAATACAAAGAGTTTCGAGTTGAGGTTTTGCAGGTTGGTACAATAAATCATCACCAACATCTAGGATTTTTAAAAAACTTTAAAATATCATTTCAGTTTTTTCAGAAGAAAGGGGTTAGCACTTCCCGGACATGTCAATAGTTTCCTAGTATTGAATGAACAGTACACAGTTTCATAAGTATTTAATACTTGTAGCTATTTCAGAAAAATGACATCTAATATAGTATTCGGATGGCAAACTGGCAATATTGTATTCTGTTCTGACATAAATATTTTTTTTTGAACAGCAACTTGAGCTAGAAGTGAAAACATTGGATGCTGAAATTTGCAACAAGATGCAGAGTCTGAGTCAAATGTCTGCATGTTGGAAACTGATGGTGTGGAAATCTTTCCAAAACAATATGGAGTTGCTAGATGCTCGAAAACAACTGATGGAGGTACTGCTGGACTGGACCAGTAAAAGACCAGTAATAGACCGTGAATATATTGTTCAACTGAAGAGCTAGTAGTTGGTATGAAGAAACTATTTATGTTTAGCTAAATGATCAACACGATGTGCAGGGGTTTTTAGAGTATATGCCAAGCACAAACTCGGTTATTGGGATCAAAATGATGGGACAGCTGGCTGAAGACACTTTCCTAGCTGCTATGCAGAGGAACTATCCAAATCAAGATGCCGAGACTGGTGCTGCAAACATGCTCGAAGTTTGGCAGGAGTACCTGGAGGATCCATCCTGGCTTCCTTTCAAGACCGTCACGGTTGATGGGCTGACCAAGGTATTAATTGAACTCTTCCTCATGACATTCTGGCAATGTGCTGATTAGATATTACAGCAGTATAATATTTATCGGGTGCTGCAGGAAATTATAGATAGAGACAATTCTACAATTCAAACCCTCCTGTGGGTTGGCAACGATGCTTACAATGCGGTCACAGTCGCTCTGAAAGAGCTCCACGAGTACAACCCCAGCGGAAGGTGCCCTATCCCAGAGCTCTGGAACTTTGGTCAAAGGCGGAAGGCGACGATGAGGGAGGCGCTGGCCTGCATCTGGAAGCAACTTGATAAGAAAGAACTATAATCTATGTGGGCTTAAGAAGACGAAAAGTCGTGATGCTACTAGACTATATATGCCACTTAATTAATTATGAACTTGTTGTGTGATGCAGATGCTACTGCAGTTGTTGCAGCTATCCTTATGCTTTTTTTGCCAGATCCTGAAGTACTAGCAATATTATGCAGTGCACTCGAGTCCAGTTATGCATGTGTGCGTTTGTGGTGTACCTCTGTCAGCATTACAACACAATAGTACCAGAGTAGGACTCATCACTCATCGTCAGAAATGTCTGGTGCTATCTATGCATTGACGAAACGTCTACTTTGTGAAATGTCTGGTGCTATCTATGCATTGACGAAACGTCTACTTTGACGAAACAAGTTGTGCATATAGCCTGCTTTATTGCCATGAAAACTGTCTAGCAGTACTATTATCTTTGTTCCAACGGAACAACGTAGATTCCAAAATAAATAAATAATGAAAAATATGGAAATACTTTAATTAGGTAAGTGCAACATCCCATGGATGGTCCCCCGCCACAATGAAAAACTTCCTTGTATGGTAGAATAAAATCTAGTTTCCAACATTGATAAAATCATATTGCACCATCACATGTCTAAGCACAAAAATACAAATGGTACAAAAATAATTGGAACAGCAATAACAGAGAAGTGCGGATAAACTCTTGTTTCCGAGCCTCTGCTTCAACTAAGGAAGAATATAAGAAAAGGCAGTTGCAAAATGGCATCGTTTAAGTATATGGTGGGCTGGAATTGTGAAAAGATGCATGGACGTGCTTACCGCTGCGCATGGACCAATTCTAAGTCGGGCTGGGCCGTAGTCTTCACTCGGACATGGCATTGGCAGAGTATAATTCGGCGATTCATCTTCATCAGCCACAGATGCAGCCTTTTTTTTGGAGAAGCTTTATTAACTCAGATGACAAACGTTACAATCAGCACGAAAGCTGTTCTGAAGAAAAACTGGACTAACGTCGACCCATTCTTCAGCCATATTCATGCATGCATAACGTGCACAAGAATGAGCTGAGTTGTTGGACGAACGGCTAGCAAAACTAATAGAAAAACTCTCAAAACCTAAACTTCCAGCCATGCTTTCTGTGTTGTTAATAGCACCATCCACATTAAGTTTGATCACTCCTGTGTCTGGTCTATGCCATGAATTCTTAGGCTGATTCCCAATCTGGGAAACATTTGTTTGAGGGAGCTCCAGCTCTAGCAGAGTATCCCGCACAGCTCCAACTGCTATTGCTGGGTCGAAACCCTTCTCACCGTGCGTCCATCTATTCCTCGATAACCAGATAGACCACATAACCGTGATCACCTTTGCTCTCTCCTCCGGTGACCACCATGATTCAGTCAAAATGTCAGCCGCCCATGTAACTGGATGTAGCTTAGGTAATTTGACATTCAGAATATCTCTTGCCTGTGTCCACAGATGCAGCCTTGAGCCATCTATTATTGTACACTATGAAAATATTAGTAGTATATTATATTTGAGAAACACTGATAGATTAAATATGTATGCACATCCTCACCTGTCAGACATAACCATTTCAGTTTATTTTTTTCGTTTTTTTCGAAATGGAGAATAAGGGGCCCGACCTATGAATAGATGCATACGGCCTTCTTTATTAACTCACACAACGATTCTTCTTTTGTTAACAGAAGCAACAGGAGAAGCCCCCTACAATATATTAAAAGACAGAGTTTATGTACAAGAAGTGATAATTATATATAGTGTAATTATTTGATATTTCCCTTGAGTAGAGGCCCGTAGACTTTAGGGGCATGATTGATTGCCCGGATGGAGTCAGCCAGGCCTCGAGAGCCCAAAAATAGTTTTTTTTTAGAAAGCCCAAAAATAGTTGATTGGTTTACTTGGCTCGGTCCATGTTATGGCTAGCGCGCACGTCAAAATAGTTTTGGGCTAGGTCCAATGAAAATGTTTGAATCTGCCGTTTCCGAGAGCCACCCTCGAGGCTGCCTTCTCGGAGCCAAAAATCGGGCGATGTGCTTTGACCATGGAGATGGTGCGAGCTCACACGCTACAACGAAAAAGATGGCGGGAGTACTCTAGTCACCTCCCGCCAAAACCCTCCCTTATTGCTACCCCTCCCATCACCGCCCAAATCCAACCACCATTTTCCCCCTTTGAGCTATCATCTCCGGTCGCTGAACAGGTGAGTAGGTGGTGTCGGCGGCAATGGTAGTGGGGCTACTTTGACCACTTCTTCGATCACTTAACCCCCAGGTGGTGTCGTCGGTCAACTAGGCACTCCGATGATGTCTACAAGACTACAACCGTGCAAGAACACACTCCATTTTACATAGCTCGATACTATATTACACGAGTTAAACGAGGCAACATTGCTCGGAATTCGCTTTTCCCTGGCGTATCCATATGATATCCAGCTTCATCAGTCGGTGATGCTGTACTAGCACTAACCTATATAGTCAGCACGCACATGGCGATACTAGCTGTAAGCAACTTCCTGGAGGATGTCCAGGTCTCCGCTACCTGAGGAGTACAATCTCAACAAAGCATAGCTAGACTCCCTGCTTTCCTGGCTGCTGCAAACACCAAGCCAAGCATAGACCTGCTGTATTACACTATTACTCTAAACAGAATTCGATGCTGGTAATCTGCGATTTGCTCAGTTCAACATTATAAATACATACTCCTACTTGGAGATGAACTAAACAACGAAACAACACATTCCTCGAGGCAGCTCTAAAATGTATTCATATCCAGTCAACTCCTGCTAAGCTAACGCCAAGCACAGACCATTAGTCAAAGTCCATTTAGAGAGAACACGGTTGCCATGGCGCACTGCTACGATAGATAAGGATCGGAACGTACGTACGGCCTGAATGTTCGCATCACAGAAAACAAAACCTGTTAAATTCGGAAGCAGTGCACGGAAGTGCGGCAGGGAAACCTGGCTCTGTGTTTCGGCCGGCCCATACAAGATTGCACGTACGTTTCCAACATACAAGACAGCAAATCAAACGCTGGCTAGTGGCTAACTTGTATTGCAATCTGAATTAAGTAGGAGTAGTACATTTCTATTCTCATTTCTTGTCGAGATGTGTACATGTCTACCAGGTTTGTCAGCTACACGAGCAACTTGCCTGGCTGCACGCCATTATGTACGGAAACTTCTTTTCTTACAAGCGTACGGATACTTCTAGGAAGATGTTGCTTAAAACGTCTTCTTTTCAGGCGAGATGGTTCTATCAGATGTATTGTATTTTTTTTTTTCATCAACTACCCTGGGCAGGACGAATAATGTTTACATGTGCCAGAACTGAAGGATTGTACTTTCTTTTGTCTCACAATTGAAGGGCTCATTTTCTCTTCTCTCTCTTCTGCTTGTCTCGCCACTCCCTCTCTCGTTCCGTTCCTCACCATAGTATTTATAAGCATAGGTGGAGGCAGATACATAAGAAAAATATTGTTTAGAAATATCAGTCGAATTGAATACACAAAATTATGAATCTTGGCTGACTATTAGTCAAAACTTAAACTCTATTACTTTTAATTTTCTTTATACTATTGTTGATGATTTGATTATT
Organism: Lolium rigidum; assembly: GCF_022539505.1. NCBI lineage: Eukaryota > Viridiplantae > Streptophyta > Magnoliopsida > Poales > Poaceae > Lolium > Lolium rigidum. The sequence continues at coordinate 281,202,372 of NC_061510.1, forward strand.
AATAGATCGAAAACTCTTTTCTTTTGAAAAAAAAAAGATGAGAGGCCTAACCGTCTGCTCACCTGCTTCTTCCCATTCCCGATTCCCTTGCAGCATGCATACGGCAGGCCAGCCAGAAACGAAATTCCATGCCAAACACAACGAGAACTGGATAGGATCGAAGCAAAAAAAAAAGGAAGCGGAGGAGCTGGAGGCAATCAGGCAAATACACCCTCTGGGACGATTCGGGCTGCCTGCCCACATGAACGGTTGTGGACGAAAACGACCGTGCTTTGCACGGAGGATTTTAGCCTGTTGTGAGCCAACAAGCAAGAAACAGAGAAAAGTGGAGGTAGCGTGGGGATGGAAAGCGAAGGATGCGGGGACAAGCGAGCGCGCGGGCAGAGTACAAACGATCAGCAAAGTTGGAGGGATGTTGAGACGTTGAGTAGCACGGACATGACCACGACCCCGCCGCACCACGGTCGGATCGACTCTGCCGTACAAATCAACAAGTAGTCCAAATTTTACGAGCAAGTACTACATGCACGCAAAGATATTTATTTGATTAGGGAATAATGTTCACGAGTTTGTCAAAATTACTTTACCCTGAGTATCTGGTGACGACTTGAACTTTTTCTTTAACAGGGGATGGGTCTTGGAGGACGGGGCGGAGCTCCCGGTAGGGAGGTAGGGCAGCCCCTATCTTGGTTTTTGGTATAAAAAAAAACTTTAGGTACGCGTGTTTTTTTTTTGAAGATAATTTAAGTAGTAGTACATTGAAAATAGATTTTTCTATGAAAAAGTTATTCTTGTTTCAGTAGACACTGCGCTAATCGCTTTGAACCGAAAACAATGGCCAGATCTAGTCTAGTTAGAACCAACTCTTTCTATTTGTAATACTCCCTCCAATCCATTTAAGTTGCCACTAATATAGATGTATCTATATATATTTTAGTTCTAGGTACATCTAACATGCAAAAAAAAAGTTCTAGTACATCCACACTAGTGCCAAGTAATATGAATTAGTGGGAGTATCTAATTCTCCGTAGTCTAATAAAATCCGGCTCTAAAAATTTCCTAGGTGCAGTATTAAAGGGGAACTTGTGGGTATTTTCGTAAGCTTTTGGGGTGTGACAAAAACCAACTCCAGTAAAGTATAAAAAATTAATGTATTTTCTTAAAGATAGGAGAACATGACTGCTCAATTAAAGAAATTAGGTTGACCTCTAAAAAAATTAGGTTGAGAGACCATGTTGGAATATGTCAATTTCCGTATACACTGCATCACAATCCTAATTATGGATGAAATGGTAACACAACTTGGAGAACCATATAAAAGGTGAGGACACCAAGTCATTATTGACTATTTTTACAGTGTGAATACCTTGTATTCTACTATAAACTCTATTACCACTAATTTTGACAATAAAATCTATTACCACTAATTTTGACAATAAATTTAATGAGCTATCTTCAGAGTTGATTCAGAACTTTTCTTGCCCCGACTCAAGAGACTAGTGCGAACAAGTTCCTCGTCTTAGAGAGATTTATCATAGTTCTTATTATGAGCATGAGCATGTAAACCTTGACATATCCATCACTTGTACGCGAAGAATTTAAGACTTCAAGGGTTGTCTTGATATTTAAATGGCATATAATGTTTCCTAGACTTTTACCGGTGACAAGGACAATAGTTGGAAGCACCTTCTCAACAACAAATATGATCAAGACCGATTTAGGCAACAAGATGTTCACCGTGGCTTTTTGGTGACTTGCTGACGTGCTACATTTTGCAATGGATATTTAAAAGTCTTGATCTCAATAAATTACGGAAGATATTCAAAAGGCTGTAGAGCTTTGAACTAAAATAGGACTTTCATTAAAACTTCCTTATTGATATGTTTTTAGGTTCTACTTGTATTAAAAATATGTCGTTCTTTTATATAGTACTACCAAGTGACCGCGTTGGAATTATATATATCATTAATGTCTTTTGACTAGTATTTTGGTATATGCGTCATTGTTTAAACTTCAATGTACCTAATATTTTTTCATCCTTCGCCACTGCTGGAAGACCCATAAGCCGTGTGTTATATTCCAGCGGCGGGCTTACAAATTAGAATAGGTTCAGAAAGAAAACAAAATCAAGGCAAGGACATGTACATTTACAGTAAGGACCCTGAAGATAAATAGAGAAACCCGCATGGGAACATGCCGAAGGATATCGCCCCTTCATTCGTGCCGCCGTCCAAGCCAAAGAGATGGTTCATCAACCAAGCCTTGAGCAACAACGCATGGATTGGGAAGATTAACGTGAATGGAGATTTTACAATGAATCACATCAGTAAATTCATGTAACTTTGTGTGGATCTTAGAGAGGTGGAGCTCGACGACGACATGGACAACGACATCGTATGGAAGCTATTGACACGTGGATAGTATTCTACAGCCTCGGCTCACAAGGTACAATTCATAGGAGCTACGGCCACCAACATGAGTCGCATGGTTTGGAAAATTTGGACTCCACCAAAACTAAAATGCTTTTTCAGGTGGCTTGCTATAGAAAATAGGCTATGGATGATCGGTAGCAGGAAGAGTTTGGCCAAATTAATTGTGCCCTCTACCCAAAAGAGGCCTATAATTGGTTGCCCACCTCCTTGCCAATTATCGCTACACCATTTCCTTTTATGGCCTTGTCTTCCAACAATGGCCAGGCACACTAACGAGATTTCATAGTTTAAAATGTTGATGGATAAACTCCGAACCGAAAGCCTTGGCGTCGGTTATCTTGCTCACATGTTGGAAACATCAGAAGAAGGAAAATACTAGTCTTCCACACCAAGCATGCCCCTCTTTCAATCATCCTCGATGAAATAAAAAAGGAAGCCCTCCTTTAATTCCTAGATGAAATCAAGAAGGAAGAGCACCTTTCGGTCTCCGCGGATGCCCAAAAAAAAGGTTGACTGAAATAATCGAGTAGTAGAATGGTTTGTAACCTTATTTTGCATTTCCCTGTCAAACGAAGAGATTGCGCCAAATATTTTGCCCTGTTCCCATAAACAAAAGAAACCGATTGCTTGTTATGGGAGAAGAATTATAGGAAAGAAAAATGCCGCTAGTCTTCCACAACAAGCTCGCCCCTCCCTTAGTTGTCCTAGATGAAATCGTGAAGAAAGCGTCTCCGCGGATGCAAAAAAAAAGGGTTATCTGAAATAATGAAGTAGTAGTAGAACCGTTTGTAATCTTCTGTTGGAGTACATTTCCTTGTCGAACTAAGAGATTATGGCAAATATTTTTCCCCGTTTCCAAAAACAAAAGAAATCGGAATGCTTGTTATGGGAGAATAATGTGACATGGCATGAATCGGAAGCACGTTAATTAATCACTTATGTTGGCATAAAACTACCAAAGGTAATAACATCAGTAACACCAAACAACATCTAGCTTCAGCATAGTCAAATCCACGTTACATATTACTCACTCAACACTGCACCTTGCTCCTACGAGGACGTTCCACTAAACAACTGGCCTAACAACACAAGTGTGACTAACTGCCTCTTGAGTACGATTAAAAAAAAAACTGCAAAAACTAAATACTACTACCACCACTGCTGGGACTACTGACGATTCTACTGCAGTGAACTGAAGACGATGCAGCCCACCGTTGACTAATTCAGTTGTTTTGTCTTGTTCCTTGCTTGGAGCGTCCATCGAGATCGACGCAGGCAGGCCACGGTTTAGTCTGAGCGCCGGGCGGGTGCCCAGTGCGGCAGGGCGGGGCTGAAGTGTGCCGACACGACCCGTGAGTCGAGCAGCTCGACGATGGGCGGGAAGGAGACGCAGCGAGGCACCTTGTACTGGTTGATGGAGGCGCCGCGGGAGATGGCGTAGTCCATGAGCTCCTCGAACGTGCCGCCGCGGACCACCCGGATCTCCAGCGGCCCGATGGAGCCGTCGGCGACCCTGCTCTGCCGGTACACCGTGTTGAGCGCCTCCTCCATCTCCAGGCAGCACCTGTCCAGCACGTTGCCGGCGATGGCGCTGTCGCCGCCGCACTTGGTGAGGAGCTCCCAGTAGATGACGTAGTGGCCCGGGATGCTCTTGGTGGACGCGTGGCTGGTGTACTCCACCACGGAGGCGCCGTGCGGGCGGAGCAGCGCGGACGCGCGCTCCACGGCGCGCTGGAGCTCCGCCTCGTCGGTCTTGTCGGACTCGATGGAGAGCAGCACGTTCTTGCGGCGCACGAAGCGGAACTGCGGCGCCGCGTTGTGGAAGCCGGTGACGCGCAGGATGTCGCCGACGCGGTAGCGGTTGAGCCCCGCGTAGGTGGTGATGACCAGCTCGTACTCGCGGCCGGCCTCCACCTTGGCCAGGTCCACGAGGTGCGCGGCGTCGCCCGACGCCACGTCGCCGCTGGCCTCGTCGATGGGGAGGAACTCGAAGTAGCCCATGTTGGGCATGATGGTGTAGGAGACCTCCGACGGGTGGCACATGGGGCGGAGGTTGAGGCCGAAGTAGCACTCGGAGGAGGCGTACATGGTGCAGGCCATGGGCAGGCCGCCGCTGTAGTACTCGAGCGTGGGGATGTACTGCTGCATGGCGCCGGTGACGATGACGTCCAGGTACCTGGTGTTGGGCCAGACGCGGGTGATGATGCCGCCCCAGTCCCCCCTGGAGCACTCGGCGCGCACGAAGCTGGCCAGCTCGGCGTCGGGGCGGAGGATGCCGGCGACAGCCTCGCGGATGGCCGGGTCGGTGACGCGCGGGGTGAGGGATCCCGCCTCGATGTCGGCCGCGAGCTGCTCCCAGTGGAGCTGGAGGAAGCGGATGGCGCGGAGGAGGCCCGAGGCGAAGACGGCGCCGACGCGGAGCACGTCGTGGCGCTGGCACAGGCCGCACGCCATCTGCACGTACATGCTCTGGAACGCGTCGGCGCAGAGGATGGCGGGCGTTGGGCTGGTGTAGACGTGGTAGGGGTCGTACGGGCGGTTCTTGAACTGGTCGCTCTTGTAGTAGCTTGTCAGGACGGGCCGCGCCGTGAGCCCGCCCGGCGTCGTCGTCTCCGACTTGACGAACAGGAAGTAGAGGCCCTTCCCCTTGTCCAGACCCGGAACGTACCTAATCAAAGCATTCGGTATCAGTACTACATTTTGTTGCAAACGTTTCATCATCTAGCTCACGACAGGAGTTCGATCGCAAGCTGTTGATTTGGGTGGGCGCGGGGCTGGACTTACAGGTTCATGACCGGCATGAGGAGACTGTAGAGCAGCTGCCGCCTGTTGAGCTCCTCCTTGATGGTCGGCATCAGCTTCCGTTCACCAGCCGAAGTCCCAGAGCTTGAGAAATGAAGGCATTGATTTTTCAGTATGGGAGTTAACAGTAGCAGGGAAGAGAAGTGGGTGGCCAGGTAAAAAAGAGTAGCAGCAGTCAGTACCTTGTGAGGAACTCAGAGATGGGGTGTGCGGAGAGGATGGCGGATCGGTCGCCGTTGGCGATGCGCTGGATGTCGGGCTGCAGGTCCTCGTAGGTGACGACGGGCACCTTGGCACGGAAGGAGTCGCGGTCAGTGGCGCCGTCGAGGCCGCAGCGCGCGAGGTACTCGGTCTCGGCATTCTGCGCGAGGATCTCGGCGAGGACGCGCTCCTGCACGGCGTCGACGTCGGAGGTCATCTCCTCGATAAACCTGAGCTTCTCGGCGTCCTTGTGGTTCCCCGCCGCGGCGGCGGTGGATGCCGGGGCACGCAGCGCCGTCACCGCCGGCATATCCGTCATGACCGCCATTCGGGACGACGAGCTGATCGAAAGAGTGGAGCTAGCTACCAACCAACCAGCCAGCCACCGGAGCTGAAAGAGATGGTTGCAGTGGATGGACGGCGGCGGTGGCAATGGAGCAATTCGTTGGTGAGTTTGTTGGTTGATGGATGGGTGTGGAAGTGGAAGGAGGTGTTATATATAGGTGGGGATGGAGAATGGCACGAGGGTGACGTCGGGGGTGTAGGGCGCCGGGGCGGCAAGGTGGGGACCCGTGTCGCGCGCGGCGGGAGGTGAGCAACAGCCCGGCGGGCATTGTCCGACGTGGCGGAGCCCAACACCTAACTCTCGTCGCCCAGGGACACGGCCGGCGATCCGGCGCGGTTCACGCATCCATCGATTCGACGCCCGCGTTTGTGCGCGCGCTCTCCCTGGGCTCAAGAGGGCATTGTGCTCCTCCTCCGGGCTACGGTCGTGAGGACTCAGCGGTGGCGTTTATCTCGTGCCGGATAAGATGGAACAAGTGGATAGAGTGTTTGGTGTTACAGTCACCCGCACTGTAGTCAAACGAGAACAAGATAACATAACTGGTGGGAAACACCAAAATAAATGTTTTTCTTTTCATCTTTGACATAGGATAATATTTGAATCCACAATAACATCCGTGTGGGGCTTAGTGTTGTTGGCTGTAGCAAAAAAAAAACTACTCATCGCCTCCGCCCGGCCAATGCCCCCCCCCCCTCCCCTTCCCCCCTCCTTCTATGGTAGTCGGTACAGCCAGTCGTTGGAGTGAGACATCTTCAATGCGGATACGAGGCGCTTAGTGGTGGTGCATGTGTGGTGGTCCAACGCTGCGGGTGGACGCCTTGGCTTATGTCTCTCGCGGTGCTTCGGTGTGGATCAAATGCTACAATGCTCGCAGTTAGAATGCATGATTGCATGGATTGCACCGTGCTATGCCCCGATGGAACGATCATCCTTCTCGACAAAGGTGTTGAGGTTTTCATGTGGTGACGTGTCTCCTCGGCGGTGTGGGCGACAATTCCAGACATCAATGGGCTCAACCCGAATTAGGTGTCACTTTGGTGTGTCAACGAAGGGTTGAACTCTCACATCCCAAATTTGGGCATGTGTGGGGTGACTGGCCATATCAGCCAATACCACCACACTACCATGCCCCTGATCATGGACACCAATACGCCCCATATGCTCAGTTTCAGGCATTGTCACACCAAGTTGGGAGTGCGGAGGACACTCTACACCAATTGGTCACCGACGTCGACCTCCTCTCCCTGATTTTCTACAACTTCATGAGCAACTTCAACCCCAACTTCCAGTACACACCGCAACCACCGCTTGAAGACAAACAATAAACCAAGTTAGGCCAAATGCCTAAGAGCATCCCCACTCGTTGGCGCTCCCCACGCCCAAATCCGGCGAAATTTTCGTCCGGTTTGGATCAATTTTTGGCATGGGGGGAAGTATATTTCCAGTCGTGTGCTCCCCAAGCGGCGTTTCTCGGGGAAAAAGAGGATGGCTCGGGGAGTCCGGACGAAAGAGGAGACACGTGGGCGTGGGCGGTTGGTTTTGCTCCATCCGGAGTCCCCGAGCGCTCCCCGGGGGGCCGGGGATGGCGTGGGATCGCCGGATGAATTTAGGCCCAAATCCGGACGAAATCGAGGAACCGGGAGCGCGACTGGGCCGGATTTTGCCGTCCGGATGTAAAAAACGGCTCGTGGGGGGCTTCTCGGGGAGACGAGTGGAGATGCTCTAAGCTTGGGGGAGGTTAAAATCCTCTACCTTTCCTCTCATATTTTTGTTTCTTCTTTTAATTTATTTTGTTTCTCTTTAGTCACATTTTTATTTTCAGTTTTGCATTGATAAAAGAAAACATACAAAAAATATTACCCCTTTCAACAACCCCAGTGGTCATGTAACATTGACAGTGGGTCCAACCAATCTCTATGTCATCCAATACATCATCCCTTCTAGACCATTGACCGTCGTGACGCCGTGACATGTGTTCATTGATTGTAAAATTATTTTCTTGATATAGGTAGACTGGATTGATCTTGCTCGACAAGTTGAAGTACCGATGATGGATTTTACTCTTATGCATAAATAGTTATTATCGTAGTTCACGAAGTGTCTTCTCCTAAACTAGAATAAATCATCCCGAGGCAGCCTGATTTCACTTCTAAATTGCTACAGCCCACACTTTCCTTTAGGGTTTTCATGAAGGAAATTTTCTTAGTTGGAGGAGAGAAATAAGAAAGAGAAATTTGTTTTCACAGAAGGGATGGTCTTTTAGAAATAAGTTGTACCATATGTCTTCCCTTAGCATATTATTTTTTGTTAAAAATAATTAATTCTTATTAATTGCTAGGATGATTATATAAATAATACAATGCACAAGTTATACATATTATTTTCTCTAGCTGATATGGAGAGCTAAGGAAAGTCATGTCTTTTCTACCATGGTAGATGCCCTACAAGTACATTCTTCATTGCCAAAGTCTCCACTATGGCAGCTTACAAATTGTGAGGGATTATCTTAAACTTAGAGGAATACCTTTGGAACACCTCTTATTTTTGTGTTGGCTGCAGTCGGCAATTAACAAGGCATTTAGAGAAGGCACCCTTAGAGCACCCCTCTCCCGAGATTTTGGGATGGGTTCACCTGTGATACAGTATGCAGATGATACCCTCATTATAACTCCTACATGTCTTGATCAGGTTAGATTCACGGAGATCCTAAACAAATATGCACAATCCACGAGTCTGCAAATTATTTTTTACAAATTCCTCTATGATTCCTATTGACTTGGATGTTCTGGATACTGAATCTATCTGAAGTGCTTGGCTGCAATGTTACTTCAATGCCTTTCACTTATCTTGGGTTGCCCTTGGTACCACTAAACACACAGTTCAAGAATCTATGCCTTTGGTCCATAGAATTGAAAGGAAAATATCTGTCTCTTTCATGTTGATGTCCTATAGTGGAAAAGTGACCGTGATTAACTCTTTGCTCACCTCCACGGCAACATTTTCCATGTGCTCCACTGATTATGGATGAAGAAATGTGATGATGGTGAAGAGAAGTGTAATTCTTTAGCACTTGGAACATGGTTTGTCAGCTGAAAAAGAATGGGGGTTTCGGCATACTTAATCTCAAAATCCAAAATCAAGGATTATTACTGAAATATCTTCATAAGTTTTATAATAAAACTGACACTCCCTGAGTGCATCTTGTTTGGAACTCCTACTATGTTGGCAAGATTCCACATGCCACTAGCCCTTGTGGTTCTTTTTGGTGGAAGGACATATGTGAACTAGTACCCATCTGCAGAGGGATTACTACTTGTTATGTTGGAGATGGGTCCTCAATTCTATTATTGAAGGACCTATGGTTGCATGAAATTGCTATGGAATCATATCCTAGAGTTTTCTCATATGTGATGGATGAAGATATCTCGGTCCAGGTTTTCCTGACATCTAATAGCCGTGCCAAATATATTGCACCTCCCAATCTCTCTTGACGCAATGGTTGAACTAAGGGAACTTCAAAGCAACACGAACATGATTCTTGGACATTGATGGTGCTTATCGTAGCGCGGACTTCACACTGTTGGGGAACCCCAAGAGAAAGGTATGATGAGCACAGTAGATAGTTTTCCATTAGTAAGAAACCAAGGTTTAATCGACAAGTAGGAGAAATGCGTTACTTCTGAACGTGTTGCTAGCTGACTAGTGGCATGATGCGCGTGAGACACACGTCTGTTGGGAACCCCAAGAGGAAGGTGTGATGCGTACAGCAGCAAGTTTTCCCTCAGTAAGAAACCAAGGTTATCGAACCAGTAGGAGTCAAGGAACACGTGAAGGTTCTTGGTGGCGGAGTGTAGTGCGGCGCAACACCAGGGATTCCGACGCCAACGTGGAACCTGCACAAAACAATCAAAGTACTTTGCCCCAACGTAACAGTGAGGTTGTCAATCTCACCGACTTGCTCGTAAACAAAGGATTAGATGTATAGTGTGGATGATGATGTTTGTTTGCGAAGAACAGTAAAGAACAATTGCAGTAGATTGTATTTCAGATGTAAAGAATGGACCGGGGTCCACAGTTCACTAGTGGTGTCTCTCCCATAAGATAAATAGCATGTTGGGTGAACGACTTACAGTTGGGCAATTGACAAATAAAGAAGGCATAACAATGCACATACATATATCATGATGAGTACTATGAGATTTAATCAGGACATTACGGCAAAGTACATAGACCGCTATCCAGCATGCATCTATGCCTAAAAAGTCCACTTTCAGGATATCATCCGAACCCCTTCCAGTATTAAGTTGCAAACAACAGACAATTGCATTAAGTATGGTGCGTAATGTAATCAACACAAATATCCTTAGACAAAGCATTGATGTTTTATCCCTAGTGGCAACAGCACATCCACAACCTTAGAACTTTATGTCACTGTCCCAGATTCAATGGAGGCATGAACCCACTATCGAGCATAAATACTCACTCTTGGAGTCACAAGTATCAACTTGGCCAGAGCCTCTACTAGCAACGGAGAGCATGCAAGAACATAAACAACATATATGATAGATTGATAATCAACTTGACATAGTATTCAATATTCATCGGATCCCAACAAACACAACATGTAGGATTACAAATAGATGATCTTGATCATGATAGGCAGCTCACAAGATCTAACATGATAGCACAATGAGGAGAAGACAACCATCTAACTACTGCTATGGACCCATAGTCCAGGGGTGGACTACTCACACATCGATCCGGAGGCGATCATGGCGATGAAGAGCCCTCCGGGAGATGATTCCCCTCTCCGGCAGGGTGCCGGAGGCGATCTCCTGAATCCCCCGAGATGGGATTGGCGGCGGCGGCGTCTCTGGAAGGTTTTCCGTATCGTGACTCTCGGTACTGGGGTTTTCGCGACGAAGGCTTTAAGTTGGCGGAAGGGCGGAGTCGGAGGAGTCACGGGGGCCCCACATGCTAGGGCCACGCGGGCCTCCCTTAGGCCGCGCCGCCTAGTGTGGCGGCGCGCCGTGGCCCCACTTCGTTTCTCCCTCGGTCTTCTGGAAGCTTCGTGGAAAAATAAGACCCTGGGCGTTGATTTCGTCCAATTCCGAGAATATTTCCTTTGTAGGATTTCTGAAACCAAAAACAGCAGAAAACAGCAAGTGGCTCTTCGGCATCTCGTCAATAGGTTAGTGCCGGAAAATGCATAAATATGACATATAATGTGTATAAAACATGTGAGTATCGTAAAAAAAAGTAGCATGGAACATAAGAAATTATAGATACGTTTGAGACGTATCAAGCATCCCCAAGCTTAGTTCCTACTCGCCCTCGAGTAGGTAAACGATAACAAGGATAATTTCTGAAATGACATGCTATCATAATCTTGATCAATACTATTGTAAAGCATATGAGATGAATGCAGCGATTCGAAGCAATGATGAAGATAATGAGTAAACAAATGAATCATATAGCAAAGACTTTTCATGAATAATACTTTCAAGACAAGCATCAATAAGACATGCATAAGAGTTACTCATAAAGCAATAAATTCTTATTAGAAAGCTTTGAAGCAACACAAAGGAAGATATAAGTTTCAGCAATTTCTTTCAACTTCAACATATTTATCTCATGGATAATTGTCAACACAAAGTAATATAACAAGTGCAATAGGTAAACATGTAAGAATCAATGCACACAGTTGATACAAGTGTTTGCTTCTGAGATAGAAATAAGTAGGTAAACTGACTCAACAATAAAGTAAAAGATAGGCCCTTCGCAGAGGGAAGCATGGATTACTATTTTTGTGCTAGAGCTTTTCATTTTGAAAACATAGAAACAATTTTGTCAACGGTAATAATAAAGCATATGTGTTATGTATAAGATATCTTATAAGTTGCAAGCCTCATGCATAGTATACCAATAGTGCTCGCACCTTGTCCTAATTAGCTTGGATTAACATGGATTATCATTGCATAGCATATGTTTCAACCAAGTGTCATAAAGGGGTACCTCTATGCCGCATGTACAAAGGTCTAAGGAGAAAGCTCGCATTGGATTTCTCGCTTTTGATTATTCTCAACTTAGACATCTATACCGGGACAACATAGACAACAGATAATGGACTCCTCTTTAATGCATAAGCATTCAACAACAGATTAAAATTCTCATAAGAGATTGAGGATTAATTGTCCAAACTGAAACTTCCACCATGAATCATGGCTTTAGTTAGCGGCCCAATGTTCTTCTCTAACAATATGCATACTCAAACCATTTGATCATGAAAATCTCCCTTACTTCGAGACAAGACGAACATGCATAGCAACTCACATGATATTCAACAAAGGTGTAAAAGTTGATGGCGTCCCCGAAACATGGTTACCGCTCAACAAGCAACTTATTAAGAAATAAGACACATAAGTACATATTCTTCACCACAATAGTTTTTAAGGCTATTTTTCCCATGAGCTATATATTGCAAAGACAAAGAATAGAATTTTAAAGGTAGCACTCAAGTAATGTACTTTGGAATGGCAGAGAAATACCATAAAGTAGGTAGGTATGGTGGACACAAATGGCATGGTTTTTGGCTCAAGGATTTGGATGCACGAGAAGAATTCCTCTCAATACAAGGCTAGGCTAGCAAGGTTGTTTGAAGCAAACTCAAGTATAAAAGGTGCAGCAAAGCTCACATATGAACATATTGTAAGTATTATAAGACTTTACATTGTCTCCTTGTTGTTCAAACACCTCAACCAGAAAATATCTAGACTCTAGAGAAACCAATCATGCAAACCAAATTTTAACAAGCTCTATGTAGTTCTTCATTAATGGGTGCAAAGTACATGATGCAAGAGCTTAAATATGATCTATATGAGCACAAAAATTGCCAAGTATCACATTATTCAAGATATTATACCATTTACCACATGCAGTATTTTCTGTTTCCAACCATATAACAATGAATGAAGTAGTTCAACCTTCGCAATGAACATTGAGAATAAAGCTAAGAACATATATGTTCATACGAAAAAGCGGAGCGTGTCTCTCTCCCAAACAAGGAATGCTAGGATCCTATTTTATTCAAACAAAAACAAAAATAAAAACAAACAGACGCTCCAAGTAAAGCACATAAGATGTGATGGAATAAAAATATAGTTTCACTAGAGGTGACCTTATAAGTTGTCGATGAAGAAGGGATGCCTTGGGCATCCCCAAGCTTAGATGCTTGAGTCTTCTTGAAATATGCAGGGATGAACTACGGGGGCATCCCCAAGCTTAGAATTTTCACTCTTCTTGATCATATTGTATCATCCTCCTCTCTTGACCCTTGAAAACTTCCTCCACACCAAACTCAAAACAAACTCATTAGAGGGTTAGTGCATAATTGAAAATTCATATATTCAGAGGTGACATAATCATTCTTAACACTTCTGGACATTGCACAAAGCTACTGAAAGTTAATGGAACAAAGAAATCCATCAAACATAGCAAAACAGGCAATGCGAACTAAAAGGCAGAATCTGTCAAAACAGAACAATCCGTAAAGACGAATTTTTTAGAGGCGCTAGACTTGCTCAGATGAAAATTCTCAAATTGAATGAAAGTTGCGTACAAATCTGAGGATCACGCACGTAAATTGGCAGATTTTTATAAATTTTCTACAGACGGGGTGGCTCAATTTTGTGACAGCAAGAAATCTGTTCCTGCGCAGTAATCCAAATCTAGTATTGACTTTACTATCAAAGACTTTACTTGGCACAACAATGCAATAAAATAAAGATAAGGAGAGGTTGCTACAGTAGTAACAACTTCCAAGACTCAAATATAAAACAAAAGTGCGAAGTAAAATAATGGGTTGTCTCCCATAAGCGCTTTTCTTTAACGCCTTTCAGCTAGGCGCAGAAAGTGTGAATCAAGTATTGTCAAGAGACGAAGCATCAACATCATAATTTTTTCTAATAATAGAATCATAAGGTAAATTCATTCTATTTCTAGGGAAGTGTTCCATACCTTTCTTAAGAGGAAATTAATATTTAATACTACCTTCCTTCATATCAATGGTAGCACCAACAGTTCGAAGAAAAGGTCTTCCCAATATAATGGGACAAGATGCATTGCATTCAATATCCAAGACAACAAAATCAGGTTATTGTTAACCATAATACGAACATTATCAATCCTCCCCAAAGGTTTCTTTATAGCATTATCAGCAAGATTAACATCCAAATAACAATTTTTCAATGGTGGCAAGTCAAGCATATCATAGATTTTCTTAGGCATAACAGAAATACTTGCACCAAGATCACATAAAGCATTACAATCAAAATCATTGACCCTCATCTTAATAATAGGCTCCCAACCATCTTCTAACTTCCTAGGAATAGAGGTTTCAAGTTTTAGTTTCTCTTCTCTAGCTTTTATGAGAGCATTTGTAATATGTTTTGTAAAGGCCAAATTTATAGCACTAGCATTGGGACTTTTAGCAAGTTTTTGTAAGAACTTTATAACTTCAGAGATATGACAATCATCAAAATCTAAACCATTATGATCTACAGCAATGGGATCATTGTCCCCAACATTTTGAAATTTTTTAGCAATTTTATCACAAACAGTTTCAGCAGTTTTAGCAGTTTCAGGCAATTTTGCGCGCTTTGCACTAGGAGTAGAAACATTGCCAACACCAATTATTTTACCATTGATAGTAGGAGGTGTAGCAACATGTGAAGCATTATCATTACTAGTGGTGGTAATAGTCCAAACTTTAGCTACATTATTCTCTTTAGCAAGTTTTTCATTTTCTTCTCTTTCCCACCTAGCATGCAATTCGGCCATCAATCTAATATTCTCATTAATTCGAACTTGGATGGAATTTGCTGTAGTAACAATTTTATTATCATTATTCTTATTAGGCATAACTTTCAATTTTAAAAGATCAACATCAGAGGCAAGTCTATCAACCTTAGAAGCAAGAATATCAATTTTATCAAGCTTTTCTTCAACAGATTTGTTAAAAGCAGTTTGTGTACTAATAAATTCTTTAAGCATGGCTTCAAGACCAGGGGTACACTCCTATTATTGTTGTAAGAATTCCCATAAGAATTACCATAACCATTACCATTAGCAGAAGGATATGGCATATAGTTGTTACCAGAATTATTCCTATAAGCATTGTTGTTGAAATTATTACTTTTAATGAAATTCACATCAACATGTTCTTATTGGGCAACCAATTAAGCTAAAGGAACATTATTAGGATCAACATTAGATCTACCATTCACAAGCATAGACATAATAGCATCAATCTTATCACTCAAGGAGGAGGTTTCTTCAACAGAATTTACCTTCTTACCTTGTGGAGCCCTTTCCGTGTGCCATTCGGAGTAATTTATCATCATATCATCAAGAAGCTTTGTTGCCGCCCCCAAAGTAATGGACATAAAAGTACCTCCAGCAGCTGAATCCAATAGGTTCCGCGAAGAAAAATTCAGATCTCGCATAAAAGGTTTGGATGATCATCCAAGTAGTCGAGTCCATGGGTAGGGCAATTCTTTACCAAAGATTTCATTCTCTCCCATGCTTGAGCAACATGTTCATTATCCAATTGCTTAAAATTCATTATGCTACTTCTCAAAGATATAATTTTAGCGAGAGGATAATATCTACCAATAAAAGCATCCTTACATTTAGTCCAAGAATCAATACTATTTTTAGGCAAAGATAGCAACCAATCTTTAGCTCTTCCTCTTAAGGAGAAAGGAAACAATTTCAATTTTATAATGTCACCATCTACATCCTTATACTTTTGCATTTCACATAGTTCAACAAAATTATTAAGATGGGCAGCGAGCATCATCAGAACTAACACCAGAAAATTGCTCTCTCATAACAAGATTCAGTAAAGCAGGTTTAATTTCAAAGAATTCTGTTGTAGTAGCAGGTGGAGCAATAGGTGTGCATAAGAAATCATTGTTATTTGTGCTAGTGAAGTCACACAACTTAGTATTCTCAACAGTACCCATTTTAGCAGTAGTAAATAAAGCAAACTAAATAAAGTAAATGCAAGTAACTAATTTTTTTGTGTTTTTAATATGGAGAACGAGACAGTAAATAAAGTAAAACTAGCAACTAATTTTTGTGTGTTTTTGATATAGGAGCAAACAAAGCAGTAAATAAAATAAAGTAAAGCAAGACAAAAACAAAGTAAAGAGATTGGATGTGGGAGACTCCCCTTGCAGCGTGTCTTGATCTCCCCGGCAACGGCGCCAGAAAATATGCTTGATGCACGTGAGACACACGTCCGTTGGGAACCCCAAGAGGAAGGTGTGATGCGTACAACAGCAAGTTTTCCCTCAGTAAGAAACCAAGGTTATCGAACCAGTAGGAGTCAAGGAACACGTGAAGGTTATTGGTGGCGGAGTGTAGTGCGGCGCAACACCAGGGATTCCGACGCCAACGTGGAACCTGCATAACACAATCAAAGTACTTTGCCCCAACGTAACAGTGAGGTTGTCAATCTCACCGGCTTGCTGTAAAAAAGGATTAGATGTATAGTGTGGATGATGATGTTCCGGCTTGCTGTAAAAAAGGATTAGATGTATAGTGTGGATGATGATGTTTGTTTGCGAAGTACAGTAAAGAACAATTGCAGTAGATTGTATTTCAGATGTAAAGAATGGACCGGGGTCCACAGTTCACTAGTGGTGTCTCTCCCATAAGATAAAAAGCATGTTGGGTGAACGAATTACAGTTGGGCAATTGACAAATAAAGAAGGCATAACAATGCACATACATATATCATGATGAGTACTATAAGATTTAATCAGGGCATTACGACAAAGTACATAGACCGCTATCCAGCATGCATCTATGCCTAAAAAGTCCACTTTCGAAGTTATCATCCGAACCCCTTCCAGTATTAAGTTGCAAACAACGAGACAATTGCATTAAGTATGGTGCGTAATGTAATCAACACAAATATCCTTAGACAAAGCATTGATGTTTTATCCCTAGTGGCAATAGCACATCCACAACCTTAGAACTTTCATCGTCATCGTCCCGGATTCAATGGAGGCATGAACCCACTATCGAGCATAAATACTCCCTCTTGGAGTCACAAGTATCAACTTGGCCAGAGCCTCTACTAGCAACGGAGAGCATGCAAGAACATAAACAACATATATGATAGATTGATAATCAACTTGACATAGTATTCAATATTCGTCGAATCCCAACAAACACAACATGTAGGATTACAAATAGATGATCTTGATCATGATAGGCAGCTCACAAGATCTAACATGATAGAACAATGAGGAGAAGACAACCATCTAGCTACTGCTATGGACCCATAGTCCAGGGGTGAACTACTCACACATCGATCCGGAGGCGATCATGGCGATGAAGAGCCCTCCGGGAGATGATTCCCCTCTCCGGCAGGGTGCCGGAGGCGATCTCCTGAATCCCCCAAGATGGGATTGGCGGTGGCGGCGTCTCTGGAAGGTTTTCCGTATCGTGGCTCTCGGAAATGGGGTTTTCGCGACGAAGGCTTTAAGTAGGCGGAAGGCGGAGTCGGAGGAGTCACGGGGGCCCCACACGCTAGGGCCGCGCGGGCCCCCTTAGGCCGCGCCGCCCTAGTGTGGCGGCGCCCCGTGGCCCCACTTGGTTTCTCCCTCGGTCATCTGGAAGCTTCATGGAAAAATAAGACCCTGGGCGTTGATTTCGTCCAATTCCGAGAATATTTCCTTTGTAGGATTTCTGAAACCAAAAACAGCAGAAAACAGCAACTGGCTCTTCGGCATCTCGTCAATGGGTTAGTGCCGGAAAATGCATAAATATGGCATATAATGTGTATAAAACATGTGAGTATCGTCATAAAAGTAGCATGGAACATAAGAAATTATAGATACGTTTGAGACGTATCATGGCAGGGCACACTACCGGCATTAGCAATAACATGGAACCTACACACAACACAACCAAAATACTTTGCCCCAACTTACAGTGAGGTTGTCAATCTCACCGGTTTCGCTGAACACAAAGGATTAAATGTATCAAGTGGAAGGAGATGTTTGCAGTAGATAAAGAGAACAAAGCTTTGCAGTAAGTAACAGAGCAAGATTGCAGTGGTTGAATTTATCAGTGTAAAGGAAAGGACCGGGGTCCACAGATCACTAGAGGTGTCGCTCTATAAAGATAAATAGCATGTTGGGTGAACAAATTACAGCTGGGAATTGATAGAATATTGACCATATATGACAAGATGATTACTATGAGATTTATTTGGCATTACAACATAATACATAGACAGTAATCCAAATGCGTCTATGACTAATAATCCACCTTCCGGTTATCGTTTGAACCCCTTTTAGTATTAAGTTTTAAGCAACAGATTATCGCATTAAGCAATATGTGTAAAGTAAATATAGAATTACCCTTGGATAAAATATTGTTGTTTTCTCCCTAGTAGAAACAACACATCTACAATCTTAGGAGTTATTGCCACTCTTCCAAAAAAATAGAAGCATGAACCTACTATCGAGTATAAATACCCCCTCTTGGAGTCACAAGCATCTACTTGGCCAGAGTATCTACTAGCAACAGAGAGCATGCAAGATCACAAATAACATATGACATGAATATATAATCGACCTCAACATAGTATAGAATATTCATCAGATCCCAGCAAACACAACATGTAGGATTACATAAGGATAATCTTGATCATGTAGGGCAGCTCACAAGATCTAAACATGAGGCACAAATTGGAGAAGACAACCATCTAGCTACTGCTATGGACCAGTCCAGGGATGAACTACTCACGCATCACTCCGGAGGCAGGCATGGTGATGTAGATGCCTCCGGCGATGATTTCCCCCTCCGGCAGGGTGCCGGGAAGAGCTTCAGAACCCCCCCCCCCCGATATGGGTTCTGCGATGGCGGCCATGATGGAACTTTTCGTGGATGGAAGCTCGGGTATCAAGGGTTTTCCCGAGATCGTGAATAAATAGGCAGAGGTTGATGCACGTAGATGACACGTCCGTTGGGAACCCCAAGAGGAAGGTGTGATGCGCACAGCAGTAAGTTTTCCCTCAGAAAGAAACCAAGGTTTATCGAACCAGGAGGAGCCAAGAAGCACGTTGAAGGTTGATGGTGGCGGGATGTAGTGCGGCGCAACACCAGGGATTCCGGCGCCAACGTGGAACCTGCACAACACAACCAAAGTACTTTGCCCCAACGTAACAGTGAGGTTGTCAATCTCACCGGCTTGCTGTAACAAAGGATTAACCGTATTGTGTGGAAGATGATTGTTTGCAGAGAATAGTAAAGAACAAGTATTGCAGTAGATTGTATACGATGTAAAGAATAGGACCGGGGTCCACAGTTCACTAGAGTTGTCTCTCCCATAAGATAAAAGCATGTTGGGTGAACAAATTACAGTCGGGCAATTGACAAATAGAGAGGGCATAACAATGCACAGACATGATATGATAAATATAGTGAGATTTAATTGGGCATTACGACAAAGTACATAGACCGCTATCCAGCATGCATCTATTCTTAAAAAGTCCACCTTCAGGTTATCATCCGAACCCCCTCCAGTATTAAGTTGCAGAACAACAGACAATTGCATTAAGTATGGTGCGTAATGTAATCAATAACTACATCCTTAGACATAGCATCAATGTTTTATCCCTAGTGGCAACATCACATCCACAACCTTAGAACTTTCTCATCACTCGTCCCGGATTTAATGGAGGCATGAACCCACTATCGAGCATAAATACTCCCTCTTGGAGTTAAGAGCAAAAACTTGGCCGAGCCTCTACTAATAACGGAGAGCATGCAAGATCATAAACAACACATAGGTAATAACTTGATAATTAACATAACATAGTATTCTCTATCCATCGGATCCCGACAAACACAACATAAAGTATTACAGATAGATGATCTTGATCATGTTAGGCAGCTCACAAGATCCAACAATGAAGCACATTGAGGAGAAGACAACCATCTAGCTACTGCTATGGACCCATAGTCCAGGGGTGAACTACTCACTCATCACTCCGGAGGTGACCATGGCGGTGAAGAGTCCTCCGGGAGATGAATCCCCTCTCCGGCAGGGTGCCGGAGGAGATCTCCAGAATCCCCGAGATGGGATTGGCGGCGGCGGCGTCTCAGTAAGGTTTTCCGTATCGTGGCTCTCGGTACTGGGGGTTTCGCGATGGAGGCTTTAAGTAGGCGGAAGGGCAGGTAAAGAGGTGGCACGAGGGGCCCACACCACAGGCCGGCGCGGCCAGGGCCTGGGCCGTGATGACCCACAAGTATAGGGGGTGTATCGCAGTATCTTCGATAAGTAAGAATGTCGATCCCAACGAGGAGCAGAAGGTGTTGACAAGCAGTTTCGATGAAGGATTCACTGTAAATGCTCACAGACAAGTATTCAGGGGGTTTTGATATAACAGATGAATAAAGTATGAGTAAGTAAAATGCGAGAGTAACAATTGCAGCGAGTGGCCCAATCCTTTTTAGCACAGAGGACAAGCCGGTTTGTTTACTTATAATGACCAAACGTTCTTGAGGACACACGGGAATTTAGTCTAGTGCTTTCGCTTCATGTGGCTAAATAATCTTCATTGTTTTGATAAGTGTTGTGTGGGTGAACCTATGCTAATGCACCGCCCTTCCTAGGACTAATACATACTTGTGATTATACCCCTTGCAAGCATCCGCAACTACAAGAAAGTAATTAAGATAAATCTAACCACGACCTTAAACTCTAAGATCCCGCAATCCCTCCCGCATCGATATACCAACGGGGGCTCGGGTTTCGTCACTCCGGCAACCCCGCAATGGGCAAACGAGTACAAGATGTATTCCCCTAGGCCCATAAATGGTGAAGTATCGTGTAGTCGACGTTCACACGACACCACTAGAAGAATGACACCACAACTTAAATATCATATCATTGAATACTACTCAACCATACTTCACTACTAACATTTAGACTTCACCCATGTCCTCAAGAACTAAATGAACTACTCACGAGACATCATATGGAACATGATCAGAGGTGATATGATGATGAATAACAATCTGAACATAAACCTTGGTTCAACGGTTTCACTCAATAGCATCAATAACAAGTAGGAATCAACACCGGGAGAGTTTCCCCTATCAAACAATCAAGATCAAACCCAAATTGCTATAGCGGTGACGAGGTGCAGCGGTGGAGACGGCGGTGATGATGATGAAGATGATGGTGATGGTGATGAAGATGATGTCCAGCTCGATGGCGGTGACGATGGCGTCGATTTCCCCCTCCGGGAGGGAATTTCCCCGGCGGATTCCTGCCCGTCGGAGAGCTCTTTTCTCTCTGGTGTTCTCCGCCCCGCAGAGGCGGCTGTGGCTCTTCGCGACGTACCCTCTGGAGCTTAGGTTTTCGGGACGAAGTCGTACGCGAAGAAAAGGAGGCGAAAGGGGCTGTGGGGCCCCCACACCACAAGGTGGCGCGGCCAGGCCATGGGCCGCGCCGGCCTGTGGTCTGACCCCACCTTGGGTCTTCTCGGCTCCCCTTCCGGCTTTCTCCGTCATCCGGAAAAATAGGATTTTTGGTATAATTTCCTTCCACAGTTGATCTTCGAAATATTGCGTTCGACGGTGCTTTTCCAGCGAGAATCCTGGCTCCGGCGCTTGATCCTCCAATAATGATGAAACATGCAAAATAGATGAAATAACATAAGTATTGTGTCCAAACATGAAATATATCAATGAATAACAGCAAATTATGATATAAAATAGTGATGCAAATTGGGCGTATCAGGCCGCGCCGCCCTGGTGCGTCGCCACCTCGTGGCCCCACTTCGACTCTCCCTCGGTCTTCTGGAAGCTTCGTGGCAAAATAGGACCCTGGGCGTTGATTTCGTCCAATTCCGAGAATATTTCTTTACTAGGATTTCTGAAACCAAAAACAGCGAAAACGACAGAATCGGCTCTTCGGCATCTCGTTAATAGGTTAGTGCTGGAAAATGCATAAATACGACATATAATGTGTATAAAACATGTAGATATCATCAATAATGTAGCATGGAACATAAGAAATTATCGATACGTCGGAGACGTATCAGCATCCCCAAGCTTAGTTCTGCTCGTCCCGAGCAGGTAAACGATAACAAAGATAATTTCTGGAGTGACATGCCATCATAAACTTGATCATACTATTGTAAGCATATGTAATGAATGCAGCGATCAAAACAATGGTAATTACATGAGTAAACAAATGAATCATAAAGCAAAGACTTTTCATGAATAGTACTTCAAGACAAGCATCAATAAGTCTTGCATAAGAGTTAACTCATAAAGCAATAAATCAAAGTAAAGGTATTGAAGCAACACAAAGGAATATTAAGTTTCAGCGGTTGCTTTCAACTTGTAACATGTATATCTCATGGATAATTGTCAACATAGAGTAATATAATAAGTGCAATATGCAAGTATGTAGGAATCAATGCACAGTTCACACAAGTGTTTGCTTCTTGAGGTGGAGAGATATAGGTGAATTGACTCAACATAAAAGTAAAAATAATGGTCCTTCAAAGAGGAAAGCATCGATTGCTATATTTGTGCTAGAGCTTTTATTTTGAAAACATGAAACAATTTTGTCAACGGTAGTAATAAAGCATATGAGTTATGTAAATTATATCTTACAAGTTGCAAGCCTCATGCATAGTATACTAATAGTGCCCACACCTTGTCCTAATTAGCTTGGACTACCGGATCATCACAATACACATGTTTTAACCAAGTGTCACAATGGGGTACCTCCATGCCGCCTGTACAAAGGTCTAAGGAGAAAGCTCGCATTTTGGATTTCTCGCTTTTGATTATTCTCAGCTTAGACATCCATACCGGGACAACATGGACAACGGATAATGGACTCCTCTTTAATGCATAAGCATGTGGCAACAATTAGTGTTCTCATATGAGATTGAGGATATATGTCCAAAACTGAAACTTCCACCATGATTCATGGCTTTAGTTAGCGGCCCAATGTTCTTCTCTAACAATATGCATGCTCCAACCATTAAAGTGGTAGATCTCTCTTACTTCAGACAAGACGGACATGCATAGCAACTCACATGATATTCAACAAAGAGTAGTTGATGGCGTCCCCGGGAACATGGTTATCGCACAACAAGCAACTTAATAAGAGATAAAGTGCATAAGTACATATTCAATACCACAATAGTTTTTAAGCTATTTGTCCCATGAGCTATATATTGTAAAGGCGAATGATGGAATTTTAAAGGTAGCACTCAAGCAATTTACTTTGGAATGGCGGAGAAATACCATGTAGTAGGTAGGTATGGTGGACACAAATGGCATAGTGGTTGGCTCAAGGATTTTGGATGCATGAGAAGTATTCCCTCTCGATACAAGGTTTAGGCTAGCAATGTTTATTTGAAAGAAACACAAGGATGAACGGTGCAGCAAAACTCACATAAAAGACATATTGAAAACATTATAAGACTCTACACCGTCTTCCTTGTTGTTCAAAATTCAATACTAGATATTATCTAGACTTTAGAGAAACCAAATATGCAAACCAAATTAGCAAGCTCTATGTGTTTCTTCATTAATGGGTGCAAAGTATATGATGCAAGAGCTTAAACATGAGCACAAAAATTGCCAAGTATCAAATTATTCAAGACATTTTAGAACTACTACATGTAGCATTTCCCGATTCCAACCATATAACAATTTAACGAAGAAGATTCAACCTTCGCCATGAATACTATGAGTAAAGCCTAAGGACATATTTGTCCATATGCAACAGCGGAGCGTGTCTCTCTCCCACACAATGAATGCTAGGATCAATTTTATTCAAAAACAAAAACAAACAGACGCTCCAAGTAAAGTACATAGGATGTGACTGAATAAAAATATAGTTTCAGGGGAGGAACCTGATAATGTTGTCGATGAAGAAGGGGATGCCTTGGGCATCCCCAAGCTTAGACGCTTGAGTCTTCTTAGAATATGCAGGGGTGAACCACCGGGGCATCCCCAAGCTTAGAGCTTTCACTCTCCTTGATCATATTGCATCATTCTCCTCTCTTGATCCTTGAAAACTTCCTCCACACCAAACTCGAAACAACTCATTAGAGGGTTAGTGGACAATAAAAATTAACATGTTCAGAGGTGACACAATCATTCTTAACACTTCTGGACATTGCATAAAGCTACTTGGACATTAATGGATCAAAGAAATTCATCCAACATAGCAAAAGAGGCAATGCGAAATAAAAGCAGAATCTGTCAAAACAGAACAGTCCGTAAAGATGGATTTTATTGAGGCACCAGACTTGCTCAAATGAAAATGCCCAAATTGAATGAAAGTTGCGTACATATCTGAGGATCACTCACGTAAATTGGTATAATTTTATGAGTTACCTACAGAGAATTAGGCCCAGATTCGTGACAGCAAAGAAATCTGTTTCTGCGCAGTAATCCAAATCTAGTATGAACCTTACTATCAACGACTTTACTTGGCACAACAAAACATAAAACTAAGATAAGGAGAGGTTGCTTCAGTAGTAAACAACTTCCAAGACTCAAATATAAAACAAAAATACTGTAGTAAAAAACATGGGTTGTCTCCCATAAGCGCTTTTCTTTAACGCCTTTCAGCTAGGCGCAGAAAGTGTATATCAAGTAACATCAAAAGATGATGCATCTACAGCGGGGTTTGGAGTTTTCTCAACCATGCATAGTATATTGGATACATAAGTTTCAGCGGCTCCCTTTTCATTAGTCTTGGGCTTGCTACTCTCATCAAACAAATTTTCAGGAACAAGCCAAGCATAGTTATTTTCTAGCGCTTCATTCATCGCTAGGAGCTTACATGGTATTGGTGCTTTGATCTCCCCACCATCATTAATATTATTAGTGTACCTTACTCTCTCCATGTCCATCTTTTCAAGGATACTAGAAAAATTGGTATAAGAACCAAGCATCTTATATTTAATAAAGACCTTTCTAGCCTCTCTTGCTATACCACCAAATTCTCTAAGAAGGGTTTGTAAAGAAAAATCTTTCTTTTCCCCTTCTTCCATATCACCTAGTGTAAGAAACATGTGTTGGATTATAGGATTGAGATTAACAAATTTAGTTTCCAACATGCGAACTAAAGCAGCATCAGGAATTTCATAATTAGGAGCAAGTTCTACCAAGTGTCTATCTTCAAAATCTTCAACGGTACTAACATGATTGAAAAATTCTTCTATATTATTTCTCCCAACTATGGACCCACGTTCTACCGGTATGTCTTTTGTGGTAAAATTAAAAGGAAACATGATGAATCAAGTAAAGTAAATGCAAGTAACTATTTTTTTTGTGTTTTTGATATAGAGTGCAAGACAGTAAAAAGTAAAGCTAGCAACTAATTTTTTTGTGTTTTGATATAATGCAGCAAACAAAGTAGTAAATAAAATAAAGCAAGACAAAAACAAAGTAAAGAGATTGGGAAGTGGAGACTCCCCTTGCAGCGTGTCTTGATCTCCCAAGCAACGGCGCCGTAAAACGATCTTGATGCGCGTAGGTGACACGTCCGTTGGGAACCCCAAGAGGAAGGTGTGATGCGCACAGCAGCAAGTTTTCCCTCAGAAAGAAACCAAGGTTTATCGAACCAGGAGGAGCCAAGAAGCACGTTGAAGGTTGATGGCGGCGGGATGTAGTGTGATATGTCTCCGACGTATCGATAATTTCTTATGTTCCATGCCATATTATTGATGATACCTACATGTTTTATGCACACTTTATGTCATATTCGTGCATTTTCTGGAACTAACCTATTAACAAGATGCCGAAGTGCCAGTTGCTGTTTTCTGGCTGTTTTTGGTTTCGAAATCCTAGTAACGAAATATTCTCGAATTGGACGAAATCAAGACCCGGGGCCTATTTTGCCACGAACCTTCCGAAGACCGAAGAGCATACGAAGTGGGGCCACGAGGTGGCGACACCACAAGGCGGCGCGGCCAAGGGGGGCCCGTGCCGCCCTATGGTGTGGGCCCCTCGTCGGCCCTCCGACTCCGCCCTTCCGCCTACTTAAAGCCTCCGTCGCGAAACCCCCGATGCGAAAACCACGATACGGAAAACCTTCCGGAGACGCCGGCGCCGCCGATCCCATCTCGGGGGATTCGGAGATCTCCTCCGGCACCCTGCCGGAGAGGGGATTCATCTCCCGGAGGACTCTACACCGCCATGGTCGCCTCCGGAGTGATGAGTGAGTAGTTCACCCCCGGACTATGGGTCCATAGCAAGTAGCTAGATGGTTGTCTTCTCCTCATTGTGCTTCATTGTTGGATCTTGTGAGCTGCCTAACATGATCAAGATCATCTATCCGTAATACTCTATGTTGTGTTTGTCGGGATCCGATGGATAGAGAATACCATGTTATGTTAATTATCAAGTTATTGCATATGTGTTGTTTATGATCTTGCATGCTCTCCGTTATTAGTAGAGGCTCTGGCCAAGTTGATGCTAGTAACTCCAAGAGGGAGTATTTATGCTCGATAGTGGGTTCATGCCTCGCATTGACACTGGGACAGAGGACGTAAAGTTCTAAGGTTGTGTTGTGCTCGTTGCCACTAGGGATAAAACATTGATGCTATGTCCGAGGATGTAGTTATGGATTACATTACGCACCATACTTAATGCAATTGTCTGTTGCTTTGCAACTTAGTACCGGAAGGGGTTCGGACGATAACTCTGAAGGTGGACTTTTTAGGCATAGATGCAGTTGGATGGCGGTCTATGTACTTTGTCGTAATGCCCAATTAAATCTCACTATACTTATCATGACATGTATGTGCATTGTTATTCCCTCTCTATTTGTCAATTGCCCGACCGTAATTTGTTCACCCAACATGCTTTTATCTTATGGGAGAGACACCTCTAGTGAACCGTGGACCCCGGTCCATTCTTTTAATACCGAAATACAAATCTGCCGCAATACTTGTTTCTACTCGTTTTCTCGCAAACAATCATCTTCCACACAATTCGGTTAATCCTTTGTTACAACAAGCCGGTGAGATTGACAACCTCACTGTTTCGTTGGGGCAAAGTACTTTGGTTGTGTTGTGCAGGTTCCACGTTGGCGCCGGAATCCCTGGTGTTGCGCCGCACTACATCCCGCCGCCATCAACCTTCAACGTGCTTCTTGGCTCCTCCTGGTTCGATAAACCTTGGTTTCTTTCTGAGGGAAAACTTGCTGCTGTGCGCATCATACCTTCCTCTTGGGGTTGCCCAACGAACGTGTGAAATACACGCCATCAAGCATATTTTCTCGGCGCCGTTGCCGGGGAGATCAAGACACGCCGCAAGGGGAGTCTCCACTTCTCAATCTCTTTACTTTGTTTTTGTCTTGCTTTATTTTATTTACTACTTTGTTTGCTGCACTTATATCAAAACACAAAAAAATTAGTTGCTAGTTTTACTTTATTTACTATCTTGTTTGCTATATCGAAAACACAAAAAAATTAGTTTACTTGCATTTACTTTATCTAGTTTGCTTTATTTACTGTCTTACACTCTATATTAAAAATACAAAAAAATTAGTTACTTTTGTTACCATGTCTAGCTCTGAGCCTGTTACTTCTTCGCCTGAAGAATTAGTCTTCACTTTCAAACAAGGGGATGAGGAGAGTTTTAAGGATGCTTGGTCTAGAATTTTTACTTCTTATCGTAAAACTGAACCTCAAATGACTCTAAGTTTGCTCCTTAGTAACTTTTATTTTGGTCTTATGATTCGCTATAGATATGCTTTGGATACTTTAGTGGGAGGAGATTTCCTTCATTGCAATGGGGATCAAGCTTTTAATGCCATAAAGAAGTTGGTTGCATCACATGATTCAGCTAATAACTTTGATTCAGCCCTTATTAGCATTTATAATAGATTAAACAATCTCGAGATAAGTACATCTCGCCTGGATGACAACTATCACCATGTTCGTAATCGTCTTGAACAAGTTTTAGTGAACTCTAAACCGTCATTATGGGATCCTACTCGTTAAAATTGTTATCGGTGATCAAACTCTTCGTGCCAACTCGTGATATTATGTCTGAATTTTGCCTTATACCGGAGAGCATTTATAAATCTTTGAAACTTTGGGGAGTTGATGAAGGAGGAGAAGAAATAACTCTCATTGATAACTCTGTTATAATTCCTAAGGGAATAGCCGCAGGTGTGCATACAACCATTCTTGGAAGAACAATATCCATTGATTATCTTGTTATTGAATGTGTAGGGACAGGAAAAATCACACTCGGAAGATCCCTGCTAAAACTATTGGGAGCAGTCATAGATGTGGGAGAAGGCATCCTGTATTTCACCTCTATACGGGGGGGGGGGGGGGAATCATACATTTCCTAAATCAAAGAGAAAGAAAAACAACAAGAAAGGTAAGGGTAAAGCCCAAGGTAAGGATGATGCACCATCTTTTGATAACACTTGATTTACACTTTCTGCGCCTAGCTGAAAGGCGTTAAAGAAAAGCGCTTATGGGAGACAACCCATGTTTTTACTACAGTATTTTTGTTTTATATTTGAGTCTTGGAAGTTGTTTACTACTGTAGCAACCTCTCCTTATCTTAGTTTTGAGTTTTGTTGTGCCAAGTAAAGTCTTTGATAGTAAAGTAAGTACTAGATTTGGATTACCGCGCAGTTCCAGCATTTCTTTGTCTGTCACGAATCTGGGTCTACCTCCCTGTAGGTAGCTCAGAAAATTAAGCCAATTTACGTGCATGATCCTCAGATATGTACGCAACTTTCATTCAATTTGAGAATTTTCATTTGAGCAAGTCTGGTGGCCTAATAAAATCCATCTTTACGGATTGTTCTGTTTTGACAGATTCTGCCTTTTATTTCGCATTGCCTCTTTTGCTATGTTGGATGAATTTCTTTGATCCATTAATGTCCAAGTAGCTTTATGCAATGTCCAGAAGTGTTAAGAATGATTGTGTCACCTCTGAACATGTGAATTTTTATTGTGCACTAACCCTCTAATGAGTTGTTTCGAGTTTGGTGTGGAGGAAGTTTTCAAGGATCAAGAGAGGAGTATGATGCAATATGATCAAGGAGAGTGAAAGCTCTAAGCTTGGGGATGCCCCGATGGTTCACCCCTGCATATTCTAAGAAGACTCAAGCGTCTAAGCTTGGGGATGCCCAAGGCATCCCCTTCTTCATCGACAACATTATCGTGTTCCTCCCCTGAAACTATATTTTTATTCCGTCACATCTTATGCACTTTGCTTGGAGCGTCGTTTTGTTTTTGTTTTTTGTTTTGTTTGAATAAAATGGATCCTAGCATTCACTTTGTGGGAGAGAGACACGCTCCGCTGTAGCATATGGACAAGTATGTCCTTAGGCTCTACTCATAGTATTCATGGCGAAGTTTCTTCTTCGTTAAATTGTTATATGGTTGGAATTGGAAAATACTACATGTAGTAACTCTAAAATGTCTTGGATAATTTGATACTTGGCAATTGTTGTGCTCATGTTTAAGCTCTTGCATCATATACTTTGCACCCATTAATGAAGAAACACTTAGAGCTTGCTAATTTGGTTTGCATATTTAGTTTCTCTAGAGTCTAGATAATATCTAGTATTGAGTTTTGAACAACAAGGAAGACGGTGTGGAGTCTTATAATGTTTACAATATGTCTTTTATGTGAGTTTTGCTGCACCGTTCATCCTTGTGTTTGTTTCAAATAACCTTGCTAGCCTAAACCTTGTATCGAGAGGGAATACTTCTCATGCATCCAAAATCCTTGAGCCAACCACTATGCCATTTGTGTCCACCATACCTACCTACTACATGGTATTTATCCGCCATTCCAAAGTAAATTGCTTGAGTGCTACCTTTAAAATTCCATCATTCACCTTTGCAATATATAGCTCATGGGACAAATAGCTTAAAAACTATTGTGGTATTGAATATGTACTTATGCACTTTATCTCTTATTAAGTTGCTTGTTGTGCGATAACCATGTTTTCTCGGGGACGCCATCAACTATTCTTTGTTGAATATCATGTGAGTTGCTATGCATGTCCGTCTTGTCCGAAGTAAGAGAGATCTACCACCTTCATGGTTGGAGCATGCATATTGTTAGAGAAGAACATTGGGCCGCTAACTAAAGCCATGATTCATGGTGGAAGTTTCAGTTTTGGACATATATCCTCAATCTCATATGAGAATAATAATTGTTGCCACATGCTTATGCATTAAAGAGGAGTCCATTATCTGTTGTCCATGTTGTCCCGGTATGGATGTCTAAGTTGAGAATAATCAAAAGCGAGAAATCCAAAATGCGAGCTTTCTCCTTAGACCTTTGTACAAGCGGCATGGAGGTACCCCATTGTGACACTTGGTTAAAACATGTGCATTGCAAAGATCCGGTAGTCCAAGCTAATTAGGACAAGGTGCGGGCACTATTAGTATACTATGCATGAGACTTGCAACTTGTAAGATATAATTTTCATAACTCATATGCTTTATTACTACCGTTGACAAAATTGTTTCATGTTTTCAAAATAAAAGCTCTAGCACAAATATAGCAATCGATGCTTTCCTCTTTGAAGGACCATTCTTTTTACTTTTATGTTGAGTCAGTTCACCTATCTCTCTCCACCTCAAGAAGCAAACACTTGTGTGAACTGTGCATTGATTCCTACATACTTGCATATTGTACTTGTTATATTACTCTATGTTGACAATTATCCATGAGATATACATGTTACAAGTTGAAAGCAACCGCTGAAACTTAATCTTCCTTTGTGTTGCTTCAACACCTTTACTATGATTTATTGCTTTATGAGTTAACTCTTATGCAAGACTTATTAATGCTTGTCTTGAAGTACTATTCATGAAAAGTCTTTGCTTTATGATTCACTTGTTTACTCATGTCATTACCATTGTTTTGATCGCTGCATCCACTACATATGTTTACAAATAGTATGATCAAGGTTATGATGGCATGTCACTTCGTAAATTATCTTTGTTATCGTTTTA
>NC_061510.1:281233325-281269594 GCF_022539505.1 Lolium rigidum
CTTCCGAAATATTGCATTCGACGGTGCTTTTTCCGAGCAGAATCCTGGCTCCGGTGCTCGATCTCCAAATAATCATGAAACATGCAAAATAGATGAAATAACATAAGTATTGTGTTCCAATATGAAATATATCAATGAATAACAGCAAATTATGATATAAAATAGTGATGCAATTTGGACGTATCAACCAGCTCTGGGGACTCACCAAGGAGAGATGCCACTCCAGTCCCGTACACCGCTGCCGTTCGCGTTGGCAGCACCAGAAGTGCCGAGTTCATCGGCATACGTCGTCTACAAGATCGGTGGTGACCCTAGTGACTACCAATTCTTGCATGAGGCGCCTAAGGAGATCCCTCACGGATACACGTGCACATACGTGCCGACCGCAAGTAATCGGGCACTCTCGAACCAGGTGCAACATGACAGGGACTTCCGAACAGCGAGGAGGAACTTCGGGAACAGATTTTGAGAAGCGAGACGTGGCTAGCTAAGTATGCCACCCCGACAAACCTCCGCAGCTCAGCTCCTGCAGCTTGGCTCGGAGCTAGAAAAGCAAGCATGGCTGGCTAAGTATGCCACCCCGGCGAATCTTCGGAGTTCGACGCCTGCAGCCATCACCGTGGATCAGATCCGTACAATCTCGAAAGACCGGTTCGGCATGATGCCGAAAAGGAGGACAATCGGCTATTCCAAGCCGTACCCCAACGAGTACGAGTTGATCCCGCTACCACCCAAATATCGGCTCCCTGATTTCACCAAGTTTAATGGATCGGATGGTTCCAGCTCCATCGAGCATGTGAGCCGATATTTGGCACAGCTGGGCACGATCTCAGCATCAGACGAGCTGCGCGTGAGGTTCTTCGCACAGTCCCTCACAGGATCGGCTTTCGGGTGGTACACATCGCTGCCACCAGGCTCAATCCGGACTTGGAAGCAGTTGGAAGAGCAGTTCCACGAACAGTATCACTCAGAGGCTTCCGAGGCTGGCATTGCCGATCTAGCACAAGTACAACAGAAGCGTGGAGAAACAGTTTCAGAGTACATCCAGCGCTTCAGGACCGTTAGGAACCGATGCTATTCGGTTCATGTGACTGAAAAAGAAGCAGTCGAGTTGGCGGTGGTGGGTCTCTCATCATCGATCAAGGACGTGGCCTCCCAAGCAGACTACCCTTCATTGGCGCACATGGTGCGAAGGCTGTCGGCATATGAACAGGCGCCACCCTGATGTTTACCAGGATAAATTCAAGCGTGCGGTGGTCCTGGTTGAGGCGGATGAAGATGAAGGTGCTGCGGGAGATCAAGAGGTAGCAGTGGCTGAATGGACTCGGGGGGCAAGCCCCGTGTCCTGTAAATGGGTTAAGCCACAAGGTCCACCAAAAGGGTTTGACTTCGACGTGACCAAAGCTGAGCAAATTTTCGACCTCTTACTCAAGGAGAAGCGACTAAAGTTACCCGAAGGCCACAAGATTCCCACGGTGCGGGAGCTGAACGGAAAGCCATACCGCAAGTGGCATAACACGTTCACCCACGCCGCCAACGACCGCAGGGTGTGGCGTCGCAGGTCCAAATGGCGATAGAACAAGGGCGTCTAATTTTCAGCCGGTACGCCATGAAGGTCGACACACACCCCTTCCCCGCCGTTAACATGGTGGAGTGCACTTACCATGGAGGGTGCCAGCCAGGATTCTCGTGCAATATCAACATGGTAGGACTCGGGCACCACTGCGGTAAGGACGGAGATGAGGGCAGCTGCTCTCATAGCAAAGACACGGAGGAAGCCGCTCCACGCGATCGGCTCCGTCACGATGGCAAGCGCTACATCACGGAGGGAGAAGTGAGGAACGTAAGATATCGGCGACCTCTCTCCGATCACCTCCTCAACAAGTATGTGGGTCAATGTGACCAACGCCGGCGATACAACGACGATGATGAAAGAGATCGTCCGGCTAGGGACGCCGGGAGACACCGTCGGCATGATCGCGACGAGGAGCGATATGAGCGCCACGCCAAGGAAAAGTCGAGAGAGCAGGACGACGTGGATAGGCATTGGGACCGCCCCTTCTTCGGACACTGCTGGGATTCGGGAATGAGCCGATTGCCTACAATCGGCAACCGTCCGTGAATGTAGACAAAAGAAGAAGGATGCAGCTAACGTGTCCGTGTTCAAACGTCTAGGGCCTCTCCCGCCTCGGAACAAGCACGCCGAGTCCTCTCGGGTAGAAGATCTCGAGGAACCGGAGGACGATGATGAAGAAGAAGATAAGTATCATCGGCCAAGGTGGTGCCCCGATGGGCTCAGCCGTTCCCGAAGCGTAGGGTTCAGCGACTACGTGGTTTGGAGGAAGCCGAAAGGTTATACCTGCACACGTTGAGGAAGGCGCGGCCTGATCGGGCCGCTAAAATTCAGCGAACCCTGGACGAAGAAGGTCGGCCACAAAGGAAAGAGTGGCGCCCCAGACAAAAGAAAGCCGATGATGAGACATCGGCTGGCACAAACATAGTGTTCATCCTTCCAACGGAGTTTAGTGCTCCAGGATTAGACGAAGCACCTGTGGCACAACTTGATCGCGGCCCACGGCCGGTTATCTTTGAGAAGCCACGAGAAAGAAGCTACAGGCATCTGAAGGCCCTGTACTTGCGAGGCTACATCAATGGGCAGCCTGTCGACAAGATGCTGGTGGACACCGGAGCGGCAGTCAACATTATGCCATACTCCATGCTACGTCGATTGGGACGCTCTAGCTCGGATCTGATCAAGACCAATGTGACACTGAGCAATTTCAACGGCCAAGCATCTGACGCACAAGGTGTTCCGAACGTGGATCCGACCGTAGGAAGGAAAACCGTCCCTACGACGTTCTTTATTGTCGATAGCAAGAGCACTTATGTCTGTCCTACTAGGGAGAGATTGGATCCACGCCAATCGTTGCATTCCATCCACGATGCACCAATGCCTAATACAGTGGGATGGAGATGAAGTAGAAGTCGTCCACGCAGATGATTCAGCCGAGATTTCAACGAGCCGGCATGAACGTTTGGGAGACATCGGGCCAAGAGCCACTCTCAAGCATCAATTTGGACGACTGCGAGCGCATCGACGTGACAAAGGACGGGGTTAGGCTGGTTTTATCCACCGGCCTGACCGTGTAACAAGAGCAACATCTATGGACAAACGTGGCGATGCCGATCCATGTGATCGGCCCCAAGGATCTATGGAGGAACATTGTAAAACCTTCATTGAGCAATTCAATCAACATGGAGGCCGATTTCAGCAATCGGCCAAAATTATCCTCACCATACATTCTGCCTAGGTTCAACGTTGATCTAATGGGCAATGGGTTTACGTCGGCTGATGAGCTGGAAGAAGTCAACAATGGTCCTAACAGAGCCGACGTTCACATATAGTGCCTTGGCTAACCACGGAGCCGATATCGGCAGCTACTCGGCAGAATCGGCTCGGGGGCACCTAATCGGATGAACATGTGCGATACATGTGCGAGTGAAACATTGGGGGCCGATAGAAAAATCGGCCCGTAAAAAAAAATTCTCATGATCTACGACCGATGCACGGACATCGACTTTAGAACTAAGGAACAAAGCCGATGCATAGCCATCGACTCTAGCACAAATTTCATGGGATCTACCAGGTTGCGTGTTCAAGACACAAGGACCTCCAACTCGCGTCGGAGGAGTTTTGGTTTCTAAAAGCCGCTAGGGGATCATCTGCAGTATCGGCCTTCAACGGAAGAAAGGTGATCGGCTCTGGCTGGCTCTGCATTGTAGCTTTCTCAGATATGATCGAGCTCAGGTCCATTTGTCTGAATTGTGTGTCCTCATCACTATTTTCGCCTTGACTGAGGCTTGGGGGGCAGCTGACCTGGTAGATGCTCTGTTTTTAGAAGCCGATTGGAGAGTCATCGGCTGGTCCTGCGTCGCAATCTTCTTCAAAGGTGGTGAGTTCTTGCAAAAGAGGGATCCATCATCACCGGTAGGGAGTTGGCTCTGGGCTATCCGGTTGCTGCGAAGGAACGAGAGCAGGTGATATCTTTTCTCGCGAAGTATCGGCTTCAGCGTCAAGTCGTTTCAGCAGCGGTTCTAGGACTCTCTTGAAGGCATTGGTCTTCCACATTGTCCACCAGAGTTCAAAGTCATCGGTCGAAAAGATGAAGGATAGATCATGAGGGATTGATGCATTGACATCGGCTTATTGAGCATTGACCAAGTTTACGCTCACTCCGTAGTCAAAGAGATGAAGGGCGGATTAGGAGGGACCGATGCGTTGCCATCGGTTCATTGAGCATTGGCTAAGTGGACAATTGGCAAAGTCAGTATGAGGGGAAATCGGCTAAATTGGCATAAAGGAAATCGGCAAAATCAAATTGGGGAAATTCTTCATTGATAGACGAGATTTCTTACATAAAGAGCTGATTGCTCTCAAAAGGAAGTACTAAGGGGATACATTGCCCCATCTACTACTACCGATCCTATGCTAAGGGTCCTATCTACGGGCCGTCGCTGCCCTCGTCGCCGCCGTCGTCGCCGCCGTCGGCGCTACTCCCGGCGGGTTCGTCATCGCTCGCCGTAGCGGCCGCCGGCAGGACCCTCATTATCCTCGTCCTCCTCGTCGCGCATCGTCGTCGTCGCCGTCGAAGTCGCCGAGGTTCCCCGGCCGGGGCGAGCGCTTGGCCGGCGGTTCGTCGGAGGAGGTGTCGTCCTCCTCCTCCTCCCCCTCCTCCTCCTCCTCCTCGGAGAAGGTGAAGTCATCGCAGGAGAAGCGATCGTCATCGCTCTCCTCCTCCGTCTCCCCGTCGGCGAGGAAGCGGAGGTCACTTTCCCCGTCGGTCGAGGACTTGTCGTCCTCAGACCGGACGGAGAAGTCGTGGCTGGGCTCATCCCCGGCTTCGATGGCGCGGCGGATGTTGGCTGCGTGGGCCTCCTTCGGGTCCCACTCCGGCGTCGGCTCGCGGGAGGAGGAGGATTCGATGGAAAGACCCGATGAGGCGGAGGAAGAAGAAGACATGGTGGCGCAGGAGGGCTTTTCGAGTGCTAATGCGAAGAGGATGGAGAAGCAAACTGTTTGGAACGGTTAAATAAAAGGGGATATAGTGGAGATTCAATGCCACAACAATTTCCGAGGAAGTGGTGCCCAACAGAAAAAAAAAATTGCCAGGTCACGCGGAGAAGTGGAGGAGGCAAGGCATCATGATGAAGGATACTGCGAGGCATGGCGCGCCGCCATCTAGCCGAATTTCAGGCGTCCCTCTCATATACGCGGCCATAGATGCTCATGGGTACTCGTGCTCGACGTGGACTCCTAGCCCGGGCGACGTCGATTGTTACAACACGCTGCACCACAGGTGGGCAACACTCGGCTGGATCTGCCGCGGAAGCGCGTGGGTAGCTGATGCACACATACACCTTTGTGTTCAGTGCTGAAGGCGTGACGCCAGCAGGCACACGGCTTGGCGGTCAAGATCGGCCCTGGCAGAGCACGATGTCACTGAGAAACATGTACGCATAGTGGCGGAGTGCGGGGCTGCACGGGCGATGTTCTGAAGCGTGGACGTCGAGTCTCTTGTCTAACAGGATGAATACTTCGACAGCACGACACAGTATGGGATCGTTCCAGTGAAAGCACTAAAATTATGTGACTGATTCATTTGCTAGCTCGACCAGGTCAGCTTGTAAAGGTGAACTCGTTGACGAAATGCTGATAAAGCCCACTGCCATCTTATAGATGACGCTGTTTTCTGCTTCTGGAGCTGTTGATTTTACAAAACGTGTATTTGAGAGGATTCTTAAGCTGCGTGATTATTATAGCAAAATATTCTTGGATTTTTTATAGCTCAGTTGAGATAGGTAATAGGATTCATGAGCTATTTCCCAGGTCTTGGAAGACACCACAGATCAAAAGATGCACCCTAAACGGTTAAAGATGTGATTGAGTTGCTAATCTGTTTGAGAGGCTGATCGTATTCAGAAATCTAAATCGTTTCCACCACCTCGAGAATGGGGTCTGGTGTTCTCTTTTGTCCAGTCAAGTATGGTAAACTTATAGTATATGCATTCGAAGGCAGCTAATAATTTAGACGTCTTTTCAAGTACTAATGATATTGATTTTATTTTATGCCCTTTTTATCCATTCCATGGATTATTTTTGTTTCTGGACAATTGTGCTATATCGATCTGGTAGTTACAAGAAATTAATAATGGATCTCCAAGTTTAGAAACAGGCAAATTTGTAGCTTTCATTGATTTTGGGGCAAAATTCCGGTCATGTCGAGACATTCAGTGCTAAAATAGGACAAATTCGAATTGTAGTGGTGTTAAACCCGTAGCAACGCACGGGCAAATTTACTAGTTTGTTCTAATAATAGAATCAAAAGGTAACCTCATTCTCTTTCTAGGGAAGTGTTCCATACCTTTCTTAAGAGGGAATTGATACTTAATATTTTCTTCCTTTATATCAATAACAGCACCAACAGTTCGAAGAAAGGGTCTTCCCAAAATAATAGGACAAGATGCATTGCATTCAATATCCAAGACAACAAAATCAACGGGGACAAGGTTATTGTTAACCGTAATGTGAACATTATCAATCCTCCCCAAAGGTTTCATTATAGAATTATCAGCGAGATTAACATCCAAATAACAATTTTCCAATGGTGGCAAGTCAAGCATATCATAGAGTTTCTTAGGCATAACAGAAATACTTGCACCAAGATCACATAAAGTATTACAATCAAAATCATTGAACTTCATTTTAATGATGGGCTCCCAACCATCTTCCAACTTCCTAGGAATAGAAGTTTCAAGTTTTAATTCCTCTTCTCTAGCTTTAATGAGAGCATTTGTAATATGTTTTGTAAAGGCCAAATTTATAGCACTAGCATTAGGACTTCTAGCAAGTTTTTGCAAGAACTTAATAACTTCAGAGATATGACAATCATCAAAATCTAAACCATTATGATCTAAAGCAATGGGATCATTGTCCCCAATACTCTGAAAAATTTCAGCACTTTTATCACAAACAGTTTCAGCAGTTTCAGGCAATTTTGCACGCTTTATAGTAGAAGTAGAAACATTGCCAACATCAATTATTTTACCATTGATAGTAGGAGGTTTAGCAAAATGTGAAGCATCAACATTACTAGTGGTGGTAATAGTCCAAACTTTAGCTACATTATTTTCTTTAGCAAGTTTTTCTTCTCTTTCCCACCTAGCATGCAATTCAGCCATCATTCTAATATTGTCATTAATTAGAACTTGGATAGCGTTTGCTGTAGCAAATGACTTAATATCTTTAGTTTCATTAGGTATAACTTTCAGTTTTAAAAGATCAACATCAGCAGCAAGACTATCAACCTTAGAAGCAAGAACATCAATTTTACCAAGCTTTTCCTCAACAGATTTGTTAAAAGCAGTTTGTGTACTAATAAATTCTTTAAGCATGACTTCAAGACCAGAGGGTACACTCCTACTATTGTTGTAAGAACTACCATAAGAATTACCATAAACCTTTGACCATTTGAATTAGGGGTGTACCCAGCCGCTAGACTCATTTCGTCCCCGCTGATCTTTTCCCTTTTTCTTCTCATTTCCACCCAATTACTAATGGAAAATAATAATGTTGCAGCTAAATTACATTAAGCAGTGTACAACCAAATAAAAAACCATCACTAGAAAATAGTTAATCAGTGGCGCACTGCTATCAAACCACGCATTGGTGTACCAGTGGTGCGCCGTTGCTATCTGGCTTAGCAGTGGCGTACCAAATAGTGCACCACTACTAGCTTCGTGGTGCGCCACTGCTAAACGCGTGAGGTGTGCCACTACTAAATTTTGAAAATTTCTAGATCTGGATCTGACACTTTTTCGATTTTTTTTTGCTTGTTTTATTTTCTCGTTCTTGTTGCCCAAATTATTTGTCCCGTGTTCATTCCCATTAATAGCCTAGCCACCGGTAAGGATGGAGGATGGAGGATGGAGGATGGAGGAGAGGTGGGTTAATGGAGAGGAGGAAGGCCGAAGGTTATGGGGGCCGGAGAGGGTCGCCAAAGAGGAGGAGAGAGGCCGGAGGGTCACCGGAGGTCGCCGGATAGGAGGAGGTCACCAGAGTGGATGGAGGAGTAGAAGGAAGGAGGAAAGGAGAGGAGGAGGATGAGGAAGAGTGGAGGAAGAGGAGGAGAATAGAATGTGTGGAGGAGGAGGCCGGAGGAGGGAGTGGGAGGGGATAAGTGTGCGGCCAATTCAAATTTGGGAGGCGGGAAGCTTAACAGTGGCACACCTCTACATGGTGCGCCACTGCTATTTTTCTCTTTTTTGAAATTTCTGCCTGAAATCTAAAACATGAAAAAGTCTTTTTTTCCTTTTCAATTTCCAGGAATATAAAAAATGTCTAAACGCCTGGAGGGAGTTGAAATCGGATAGGAAATTTTACGTAGATATATTTTCATATAAAAAAAGATTTTTATCGGAGGTCGTATGCAACCAGAAATCCAGTTTTACCGAAACATGACGTCATTTTGCAACAAAAAAGCCGAAATTCATGTTTGTTAATCCTCATTAAAACTAAATAACATAATAGACCGACATCTCGAAGGATTTTTTTAACATTTCTATCTATTTCTTTTATTCTTTCCAAAAACCGAAAAGCCGATCCAGGGGAGGGGGGATGGGTGTGTTGAGGGAACTTTGGGCAGGAGTTACCAGTGGCGCATCACGTATATGTTCGCCACAAGTAGCAGTGGCGCACCTATATCTGATGCGCCACTAGTAACTCCCTGCTCATCTCTATACCCTCGGCCCACACTTAGCAATGTCGCACCATGCTGGGTGCGCCATTTCTAAGTGTCGGTTGGTGGTCAAACCATGGCCATCCCTAATGGTGGCGCACTACTCACCCGGTGCATCACTGGTAACATTGCTAGCAGTGGAGCACCACTTTTTGGTGTGCCACTGCTACCATTCTACGACTAGGTTTTTTTCTAGTAGTGAACGTAGTTCACAATCAACGTACTCCAGTAAATAAACAACATAGTTCACAAGAGAATAGATAAACTGAGATGAGATTGCCATGGGTTGGAAAGCATGTGACTATGACTGGCCGCTCTACCCTTGTGAACCTGGCCCAAATATGCATCAGATTTGCGTCTCCGCGGACGCTCCACGATCGCACCGAGTGTCCGCCAAAACTTACGTAGGACCCGCGCGTCAGTGCCAGGGATGCCGATAACATTCCCGCCAGTGACCATTCCCCACGCAAAAAATCAAAGTAGACCGGCACCAGCAGTCCAGAAGCGATGGACGTCCTCGCCGCCGCAGCCACCACCATGGATTCCGAGGGAACCCTCGCACCCGTCGCCGCCCCAGACTCCCCCATAGCCACGACCATAGCCCCAATGGAGACCGCAGCTCTGGCGGAAGCAAAGCGTGCCGCCACCAGCGGCCAGGACGCTAAGCCGAAAGCGGCAAAGAAGGTGTTGTCCAAGGAGGAGAAAGGCGTTGAGGCCGCGAAGCGTCGCGGCCAGCGCAGGAACCAAAAGGAGAGGAATGCAGCGGACGCCGCCCTGGAGGCCACCCAGCAGGCGTGGCAGATGCAGCTGAAAGCCAACGCTGCGCAAGTAGGCCTCCATCCGAGCATAGCGGAGGCCTACATGCTCGTCAAGCGAGAAGGGATCACCCGGCATCGCTCCCCTGGCCTCGTCGGTGAGCTCGGTAAGTTCCCAGCTACGTCCTAGAACGCCCGCTCCCTTGCAGGTCCACGCGGCGTCGCGATTCGCCTCTAGCGTGGCGTCGGTGCAGTTCAATGGGGCGTCGGTTCCCGACCTCAACTGGACGCCGAGAAGCGGTGACTCGTGCCCGGGCGCAACACACAAGACGCGTCAGGTGCCGGAGGAGAGCATGTCGGTGCCCTGCAGCCTGTTTGAGGAAATGGCACCGTCTGCCACGACGATGGACGAACCGGTACGTAAGCTCTCTCACTGTGTGTGATTGCCATGTGTCATGCGTCTTACGTATGGTGATTCGTAGGCCTATTGGAAGATTGCCATGTGTCATGTGTCTTACGTATGGTGATTCGTAGGCCTATTGGAAGGGACGACATGACAACGACATCGAGGCCATGATCTACGGCAGTGGCTTCGTTGGCGACACCGGGGCCGGGGACAGGACAAGGCCGCATGACGAGTGGGCACCGACGCAAGATGCGGAGGACATCGATATTGCACGGTTGTTCTCCACCCAGCCCATGCAGGCAACAACCATGTGCGTCGACGACTATGACAACGCGCCAACAGGGCCTGTCCTCA
This sequence comes from Lolium rigidum, assembly GCF_022539505.1. NCBI lineage: Eukaryota > Viridiplantae > Streptophyta > Magnoliopsida > Poales > Poaceae > Lolium > Lolium rigidum. Next base: position 281,243,636 of record NC_061510.1, read on the forward strand.
CCATGGACGATGCTAGCAAGAAGAAGGGGGAGAGCCACAGGACACAAGGATTCAACGCCGACGAGGACAAGTGTTTGTGCAACGCGTAGCTGGCGACCAGCCATGACTGTATTAATGGCGCCCAGCAAAGGGCAAGGTGTACTCGGCCAAGGTGATGCAAGAGTACAATGAGATAAAGCTCCGCGCCCCCTACGAGATGCGCAACAAACTCACGGAAGAGTCCATCAGAAAAAGATGGAACTACATCAAACAAGAGACAAGCAAGTTTTGCTCCGCCGTCGAACATTGCATCAACAACCCCGTTAGCGGCGCTGGCTTCATTTCAGTGGTAAACAAACGAGCATGATCATTCTATTATGTGTACATCATTCGCAAACCATGATCCGGGCTTTAACCAATTGCAGGTATCCCGAGCCTTGGAGAGGTTCAAGGCAACACATAAGAAGGGCTTTCATATGGTCCATTGCTGGGACAAGCTGAAGGGCGCACAAAAGTGGCATACAAGCTTTGCAGCCTACGATGAAGCTGTGAAGAATGGGACAACGGTTGTCATCGACGGCGAATACGATAATCATGGCCGTCATGCCCTTCCACCTCGTCCTCGAGGCCATAAGGCTACCAATGCCGATATAGCCCGGGAGGTGATGTCTACGCACGCTTCTATTATTGTAGACAGTGTGGGGCCTCCAAGTGCAGAGGTTTGTAGACCAACAGCAAGTTTCCCTTAAGTGAATCACCCAAGGTTTATCGAACTCAAGGAGGTAGAGGTCAAAGATATCTCTCTCAAGCAACCCTGCAATTAAGATACAAGAAGTCTCTTGTGTCCCCAACATACCCAATACACTTGTCAGGTGTATAGGTGCACTAGTTCGGCGAAGAGATAGTGAAATACAAGTAATATGGATGATTATAAGTGGTAATTACAATCTGAAATAAAAATGGTAGCAAGCAAACATGTAGTAGAACTGGTTGTAAACGGTATTTCAATGCTTAAAAAGAAGGCATAGGGATCTTACTTTCACTAGTGGCCACTCTCAACAATGATATCATAATTGAATACATAAATATCATCTCTTCACTATGCTACTCTGAACCACTCTCTGGTTGGATAACGAACACCAATTCACCGCGTAGGGCCATAAAAGCACTCCTTAAAGTTCGCGTTCCAAACCTAGGGACACCCCACTCTGTCACTTTGAGAATCCAAAGATAGTACAAACAAACACCACAATTTCATAGAGACATCCAACTCAAATTATAACTCATGATAAGTATTTCTGTAATCTTTATCCTAAGAGACGCACATGGTGCGCACACTGTCACCTTCACACCGTGGGACAAGGTGACTCCGAAGATCACAATAATAAAACCACTTGAGTAGCATAATAGATGAAGAGTAACATCTACATATTCAACTAGATTACAAAGCTCATGATCACATAAAAGTGTTTATTGTTATATCTTAGTGTTCATGATAAATGTTTACATCCCATTCTATAATTGTATTAACCAAAAACATTAATACTTGTGTGTTTTGTAAACATAAAGGAGTCCCTACTAAGACTCTTGTTAAACTAGCTTGTTGATTAATAGATGTAATGTCCCAGGTTTAGAGACGATCGAGGGGTAGATTTTAGAAAGGGATGTGCATTGCATAGTAAATTCTGGGGAAATTTCGCGCTTTTAAACAAAAATGCATCGAAGGGGGACAAGTTTCTCTCTCGACACCTTACAGGGTTAGGGTTTCGAGAGTGCGACAAACTTGCTTCTCACTTCACTAGTTTAGGGTTTTGAGAAGAGAGGGGAGAGTTCACATGATTGAATTCTAAATGTTATGACATGGTTGAATTCAAACCAAGGTTGATTTTGAATTTCAAATTCAAACATTAAATAATTACTTTAAGTAATTCAATTGAGGAAATTCATTAAGTAAATAATCAATAATAAACAAGATAAACAATTATAATAAAGTAAAGCTCATTAGAGAAAACTTTGAGCTTTATTGATCATCACACAAATTACAATGTCATTACAATATCCATAAGTGAAATAAAAGAATAATACAACACATTACATAAATGGGCAGAATAGAAGAAAGGAAAATAAAGAAAAATTACAATTTAATGAGCCTAGACTAAATTCTACAAGATCATCTTCATTTGATCTTGTATATGATGAACTCCAAGTCCATTTTGATCCATTCTTGATCCCTGCACATAAACACAACAAAAGAGAAGTTATGCCAAGTGGTAAGACCACTTGGCAGGTTAGAAGAATAATGAAATTGAGCAGATATGGATCAGCTCTGCCGAGCTGATCATCTCACAGCCAAGACACAAGCCAGGTACCATGAATTTGCACACACACACAGCTTGGCTGCTCACACGGCAGTGTGCATGCGAGCACACCACACACACACTGCTGGTGAGTCACCGAGCAGCTTGCTAGGCTGTGTTGTCGACCGGAGAAGGAGAGGAAGATCATATAAAAGCTTCTCCAACGAGTGAACCCTAGTCATTTGTTCATCCATCGACAGCAGCGAGTGGTAAGTTCATCAAGAACACCAAGAACACTTAGAACAGGAAAAACCACAAGCCATCGAAACCATCCAGGGACGAGTTTCACCAAGAACCGTCAACTCGTGAGCAAGTACCAGATGGAGTAAAGCACCACAAGCTTGCAAGGAGGAGAAGGGCAAGCAAGCCAAGCAAATCACAGAAGCAATCCTCTACAACAACACTTAAATCTAGGAGCTGGAGTGAGGTATACCACACAAAGCCTGAGCAAGATCATATCTTGCTCATAAATAAGCATACAATGCATCACTGAAGCACAGAAGGGTAGAATACCCTGTGTGTGTCATCATCTGGCTACCAGGCCATTTGGTGCAAGCATAGATGGGTAAGACCACTAGGTAAACATCCTATGGGAACAACAGTTATGCAAATCCATGCATAACTAGAGGAATCCAGCCAAGAATGAAACCATAGCTAGCCTAAACCACTCACTAAGCACCTACAGCTAGCTAAGCCATCAGATTATAGACAATTACCTGTCTATATATTTTGTCAACACCAAAAGGTCACTGGAAGTCCAAGACTGGATAAAGCCAGTGAACAATTATTCAATTCCAGTCAGCCAACACAAGCCATAGCAAATCACAGATAGGGGAGCAACCAGGACAGCAACACAGGTGCTGCCAGGGCCACCTCAACCCTAAGCCAGTACAAGAACCTATACCTCATTATCCAATTGGACTCAGTAAAGGGCTAGGGTACACAACTGAGAGTTGGCATCCATCTAGCCCTGTCACAATAAATTAGATGATCACAACTGCACAGCAGCTCACATCACTTATCCACTTCAGTAAAATTCAGGCAACACAGATAAGTGAACAAAACAAATAAATAAAAGCACCAGGGCTTTGCAGTGATCCAATGGATCAGTGCAGGCAACAACAGTTGCATAAGCCAATAACAATACACACCAGGTTAAGTCTGTGTGATACACACACAGCACAGAGTGAGCAACCATGAGCCACAGATACCAAGGAGCAGCTTTTACAAGCAACTGGTGATCATATGATCACCAGAAGCTTGCTAGAGCATGCTACTGCATGCTAGAACTCAGTCCAAGTAATTAACACATGAACAGATAATTAAGTAACTGAACAACTGCATCACAGATAAGTGCTTCACAGGCAACTAAATAGATAATTAAATGAATATATCCAGAAGCACACCCAAGGCAGCATAAACCTCTAGATCAAGGTAAATAGGCACCACACTTGGTGCACATCATTGAAGCATACAAATTAACCGGCGGTAATGCCCAACCAAACTTACACAGGAAATTGAGCACAAGGGACGAGCATCTCAGTACCTCGGAACTTGCAAATTTGCAAGGTTTACACTTGGTAATCAAGCCGAGGCAGTCAAATTGAATACACGAGAATTCCTAGCCGGTATAGCAATAGAACGAAGCACGGGGAGAGATTCAAGTAAGAAATGCATAGCGAGTAGCGAGCGCAATAGCACAGCCATACAGACACAGCAGCATGAGCACAAGCTAGCAAGCCGCAGCAGCCAGCCGCATCGGCATGGCAAGCATCTCCACATGGAGGATGAAGCCTATGGCCGAGCCAGATGTAGGAGAGAAGAGAGTAGCGCAGAGAGGGAGAGAAGGAGACGAAGGAGTACTCACTGGTGGTGCGTGATGAAGGGCGCGGCCATGGCGGCCACGGCGGCACACGCCGGGGGCACGGCAGCGCCAGGCCAAGCCAAGCCACAGCAACGCCGCAGCTACCAGCAACCATGGCGTGGCACACGGCCGCACCGCAGCGCCTGGGACGCCGGCGAACGGCGGATCTTCGCGGATCCATGCGGCCGAGGCGCAGGGGATTTGGGGAAGAGTCGAGGTGGACGCGAACGTCAAATCGACGCGGACCACCAGGTCCGCCGTCGAGAGGCGGTCCAGATCCACATCTGCTCGTCGCCGATGATGGCCGGAGGCGGCCGGAGCAGGGCGACGACGGCGCGGGCGACGAAGGTCGCCAGTGAGAGCGGAGGGGATTAGGGTTAGGACGAGCGGCGCGTGGCGAGGGAGTGAGCGACCGACCGCTCGGGTCGGTTGGACCCGAGCTGGTCTAGCCAAACCACTGGGCTCCACTGACAGGTGGGCCCTCCACTGACAGGTGGGCCCAGGGGCAAAACAGTCATTTCCAAATTCCATTAAAAACCAGGAATTTGAAAATTCAATAGAAATATGATAAAAGCTCTAAAAAAATAATTAAAAATATGGAAATAGATCAGCATAAAATTCTCTATCCAAATAAAATATCAAAGAGAATTTTTAAAGACAATTAAGAATGAGTCTTAATTTGAGGATTTACATAATCATTTAAATCACACATATATTTTTCAATAATAAAAATAAGTCCATTAATGCCTTTGGACTTCAAAACACCTTGACAACATTTCAAGGTTGGATTTACCCTAAATCAAGTATCCCTAAGATGTTCTTAGTATCTAACCTCTCATAAAATAACAACGACATCGGAAAGGGGAAACAAACCCTAAAGCTGGAATCATGCATTATTGCTTCTTTAACCATTGCCCTTATCGGACAATGATGCTATTTTTCAGAACAAGAGGACAAGGGGCAGTCCATACCTTCCAACTGCAGAGCTTTGCGGTGTTCAGGCAAGTTCATCACTTGCTCATGTCATTTGAGTATTTTTATCAAATTACTTGCAAAGTATTATGGTTATCACTATTGCACAAAAATCAAAACCACTACTTTCATAACTATGAATATGACTATGTGGTGGGCAATGGAACCATGGATTGTGTTGATATGGTGGAGGTTCCATTGCACGGGCTTATATCCATCTAGGATTAAACAACAAATGTCGCCGAGTGATTCTTGTGCCGTAATATCCGTGTTAACCATAAGATCCGGAGTGGGACGGAGTAGTCAAAAGTGTTTCCACCTCTCGTTCATCAACGGATGCGCTTTACCGTAGACACTTGTATCCGTCGGGGCAAGCGGTTGGTCTGGGAAGCCTTAAGTCCCCACGGCATAGTCCGTAGACACTTGTCGCTCGAAGTGCAAGCGGTGGGCTGGGGAAGCCTAAAGTCCCCACGGTATTGCGGTCTATGATGGGTTGCAGCTACCGGCGAAGGAGTTTGGTTAACGAGTCCCAAACCGTTGTCGTGGTCGGGGTCCATCCTTAAGTGGTATAAGAGGACCGACGAGGACCCGGGGTCGGGGTATGCAACAAAGGGTGGGTGTTCGAGGTAGCGGAGGAACATGATTGGCTAGACCTTATACCGGGCCTCACACCGAAGGAAGTGTGGACGGGAAAGCTGCCCGGTTGGCACCAAGGTTAAGATCTCTTATGGGTAAAGCAACACACCTCTGCAGAGTGTAAAGAAGCGTGACTGTCACTCCCTGTTCCGGGATTGAGGAACTGCGAACGCGGCCGGAAAGGAGCTCCATGAAGTTCTAGTAAACCGGTGAAGGCTGACGGACATAGCTATTTGAAATAAAAGCAATATATTGAAGAAATGTTTATCAAAACTTGCATTGGTATTAGACTTTCTGGTCTAATATCGTAGCTAGTGCATTAAACACCTCTTATCTATAATGAACTTGTTGAGTACGCTCGTACTCATACCACTCTTAAACCCCATGCTTAGATTGTCCGAACCATCCGGAGGAGGACAACGACAACCATGATGGAGCCGAGATCATCGGCTACGAGGAACCAGACCTCTCAGGAGGAGTGGAAGGCGTAGACTACATCATAGTCTATGGATCCGGAGAGGCTTCCGGAGGAGAACAAGCCTAAGGATATCAGGAGGAGTAGTAGTCGCCGAGCAGCGCGAACCCTTACTATTTAGCTGCTCGTTTAAATAAATGTTTAGTTTAATGAGACAACGGTATTGTAAGTTAAGTTGGGTTCGCCTCGAACCCAGGAGTTATCCTCTCAGAACCCAAGAGGAGCTCCGAGACGACTTGTGTATGATGATTGTAATAATATGTGAATGAGTTATGGACCCCGCTATGTTCTGTTGTACTACTCTGAGGGATGTAATATTTGCGGAATGGTACTTCGCGAATGTTATATCAACGACTGGCATACTACAACATGCAGTGGTATGCAGGGTCACCACAATAGATGATCGAGGTTTCCTGATCATGAACAGTGGATGTTATTAAAAACAAGATCATATCATTACGTGAATGATGTGATGGACATACGGCTATAGTAAGCGCAGCATATGATCAAGTCATTAAGTTTGTTGTGCTTCAAGCTTTAAATATACATAGTAACCTAAGCCTTCGACCATAAGATCATGTAAATCACCTACACCGGATGGATGTTTTGATGACACCAAACACTACTTCGTAAATGGGTTGTTATAATGGTGTATTAAGTGTTCGGAAAGTATAGGGTTGAGGCACGTGGATCAAGAGTGAGATTTGTCCATCCAAATGACAGATAGATATACTCTGAGCCCTCTCGGTGGAATGACATCCAATTAGCTTGCAAGCATGTGACAGGCTCACAATAGATATCATATCACGGTACGAGTAAAAAGTACTTATCGGCAACGAGGTTGAACTAGGTATGGAGATACTGACGGTCAAACTTCGGATAAGTAAAATATCGTTTTTTTATGTAAATGGTTCTTTCGATCAGGAAGTCATTGTTGAATATGTGGGATCTATTATGGATCTCCAGGTCCCGCTATTAGTTATTCATCGGAGAAGAGTCTCGATCATGTCCGCATAGTTCTCGAACCGTAGGGGGACACACTTAAGGTTTGATGTCGTTTTAAGTAGATATAGAATATGGAATGGAGCTTGAATGTTATTTGGAGTCTCAGATGGGACCCGAGAAATCACGAGGAGGTTCGGAATGGTCCGGAGAATAAGATTTATATATGGGAAGTCATTTTCTAGGGTTCGTAAAAAGTCCGGTGTTTTGACCGGAACTTCTAGAAGGTTTTGGAAGCACCGGAATAGTCCGGAATATTATGGAAGGTTCCGGAAGTGTCTGGGACAACCCGGGCTGTCTAAGGAAGTCCAAAGGGTTCCATAATAGGTGCAACCACGTTGCTTTAAGGGAAAATGAGTCTTTCCTTAATGCAATTTCGGAATTGGCAAAAGAGTCCGAGTAGGAGTAGGTTTTCGGAACCGGAAACCTGTCGGAACTCATGCAAACTTGGGGGCAGGTTTATGGACGATCCAAGGGGCTTGGACACCTATTTCAAGGGACCAAGGGGCACCCCAAGGGCACCTCAAGTCGCAGCCCCAGCTCCACAAGTCGCAGCACCACCCTGCGCCCAAACCCTAGCCGCCCCTCTCCTCCCTCCTCAATCTGTGCCGGCTTGGCGAAGCCCTGCAGAAATTTCTCCTCCACAACCACCATGCCGTCATGCTGCTGGTATTCCACGGAGATCTACTACATCCACTACCCGCTGGAACGGGGAGAAGGACGTCGTCATCAACACCAAACGTGTGACCGAGTGCGGAGGTGCTGCCCGATTTGGCACCATCAAGATCTTCTATGCGCTTTTGCAAGCGGCAAGTGATCGACTACATCCACCACGAGATTTATCTCGTTAATGCTTAGCGATCTTCGAGGGTATGTTGATCTTCACCTTGTTGCTACCATCTACTAGATTAGATCTTGGCTTGTTATTTGTTCTTGCGGTAGGAAATTTTTTGTTTTCTATGCTACGAATCCCTACACACATAGCTACCGGTAAAGCCCTCAGCCTCGGGGGAGAACTACTCCCTCATCATCATGGGAGTCAACAACATCGATGAAGATGGCGGTGGAGTCGATGGAGATGGCTCCGGGGGCAATTCCCCATCCCGGCAAGGTGTCGGAACAGAGGTTTCTGTCCCCAAAACTTGTCTTTGATGGTGGCGGAGCTACAGAAATTTTCGTGGATGGAGGCTGATTCCTCTAGGGTTTTCATGTCGGGAGCAATATATAGGCGAAAGGCTATGTCGGTGGGTGCCCGGGGGCCCACACCATACCTAGGTGTGGCCAGGGGGATCCCGTGCCTAGGGGTGGTGTGGCCGCCTCCCGACTCTTCTCTGTCTCCCCTTTGGACTCTGTCTTCGTGACAGAAAAATAGGAACTTCGGCTTTTGTTTCATCCAATTCCGAGAATATTTCCAGAATAACTTTTCTGAAATACAAAAACAACAGAAAACAGGAACTCACACTGTGGCACCCTGCCGAGACGGGGAATTCCCCCCTGAGCCATCTCCATTGACTCCATCGCCATCTTCATTGCCGTTGTTGACTCCTATAATGAGGAGGGAGTAGTTCTCCCCCGAGGATGAGGGCTTTACCGGTAGCTATGTGGTCTATCTCTCTCTCCCAAGGTATGATCTTTATGTGATCATGAGCTTTGTAATCTAGTTGAATAAGTAGATGTTATTCTTCAAATATTATGCTACTCAAGTGGTTTTATCATGTGATCTCCGGAGATACCTTGTCCCACGGTGTGAAGGTGACAGCGTGCACCCCGTGTGTGTCTCTTAGGCTAAACTTTATATAAATACTTATAAATTGTGGTGTTTTGTTAGTACTATCTTTCGATGCTCAAAGTGACAACGCGGGGCATCCCTAGATTTGGAATTCAAACTTTAAGGAGTGCTTTTATATCCCTGCACGGTGAATTTGTGTTCGTTATCCAACCGGAGAGTGGTTCAGAGTAGCACAGTGAAGAGATGATATTTATGTATTCAATTATGATATCATTGTTGAGAGTGTCCACTAGTGAAAGTATGATCCATAGGTCTTGTTTCTAAGCATTGAAACACCATTTACAACCAGTTCTGCTACATGTTTGCCTGCTGCCATTTTTTCAAATTGCAATTACCACTCATAATCATCCATATTACTAGTGTTTCACTATCACTTCTGAAAGAGCAAGGTCTATATCCCGTGTTTTGTGTGTTTGATGACAACACTTGAATGAGTTTAACCGTGTGCAAAGATTGTCTTTGATAGATTTGCAAGTGCACGGTGCCCTCGCTGAACACGTCATGATCGGAGGATTGAAGCATAGCTTATAGGTTTTCTGGTTTTGTGTGTGTATCGCGAGGTGACATGGCTGGAGAGGAAAAGAGGAAAAAGCAGTTTCTGCGTGACCGGTACTACCGGTACCAGGAGCGGTAGTACCGCTACCCTACTGGTACCGCCCTGCAGTACCTCTCTGGAAGATTTCACTGAAAAGTCCCACAGAGAGCTTTCGGTACCTCTACGGTACCTTGAGCGGTAGTACCGCTTACGACCGGTAGTACCGCCTTGGTACCGCTTAGGTACCGTAACGCAAGTTACGGCACCACCGCTTTAGTACCGCTAAGGTACCGCGCGAGGGTCTAGGGACTCACAGAGGTCATTGCGGTACCTCAAGCGCTACTACCGTTGTGAGTCCACATGGCTAAATCTGTGGGGGATTTCGAATCCAAAGCGGTACTACCGCTTGCCAAAGCGGTACTACCGGTCGTGCGGGAACTGCACATAACGGTTGGATTTGAGGGGACCTATAAAAAGGCCCCTTCTTCCCCAGCTCGATTTTATCTCTTCTCTCTCTCTCTCTCCTCCATTGTTGCTGAGCTTAAACCTTGAGGATCTCCCCACCCATCCAACCAATCTTGCCCAAACTTTGAGGAGTGGTGGAGGAGGCCCCGATCTATAGTTCTACCAAGAGAGATTTCACCAATTTGTGCTAGTCCTTTGTGGATCTTGGAGTTAGGGTTCCTATGGTGGGATCTTGGAGGAAGTGCTCCTATGGAGGCTAGCTTGGAGTTGTGCTAGCCCCATAGGGTGTTGGGAGCCTCCGGTGTTGTGGAGCTCGCCCCAACCTTGTGAAGGAACCACCGCCTCGACCGGTGCCTTAGTGGAGAAGGGGAGCCCCTTTGTGGATCTCTCTCGAGGAAGAAGGTGAGGCCTTCCTTCGTGGTGTGGCCGCCTAACCTCTTGTGTGAGGCTAGCACCTCCTCAACGCAGACGTACTCCCTTTTGTGGGAGGAACTGCGGGAAACAAACCTCGCCTCGTCTCCGCGCCCCTCGGTTGTCCCGCTCCCTAACTTTGTTATTATGCATGGTTCCTTTGCTTGTTGCACTAGCCTAGGATCATATTAGGAACATCTCCACCACTAAAGCTATCACCTTTACCTTCCGCATCGCCTAAAATCAGAAAAAGACATAAAATTTGTGTAGCGTCCATTCACCCCCCTCTTGTTTGCTACGATTCATTCAATTGGTATCAGAGCAAGGTTTTATTGCTCGGGCTTTACCGCCTAAGAAATTGCCAAACAAAATACGGTTGTGAATGGGTCCCTTCTCGGTGAGCAATCACCTCCACCATCAATCGCCGATAGCACTCCGGCTACTTTGGATGACCTCAAGAAATTGGAGTCATCCATTGTATCTCAAATGAAGGCTATGATGATGGAGTTGATTGCTCCAAAACCAACCCCCATAATAGATCCTAAGGAAAGTGTCGATGTTCCCCCACAACAAGTCAACACCCTTCCTCTTGTTTATTTTGTCGCGCAATCGACAAAACCACCTCGAGAAGGGGAACTTGACGATGTTGGCACTTCATCAAAAGGTAAGGATGAACCACCGGTTGCGGGATAATTAGGAAGTAATCATGCGGTGCCTCCACCAAGTGATTACACCGTAAATGTCCCAATACTTATGCCTCATATTTTGACTCATGGTTCACCACCGCTACTTGAATCCAATAGTTTTGAAAATTGGCAATTCTTAATGCATTCTCATGTGCGCAGCGCTTCTACCGAGCTTTGGCGCATCATCGAGGAAGGTTATTCACCACGAGACCCGAAGAAATTGACAAGAAGAGAGGTGGTGGATGATTGATACGTCTCCAACGTATCTATAATTTCTTATGTTCCATGCTAGTTTTATGACAATACCTACATGTTTTATTCATACTTTATATCATTTTGATGCATTTTCCGGCACTAACCTATTAACGAGATGCCGAAGAGCCTGTTGTTGTTTTCTGCTGTTTTTGGTTTCAGAAATCCTAGAAAGGAAATATTCTCGGATTGGACGAAACAAAAGCCCACGGTCTTATTTTCCACGGAGGCTTCCGAACACCGAAGAGGAGACGAAGAGGAGCCACGAGGCGGCCACACCCTAGGGGGGCGCGGCCCCACCCCTGGGTGCGCCGCCCTATGGGGTGGGCCCCTCGGGACTCCACCGACATCGCCCCTTCGCCTATATATTCCCTCCGTCGCGAAAACCTTAAAAGAATCGACGATATTCCACGAAGAGTTCCGTAGCCGCCGCCATCGCGAAGACAAGTTTCGGGGACGAGACTCTCGTTCCGGCACGCCGCCGGACGGGGAATTACCCCGGAGTCATCTCCATCGACACCACCGCCATCTTCATCGCCGTTGCTGTCTCCCATGATGAGGAGGGAGTAGTTCTCCCCCGAGGCTGAGGGCTCTACCGGTAGCTATGTGGTTCATCTCTCTCTCCCATGGTGTGATCTTTATGTGATCATGAGCTTTGTATCACCATTAATCTATGTGTTACTCTAGTGATGTTATTAAAGTAGTCTATTCCTCCTCCATGATGTAAAGTTGACAGTGTGTGCATCATGTAGTACTTGGCGTAGGTTATGATTGTAATCTCTTGTGGATTATGAAGTTAACTATTACTATGATAGTATTTATGTGATCTATTCCCCCTTTCATAGCTATTGTTGAGAGTGTGTATGCTATGTTAGTACTCGGTCTAAATTGCAATGGTATTATCTTGGATTATGATTTGATGTGGATATCCCTATGAGTGGTGTTTGTCAAGTACTTGATGAACTTTGAGTGGAGCTTTTGTAGCCACTACATGATGATTAGTGATACCAATAGGAGAGTAATTCAGAGTAGCACAAGTGAAGTTCTAGTTGAATGTAGATGTTGCTCTTGTCTATTATGCACTCTAGAGGTTACTTTAATATGAACTCCGGAGTCACTCTCCACGGTGTGATGGTGACAGTGTGCGCATCGTGTGTGATTCCTTTATGACGTTGTGGAGCTTGTTTACTCCGGCTTGAGGTGTGCTTTTGTATCCCTACACAATGAATGGTGTTTGTTATCCAACAAGAGAGTGTTTAAGAGTAGCTTTATTCAATTATGTGATCATTGTTGAGAGTGTCCACTAGTGAAAGTATGATCCCTAGGCCTTGTTTCTAAGCATTGAAACACCGTTTCCAACAAGTTCTGTTACATGTTCGCTTGCTACCATCTTTATTTCAGATTGCAATTACTACTTACAATCATCCATATTAATTGTATTTCACTATCTCTTCGCCGAACTAGTGCACCTATATATCTGACAAGTGTATTAGGTGTGTTGGGGACACAATAGACTTCTTGTATCTTAATTGCAGGGTTGCTTGAGAGGGATATCTTTGACCTCTACCTCCCTGAGTTCGATAAACCTTGGGTGATTCACTTAAGGGAAACTTGCTGCTGTTCTACAAACCTCTGATGTTGGAGGCCAAACACTGTCTACAGGAAAAGAAGCGTGCATAGACATCAATGATCAACTCAACGCCACCGCCATCAACATGATTCACATGGCCGTCACACCCAAGAACCGCGCTCATATTCGCTCGCTCAAGACCGCCAAGGAAGCATGGAATAAACTCGACAAGCTCTTCCTCGGAAATGAGAGCATTCAAAGCTCTCGTTTCGATGAAGTGAACAACATGGCCGACAACTTCGTCATGAATGAGGGAGAATCGCCCGAAGATATGTACCGGCGCCTTATCGCTCTCGCCGTACAAATGCAAGATCTTGGAGCAACGTTTGTGGATGACCCTTGGATCAAGCGGAAGTTCTACAATGCTCTCCCCCCTTACGAGGAAGTGAAGTTGATGGCCATCCGCCAAAATGCCTCCTTCCGCGCTATGACATCTGATGAAGTCCTTAGCGAGGTCATCGCTTTGGACATCTCCAAGAAGAATGCAGATGATCTTGTTTCTCGCGCCTAAAACACCCGCAATCCCAACCTTGCGTTGACGATGAAGGAGCATGAAACTAGTGAGAGCGATGAGGATCCCATTGAGTGGGGTCTAGATGATTGATGACCCACAAGTATAGGGGGTGTATCGTAGTACTTTCGATAAATAAGAGTGTCGAACCCAACGAGGAGCAGAAGGTGTTGACAAGTAGTTTCGATGAAGGATTCACTGTAAATGCTCACATACAAGTATTCAGGGGGTTTTGATATAGCAGATGAATAAAGTACAAGTAAGTAAAATGTGAGAGTAATAATTGCAGCGAGTGGCCCAATCCTTTTTAGCACAAAGGACAAGCCGGTTTGTTTATGTCACATCCCGAAATTTTCTAAATTTTGGAATGTAAAATAAAATAAATTTAATGATTGATTGTTTGAAATTGATTGAAAATTCACAAAGAATTAAATTTTTTTATAGTTATTTACAAGTTAATCCCAAAAATAGTATTTTCAAAGACTTTTGGTTTCAAAGTATTCTCAAAATCAAACATATATGCCAAATGTATATAATGATTATTTTAATTTCACAAAGGGATATTAAAAGGGTTTTTGCAAAATATAGAGTTTTCATAAAACTTGGTTTTCAAAAGATTTTTCAACAATTCTCTATTTTGTTTGGAGGTTTAAAACTTATTTGAGAAAAACATTAAACCCTAAAAAGGCACTATAGCCACATAGATATATATGTCAAATTTTGGTTTTATAAACTTTGTATTTTTGTCCCAAATTTGATTTCGTATTAAATTATTTTTCATAACGATCCCAACGGTATCTTATTTGTATTTTTCCGATTTTATGTGAAGCCCCAAAGTGTATTTCCAATTTCAGTAAAAAAAAAGAAAACGAAAAAAAAAGTAAAACGGGCCTGCCAGCCGCCTCTCGGCCCAGCTCGCGCGAGCGGCAGCCAGCAAGCCACCGCCTAGCCCAGCTCGCCTCGCTGCGGCCCAGCAGCCAGCGCCGCCCGCGCGGCAGCCAGCCAACCGCCGCTCGGCCTCCCCTGCCCCCAGCCCACCCGGCCACCAGCCAGGCCGCCCCTACCCCGGCCCAGCTCGCCCCCGCCTCCTTTCTTTTTCCTTTTCAGCCCAGGCCCCCAGCCCAAGCGCAGGCGCCGCACACAGCCATTGCGCGCCGCCGCACTATTTCCTTTCTTCTTTTATCCCACCTCGTCTCTTTTAATCAAACTGCACCGATGTACAGCCTACATAAAGACACCCCAGGGCAGCCCAAAACACATCAGCGCCCGACGCCTATTGCTTCCTCTCTCCCGGCGCTGCTGCTGCTCTCCCTTGCGCGACGCAGCGGTTCGCGACGCATACACGCGACGCTATTTGGGAAATCGCCGCGACTCGATGCATCTCTTGTCCGGTAATAATTCTATTTCCGTCCTTTTTACGTAGATTGTCTTTAGTAACTTCGCAGTTTTATTTCTTTAGATCTACACCTCCATTTAGAATAGTGATTCTTCCGTTAAGTTTCTAATTAGATTCTCTACAACTTTCGCGTAGGAAGTTTTTCCATCCGAGCAACTTGTTCGAACAACTTTTCGCACACCATTAAATTTATAGCCGCTTCATATAATTTTGTAAAATTCATATCTTGAGTTCTACAAGTCGGATTTCGGCAAACTTTATACCGTTGCAATTAGCAAATCACGTAGATCATGTTAGACATTTTGCGTGGCAGTTTCGCCCACTTTATTTTCGCGGTATCACTTTGATTCGCAACATCGTCTATAAAATAAATCCTATAATCTTTTTCCGAGAGATTCTTTTGGCGATACGCTTATAATAGAATTATTTACAACTTCCATGTAGAAAGTTCTTCCATCCGGAAAACTTCTTCTGATAACTTTTCACAAAAAGGGTAGTCCTATAACTGGTTTCGATATAGTTCCTTTAGGCAAAATGATCCTTATGATCATACCCATCTTCCAGGACCAGCTATAATTCTTTATCATGTTCACAGATAATGCATAGGTTACCCCTGATTGTCTAGTTTATATTATTCAAATAACAATTAAGTTATTTGAGTAAAGTGTGACATGTCCTATTTCAGATTTTACCTTGCTCTAGTGGAGTGGAGATACTCTACCGCTATCACATGTGATGAACCTTTGTTATCCATTAGGCTCCGCGAACCATATCCCGATATCATTCATGCCTATCCAAAACTCATGCCATTTAACCCTTCCACTTAGTTCGAACTATTCAACTTTCAAATGAGTTACTTGAGTAGTTCAATATATCATTAGTTCATACCCAGTGTTATGTGTGAGCTTGTGCTACTCTGATAAGTGTTGTCACACTATGTCAATTGCATAAGCCTTATACAGTACTCCATCCAATAGCACCACTGTTCAAAATATTTGAATCACCTTGCAAATATTCAAATTCAAATATGTGGATTTGAGTATGTTCATTATAGAATTAATTCTATGATTCCTTTCAATATGAATCCTTCTACAAAAGTAAACCTTATGATCTTATCATACCCATCTTCCAAATCCATTTAGATATTACACCTTGAATCAATATCCTTACTACATCAAACCTCTTCGCCTAGTTCACATATATTCATCTGAGTTATTACAGTAAATGGTAATGTGTCTCAATTAGTATGCCTGGGATACTTGTATTTGATACACTCCACCTCATATCACACATACCATGAGTCCAAACAGCCACCATCTTTCTAAATATGTTTCATACAAATTTCACCTCTTACTGGCTTATATTGAACTATTCAACTTACAAATGAGTAAATTGAGTAATTCTATTGTTTATATCCAAGCCTATGTGTAGTTCATACTATTTTGAGTAATTGTTGTCACACTTATTCAGTAGTATTGTTGTTGCACTATCTGTCACTTATGTGGTTCAACTCACATAAGCCATTTCAAATTCCCTTCATGCTTTTGTAAAGCATAAATATTCTTCAATTATATCTTGGATAATCCATCTCTTTCTAATCATATGACTTAGTCATTCTAACACCCCAAGGCCATATCTTGCAAGCCATACCTCATGCCATATCTTCTTTATCCGATGACTAAAACACAATGAATAACTGCTTGTTGTTTGCTTGGTTTGATTTTATTGTTGTTGAATGGTGTGTTTATGTTGTGCTATATTCTATGTTATAGTTGTACGGAGAGGCACGTATTTTGATTAAGAGAAGTGAACGCGCTTCAACTACCAAAAGGCAAGTGACACTCAATTCCTACCTATTTTGTTATGCATTAGTGTTTTTCAAACTAGTATGCATGGTAGGATTTTGTTTTCGAAAGTTATGCTATGCTTATCAATCCCAGTAGTGTGTAGCCACCATGAACCCTTGCTAGGATACTTAGTTACCTAGCAATAACCAAATGCCACTGCTGTTTTGATTATTTTGGATTGTGAGAATTGAGAATTAAAATTAAACACCTTAATGAATCACCTGGGTGGATTGGTTGTGTGGTGGGCGGCTGCTCAGGGCTCCGACCCTGGAGAAACCAGTGGCAGGTGGGTACCTGAGAGCGCGCAGTTGAATAGTGGTTGCCCTAGACTGCACCTCTGGTTTTCACCAGGGGATCGTGCGGGGGTTTATTATCTGTAATGGTTTTAAGCCTGTGGGTTTCACTTGTGGATAGCCACCCAGGATTAAAGAGATTAATATGTCGTCCATGTTTTAGATAGCTTCCAGTGCAGCCTTATGGTATTATGGGCTCTGCCGGGATTAAGTAAGTTGTGAGGTCCAACTTGTTGCTAGACATGATGATGTGGTGACGGCCAAACGGGAACGGGTCTAGCTGGTTATGGTTGAAACCTTCTTCTGAAAGATCTTGTCTCATTCTTCTTTTGGGAAGGGTGGGTCGTAAGGTGAAAGTGCACAACCTCTCGAGAGTAAACCTAAGATCTTAGCCGTGTCCCCGGTTATGGACAATTTGAGCTTTCTAGGCAGGGAATGTACGGAAAAATCTCATCACCTTTTCTGAATGAATTAAAATTTGAGTACCAACTGTCGGATAGTACATGGGAGATGTAACCATGATACTGTTTATGACATCATTACAAGTTTTTTTTAAAAATGTTTTGTTTTGAAATAAAATGTAGGATAAAATTGGCTTTATGCAAATTTTCCTAAACTCCACTTGCCAAATATCATGTAGATAGTCATGCCCAAAACTGCCACCATATAAGTGTCATTTGCCAGTACATCATTGTACTGACCTCCATTCGTGGGGCTGCATATTCAAACGTGCGGGATTTTCCGAGGAGAAGTACGTGGTAGGATCTCGAGTCTACATTCCAACATGACTTGCTCGTGGCACATGAAGATGATGGAGGCTCATTGATGACTTACGTTCCACTGTGTTTGTTCCGAACATTGTACTCGAGCTAGTCCGTGTGACTATGCAAATTGTAAGGTTTTACTTTACCCTCTGGATCAACGATGTAGTAATTTGATACTATTGCAATGATTACTATATTTTGTAATGTGTGTGCTATCAGTGATCCCGGGAATAGCACTATACACAGGTATCTTACCTTTGTTAAAAGGTAGGGTGCTACAGAATGGTATCAGAGCATAGTGTTGCCTGTAGGATCGAGACCCTAGGTTTGGATTAGAAATAGGAAGACCCCAGGATGAAAATTTTGTCTAATCCTATTTCAATCAAAAAGATGTTTGGATTTTAAACTTCTGGTATTCTCATCTATTCCATCATCAAAATTGTTTTCCTCGCAATTTAGATGACCACTTTATCAAACTATAGACAAGGACCGATGATGACCCTGTGCCTGAAGTGAGGGACTGCTGCTTTAGGTGACATTCGTCGACCTTGCTAGAAGTGTTGTAAGGGAGACCAATGAAGAACTGGAAGAAAGACTTCGATGCAGACTACGCAACAGCTGAAGATACACCGAAGGAGTAGAATAGAAACTCGAAACATCCAATATAGAAATAGACCAGACCACCATTAGCTCTCTTGTTATTGAAACGACGCTAGCACTAGAAAGTATTGATCTTACCAAATTGAGGTATGACCATACTAGTTATTTTGTGTTTGAAAAATGTTGTTTGATGCTTGTTAGATGTTGTTTGTAAGATGTTTTGTCTTGATGTGATGTGTTTGGGTAGGAAATCTTCTTTAGACCTTCCTATCTATTCTCATCTATACCTAACCTAGAGAATGTTTTCTCGGCAACTCGTCATGAAGACAATATTAGTAAAAACAACCTTGATGTTCCTATCAAGATGAAGAGCATAGAGTGTGAGATACGCAAAACCCTAGTTAGGGATCGATAAAAATGTTTTCAAAACAGATCAATAATGGGGATTGAAACATTGATTCAACTCTCCATGGAACTTTTATCAAATGGTGAGGTTGATGAAGAGTCAGAATACGAGATATACCAAACTGAAAACAAGAAAATGATTGGGTGCGACATGGATTGGCCCCCATGACGACTACTCATATTGTTTGCTCTTGTTATGAGGAATGGTAAATCTAGAGAGACGTTCCTACAAGAGAGACGTCGTTGTTAAGCCTGAACCATAGGGTGAATAGATATTATGACCTTATAGTAGGCAAGTGCTGCCAAGCATAGGACTACGCTTAGTTTGAAGATCTAGCCACTAGATGAAGAGTGGTGGAAAGTTGTCGAAGACACAAAGAAGGAAAGGATGAAGGATGCCTTGAAGTGCTCTCATAAATGTTTTCCGATTGACCCAAGGAGTGACCCATCAGTATCAAAATTAGTTCAACCAACCATTTGGATTAGAAGCCCTACTACGAAGGAACCTTTTTGACTCACCTTGAAGAGATATGTTGTTCACTATATGTGAATAACAACTACCTATTGGATATTAACTCAGAAGCCCTAAGCCATAGGTATTTCCAAACGATGACCCAATGCCAAGACATATCCAAGATGAGCTTAACCTAAACCCAAGACCTAGGACTACCTACAAAAGTTTCTTTTAAGGGTGGTAGAGGCCATACCTTTGGATTATGGATAGACACCAGATGCCGCATGAGATGGTACTTGGAGATGGTATCAGAAGGAGTTCCACATGAGTATACTCAAGTAAAATAGAATACCCATGGGATGAGTACCCTCATATGAATGGATATAGTGGATGATATGACCGCATATGGTTTAGTGTGAAGTTTTAAAAACTCAAGGTTAACGCCGGAAACATCCTTGAAGAAGTTCGAAAGAGAAACAATAATGAAGACAAACCTTTTAGAAGACTGATGGCGTGTATTTCACACGTTCGTTGGGCAACCCCAAGAGGAAGGTATGATGCGCACAGCAGCAAGTTTTCCCTCAGAAAGAAACCAAGGTTTATCGAACCAGGAGGAGCCAAGAAGCACGTTGAAGGTTGATGGCGGCGGGATGTAGTGCGGCGCAACACCGAGATTCCGGCGCCAACGTGGAACCTGCACAACACAACCAAAGTACTTTGCCCCAACGAAACAGGTGAGGTTGTCAATCTCACCGGCTTGCTCGTAACAAAGGATTAACCGTATTGTGTGGAAGATGATTGTTTGCAGAGAAAACGATAAAAACAAGTATTGCAGTAGATTGTATTTCAATAAAGAGAATTGGACCGGGGTCCACAGTTCACTAGAGGTGTCTCTCCCATAAGACGAACAAGCATGTTGGGTGAACAAATTACAGTTGGGCAATTGACAAATAAAGAGAGCATGACAATGCACATACATATCATGATGAGTATAGTGAGATTTAATTGGGCATTACGACAAAGTACATAGACCGCCATCCAACCGCATCTATGCCTAAAAAGTCCACCTTCAGAGTTATCATCCGAACCCCTCCAAGTATTAAGTTGCAAAGCAACGGACAATTGCATTAAGTATGGTGCGTAATGTAATCAACAACTACATCCTTAGACATAGCATCAATGTTTTATCCCTAGTGGCAACAAGCACAACACAACCTTAGAACTTTCTCGTCACTCGTCCCAGGTGTCAATGCGGGCATGAACCCACTATCGAGCATAAGTACTCCCTCTTGGAGTTAAAAGCATCTACTTGGCCGGAGCATCTACTAATAACGGAGAGCATGCAAGATCATAAACAACACATGTATAACTTTGATAATCAACATAACAAGTATTCTCTATTCATCGGATCCCAACAAACGCAACATATAGAATTACATATAGATGATCTTGATCATGATAGGCAGCTCACAAGATCCGACAATGATAGCACAATGGGGAGAAGACAACCATCTAGCTACCGCTATGGACCCATAGTCCAGGGGTAGACTACTCACACATCACACCGGAGGCGACCATGGCGGCGTAGAGTCCTCCGGGAGATGATTCCCTCTCCGGCAGGGTGCCGGAGGCGATCTCCGGATCCCCCGAGATGGGATCGGCGGCGACGGCGTCTCGGTAATGTTTTCCGTATCGTGGCTCTCGGTACCGGGGGTTTCGTCACGGAGGCTATTTGTAGGCGGAAGGGCAAGTCGAGAGGCGGCACGGGGGGCCCACACCACGGGCCGCGCGGCCAAGGGGGGGCCGCGCCGCCCTAGGGTTTGGCTCCCCGTGGCCCCTCTTCGTCTCGTCTTCGGTCTTCCGGAAGCTTCGTGAGAAAATAGGCCTCCGGGCTTTTATTTCGTCCAATTCCGAGAATATTTCTTTACTAGGATTTCTGAAACCAAAAACAGCAGAAAACAAGAATCGGCACTTCGGCATCTTGTTAATAGGTTAGTTCCGGAAAATGCACGAATATGATATAAAGTGTGCATAAAACATGTAGATAACATCAATAATGTGGCATGGAACACAAGAAATTATCGATACGTTGGAGACGTATCAGCATCCCCAAGCTTAGTTCTCGCTCGTCCCGAGCAGGTAAAACGATAACAAAGATAATTTCCGGAGTGACATGCCATCATAATCTTGATCATACTATTTGTAAAGCATATGTAGTGAGTGCAGCGATCAAAACAATGTGTATGACATGAGTAAACAAGTGAATCATAAAGCAAAGACTTTTCATGAATAGCACTTCAAGACAAGCATCAATAAGTCTTGCATAAGAGTTAACTCATAAAGCAATAATTCAAAGTAAAGGTATTGAAGCAACACAAAAGAAGATTAAGTTTCAGCGGTTGCTTTCAACTTGTAACATGTATATCTCATGGATATTGTCAACATAGAGTAATATAATAAGTGCAATAAGCGAATATGTAGGAATCAATGCACAGTTCACACAAGTGTTTGCTTCTTGAGGTGGAGAGAAATAGGTGAACCGACTCAACATTGAAAGTAAAAGAATGGTCCTCATAGAGGAAAAGCATCGATTGCTATATTTGTGCTAGAGCTTTGATTTTGAAAACATGAAACAATTTTGTCAACGGTAGTAATAAAGCATATGCATCATGTAAATTATATCTTATAAGTTGCAAGCCTCATGCATAGTGTACTAATAGTGCTCGCACCTTGTCCTAATTAGCTTGGACTACCTGGATTATCACCGCAATACATATGCTTTAACCAAGTATCACAAAGGGGTACCTCTATGCCGCCTGTACAAAGGTCTAAGGAGAAAGCTCGCATTTGGATTTCTCGCTTTTG
Organism: Lolium rigidum; assembly: GCF_022539505.1. Lineage (NCBI taxonomy): Eukaryota > Viridiplantae > Streptophyta > Magnoliopsida > Poales > Poaceae > Lolium > Lolium rigidum. Next base: position 281,265,824 of record NC_061510.1, read on the forward strand.
ATTATTCTCAACTTAGACATCCATACCGGGACAACATAGACAACAGATAATGGACTCCTCTTTTAATGCTTTAAGCATTCAACAACAATTAATTCTTTTCTCATTAGAGATTTGAGGATGTTTGTCCAAAACTGAAACTTCCACCATGGAACATGGCTTTAGTTAGCGGCCCAATGTTCTTCTCTCACAATATGCATGCTCAAACCATTCAACTCAGTGTAGATCGCCCTTACTTCGGACAAGACGAACATGCATAGCAACTCACATGAAATTCAACAATGAGTTGATGGCGTTCCCCAGTAAACATGGTTATCGCACAACAAGCAACTTAATAAGAGATAAAGTGCATAATTACATATTCAATACCACAATAGTTTTTAAGCTATTTGTCCCATGAGCTATATATTGCAAAGGTGAATGATGGAATTTTAAAGGTAGCACTCAAGCAATTTACTTTGGAATGGCTGGAAAATACCATGTAGTAGGTAGGTATGGTGGACACAAATGGCATAGTGGTTGGCTCAAGTATTTTGGATGCATGAGAAGTATTCCCTCTCGATACAAGGTTTAGGCTAGCAAGGCTTGTTAGAAACAAACACAAGGATGAACCGGTGCAGCAAAACTCACATAAAAGACATATTGAAAACATTATAAGACTCTACACCGTCTTCCTTGTTGTTCAAACTCAATACTAGAAATTATCTAGACCTTAGAGAAACCAATTATGCAAACCAAATTTTAGCATGCTCTATGTATTTCTTCATTAATGGGTGCAAAGCATATGATGCAAGAGCTTAAACATGAGCACAACAATTGCCAAGTATCACATTACCCAAGACATTTATAGCAATTACTACATGTATCATTTTCCAATTCCAACCATATAACAATTTAACGAAGGAGAAACTTCGCCATGAATACTATGAGTAGAAACCAAGGACATACTTGTCCATATGCTACAGCGGAGCGTGTATCTCTCCCATAAAGTGAATGCTAGGATCCATTTTATTCAAACAAAACAAAAACAAAAACAAACCGACGCTCCAAGAAAAAGCACATAAGATGTGATGGAATAAAAATATAGTTTCAGGGGAGGAACCTGATAATTTGTCGATGAAGAAGGGGATGCCTTGGGCATCCCCAAGCTTAGACGCTTGAGTCTTCTTGATATATGCAGGGGTGAACCACCGGGTGCATCCCCAAGCTTAGAGCTTTCACTCTCCTTGATCATGTTGCATCATACTCCTCTCTTGATCCTTGAAAACTTCCTCCACACCAAACTCGAAACAACTCATTAGAGGGTTAGTGCACAATATAAATTGACATATTCAGAGGTGACACAATCATTCTTAACACTTCTGGACATTGCATAATGCTACTGGACATTAGTGGATCAAAGAAATTCATCCAACATAGCGAAAGAGGCAATGCGAAATAAAAGGCAGAATCTGTCAAAACAGAACAGTTCGTATTGACGAATTTTAAAATGGCACCAGACTTGCTCAAATGAAAATGCTCAAATTGAATGAAAGTTGCGTACATATCTGAGGATCATGCACGTAAATTGGCATAATTTTCTGAGCTTCCTGCAGGGCAGTGGGCTCAGATTCGTGACAGCAAAGAAATCTGGAACTGCGCAGTAATCCAAATCTAGTACTTACTTTTCTATCAACGGCTTAACTTGGCACAACAAAACTCAAAACTAAGATAAGGAGAGGTTGCTACAGTAGTAAACAACTTCCAAGACACAAATATAAAACAAAGTACTGTAGCAAAATAACACATGGGTTATCTCCCAAGAAGTTCTTTCTTTATAGCCATTAAGATGGGCTCAGCAGTTTTAATGATGCACTCGCAAGAAATAGTAGTTGAAGCAAAAGAGAGCATCAAGAGGCAAATTCAAAACACATTTAAGTCTAACATGCTTCCTATGCATAGGAATCTTGTAAATAAACAAGTTCATGAAGAGCAAAGTAACAAGCATAGGAAGATAAAACAAGTGTAGCTTCAAAAATTTCAGCACATAGAGAGGTGTTTTAGTAACATGAAAATTTCTACAACCATATTTTCCTCTCTCATAATAATTTTCAGTAGCATCATGAGCAAACTCAACAATGTAACTATCACATAAAGCATTCTTATCATGAGTCTCATGCATAAAATTATTACTCTCCACGTAAGCATAATCAATTTTATTAGTTGTAGTGGGAGCAAATTCAACAAAGTGGCTATCATCATATATAGGAGGCATATTGTAATCATAAAAGAAAATTTTCTCCTCAATGCTTGGGGGACTAAAAAGATCATGCTCATCGAGCCAGCTTCCCCAAGCTTAGAATTTTCCATAGCATTAGCAACAATGGTGTTCAAAGCATCCATAGTAATAACATTCCCATTAGCATGCATATAAAGTTCCATGGGTTTTTTAATTCTCTCTTCAAACACATCATGTCCTAATTCAAGATAAAGTTCATAAAGATCTCTCATATTTTTGTTGTTTTCCATTATGCTTAACTAGTGAAATAAAAACATGCATGATATTAAGTAAAGTAAAACAAGTAACTAATTTTTTTGTGTTTTTGATATAGCAAACAAGATAGCAAATAAAGTAAAACTAGCAACTAATTTTTTTGTGTTTTGATATAATGCAGCAAACAAAGTAGTAAATAAAATAAAGCAAGACAAAAACAAAGTAAAGAGATTGAGAAGTGGAGACTCCCCTTGCAGCGTGTCTTGATCTCCCCGGCAACGGCGCCGTAAAAGATGCTTGATGGCGTGTATTTCACACGTTCGTTGGGCAACCCCAAGAGGAAGGTATGATGCGCACAAGCAGCAAGTTTTCCCTCGTAAAGAAACCAAGGTTTATCGAACCAGGAGGAGCCAAGAAGCACGTTGAAGGTTGATGGCGGCGGGATGTAGTGCGGCGCAACACCGGAGATTCCGGCGCCAACGTGGAACCCGCACAACACAACCAAAGTACTTTGCCCCAACGAAACAGTTGAGGTTGTCAATCTCACCGGCTTGCTGTAACAAAGGATTAACCGTATTGTGTGGAAGATGATTGTTTGCAGAGAAAACAGTAGAAAACAAGTATTGCAAGTAGATTGTATTTCAATAAAGAGAATTGGACCGGGGTCCACAGCTCACTAGAGGTGTCTCTCCCATAAGACGAACAAGCATGTTGGGTGAACAAATTACAGTTGGGCAATTGACAAATAAAGAGAGCATGACAATGCACATACATATCATGATGAGTATAGTGAGATTTAATTGGGCATTACGACAAAGTACATAGACCGCCATCCAACCGCATCTATGCCTAAAAAGTCCACCTTCAGAGTTATCATCCGAACCCCTCCAAGCATTAAGTTGCAAAGCAACAGACAATTGCATTAAGTATGGTGCGTAATGTAATCAACAACTACATCCTTAGACATAGCATCAATGTTTTATCCCTAGTGGCAACAGCACAACACAACCTTAGAACTTTCTGTCACTGTCCCAGGTGTCAATGCAGGCATGAACCCACTATCGAGCATAAGTACTCCCTCTTGGAGTTAAAAGCATCTACTTGGCCACAGCATCTACTAATAACGGAGAGCATGCAAGATCATAAACAACACATGTATAACTTTGATAATCAACATAACAAGTATTCTCTATTCATCGGATCCCAACAAACGCAACATATAGAATTACATATAGATGATCTTGATCATGATAGGCAGCTCACAAGATCCGACAATGATAGCACAATGGGGAGAAGACAAC
>NC_061510.1:281569694-281813758 GCF_022539505.1 Lolium rigidum
ATTGAGTGAATGGCAACTACATCCAATCCTTTTTGCGAGAGAGCGTAAAATTGATGTTGCGTCTTCTTAACATCTATTAACAGCTACCTCGGTTCATGTAAAACATTACACTCTTTGTTTATATATTTAATTTTTTTTATTTTTTCGACCCTTTCGGAGAATGGTATGTGCAATACATTCTGTTGGGAAAATTTTAGGTAACATTTACTTATTGCATTTTATTTTATTTTCTCAAAACAGCAGTTTAGTTGTTTGTATATCTGTAGTTAAACAATATTGTTTTACATACATTTTTATTGGTACTGAGCTCTCATATAAACAAGAGAAAGGATCAGAGTGGGGAAATGAGACATTTGTTAATAATATAAGCAAGAGGATTGCATTATTTGACGAAAAATAGAGTTATTTACTGTTAATCATCACATCTGGTGTCCAATGGAGTGGGTACAAAATTTCATTAAGTGTACATACTCAGATATACTTAAAACTCTTCTGTTTTGACATTTATGGATGCAACAAATTTACACGATGTAGTTATTCAAATATAGAACTAAAGGTAAAAAGATATTCATTTCTGGAAACACTTACAAAGTTATGATGCCTGTGTAAGTCCCGGATTTAATAGTAGAAGAGATAGGCTAAGGTTTAAAGTTTGTTCATTACAGTAGAACTTCATTATATGAGGAAAAGAGAAGGGTGGAACATGTGCATCCATGCATACAAACTTTATTGATTGTTGGAACACGTTGAATGGAGTATTAGGGTAGAGTACATAAGGAGTTTTCTATATCTACATATGGAAAGGTCTTATCATCACTGTAACATCCCAAGTTTTCAATAAAAGGAACAAGAGAGAGATTTCAAGAATCCAAAAATCAGAGCCAACAAAAACTTTTTCTCATCATATAGGACTATGCATATAGCTCACCTTATTAATTATTTGAGTGTGCTTTTGCCATGATGCTTGCTTATGTGTTCTCTCTTACTCTAAAACCCTAGCAATGATTAATTGACCATCCAAAGTCAAAGAAAAAGAAAATGGAAAAGAAATTATAAAAATCAATCCCACACACACATATGGCCTATGCCATTTTTACAAATCTTTAATCTAGACCATTTTGGTTTGCACCATTAGTTGTAAATGGATACTAAACACTTATTAACACTTTTGGAAACAATCAAACTCAATTCAAATCAAATTTGAATCAAATTTGTGCTCACATGTGATTATGGTCATATGTGACAATTTCAGCATGATACCCACTTTGAGCCCCTGATTTTTGAAATTTCCCTTCTACACTTGACCAACTCTTTGCACCTCTTCCAAGACAACATCAAGGACAACAACTTTGCTCAAACACTCACCTCTAACTCTGTCTCAATTTCAAACTAGAAGCAAGCCAAGTGGAGACATTGAAACAAAACTAAGATCATATGCAAAATGAGCTTTTGCATTTCAATTCCATTTTGATCACCACCACCACCAATATACTCCATTTAATATATGATTACAACCCACCAAAAATATTTGCAAAATTCAAAAATATTTTTCTTTCGGGCATTTCATCAAACATCTTTAGGGCAGGGTATCCAAAGTTGCCCATACTGAAATTGGGAGAAGACTTGGTCCAACCCTGACCCTCTACTGCATCCCTGTAACCTTCTCTCACTTCACAACACCAGTACCTCCACTTGCACTGACCATGGCTTGACCAAATCAAGCAGAACATGCTATGTCGTGGCATGGCATGCCACTCAATGGCCAGCCCTCTCTCTGGTCACCACAGGCCTGCCTCACCTTGTCATTTCTCTTCCTCTCACTCACCTGAACCTGCCCAGACATTGACTCGACGAATCCCTGCGCTAGAGACGCCAGAACACGCGTGCCCAGTGGTGCCCAGAACAAGCCCATGGCGCGCCAGAGCGTGCATGGCGCCAACCCTGGACGCGCCAGAGCGTGACGACGCCCACTGCCTCGCATCACCTCGGCCCTTCCTCTCAGCACCAGTCCACGCACGACGACACACGGAAGCGCCTGGACACAGTCACCTGCCCGCGGGAACGCCGCAGTCGATGACCATGACTCCGATCACCCGCCGCGGTACTGACCCTTCCCATCAAACGCGCCATTGCCGCAGAGCCCCTGCCGCGCCACGATCAAGCGCGTCAGCTTCGCCAGTGCATCAGCAACCATACGCGCCCACTCCTTGCCCCTTCGCGACCTTGGAACGGCGACGACGACGACGGCCCTTGCTCCGCTCCATGGCCACCTCCCTCTCCTATAAAAGGAGGACTTCTCCTCCCGAATTGAGCACGCAGAACACTTCCTCTCCTCACCACGACTCTCCTCGACCTCTCAATTTGCTCGATTAGCCACCCCACTGCCCCAATCGCAAGATCATCGCCGCCGCCAGTACACGGAGCTCGCCGGAGAAGGAGGCCGCCCCAGGCGACGCCACTGCTACCGTTGGCTTCCTCATCGACGACAAGGTCCCTGCGCACATCTCCGATGACCGCTGGAGCTCCGATGAGCTCGCCGACCCCCTACCGCCGCCGCCAGTAAGTCCATCTCTCGCCGGCGACGACGATGCACCTCAACCGTGCGGTGCACTTCTAATCGCACGGCTGATAAATCCCGTACCGTTTCGCTCGCCACGCCCCAATGACAGGTGGCCCCCACCATGTCAGCTGGCCCGCTGTGAAGCTGGGCCGGCCCATTTCCTTCCCGCACTGCACAACCCGTTATTTCTCCCGCTAGCCCACGTTTCAAATTCAAAAATGAAAAATAGAGAAATAATACAATCTGATGTCAACTTTGAAATTTAATAGGGACAAATCTACTAGGCCAAATTTTAAAAATTTTATATAATTGGAAACCTTAGGAAATTATCTACACAATGCCACTGGATTGAACCCTAGATCTATTATAGAATTAAAGTGAGAAAATAAACAAGGCAGGGACTTTTCTGTCTTAGAATAATTATTAAAAATCAACCATAAATGCTTTTAAGATAATTCCAACTCCTATAATTGACATTTCACTTGTACTAATTGTTGCTGCAAAAATATGCCATTCTTACTTTGAATGATCATGGCCTAGTTTAATTAAAGGACTTTATGGCTATTTCTAGTCAAAGATATTGTCCAAAACTATTAAGAAATCATATGGGAGTGTTTCTCTCATTTAAATCTTGTCACCACCAATTCCAAATGAGGTAGAGACTCTGGTCATTTAGGTCTCATATGAATTGTTGGTGATATTAAGTCTTTACCATGCTAGGATTAAATGGTTTGAGGTGCTCACCTCATTTAAATCATTTTCTTAAATGATAAGTGTGAAGAGGTTGACTTTGGTCAACCTAGGTCACATATTATTCATGAGAGAAATTAAATCTTAATAAGATAATGAGAGGAAATTATTTCTCTAAGTAATTAAAAGTAACATCCAAATTAGTATGAGAGGAAATTATTTTTCTTAAATAATAAGAAAAACACATCCACCAACTTAATAGTAATGTGTGATACTAGTTTAAAGTGTGTGAATCATGAGCGTGCCTAGTTTAGTAAATAAGTTTGGTATGATGATTGTGTACCCCGTATTCGTATTTTAGACACTAGTATCGAGGAGTATCAAGAGGAGGAGGAGGTCTACTTCCAAGGAGAAGAAGACCACTTTGACCAATTCCCCAACCAAGGCAAGATAATACTCTTGCAAAGTGCAAAGCTCACCATGAGCAAGGCATTACACATTTACTTTTGCTTATGATCCTATTTCCCAGTTTTACTTTCCAAGCTTTATCTACTTTTGTTTTATCAAAGTACTTTTTGATTCATGATTCACTTGGTTAGTATTGGATTAGCACAAGAGTATCAAAGTTAGCCTAGAAGCAAAGCCAAGTACTTAGCACCCCTCATACCTAGATGCTAGTGCTAAATTAAAAATGACTACTCTAGATGGGAACATGTGTTTGTGAAATGATGATGTTGAAAACCTTGGAATGATGAGTCATTTCCATTGAAAGATTTTGAAGGTGAATATGACATGAATTTGACTTGGTGAAATGGCTAAAAACTGATGATTGAGTTGAATGCGATACCATTCCAATTCTTGAGTACCCCCACAATACCTGATTATGGGTAAGGCTTAGCTGGAAATTTATGTGTCTTAGTATGGGTTCCCTCTGAACACACATCACAAGGGTTATGCTTGAGGCTGCCTCCGCTGTTGAGAAATGATGTGAATTGAGGTGAATTGTACGGCCAAGCCTCCGTGCGGTTCCCGGGTTAACAGTTGGTTTTCACCGGGAGGCCAAGCTCATGGGGAGAGGTGCCTATACTAGGGTGTGTAAGTGAAAGGTTAACGGTTGATGATCCGCGTACTGAGTTACGATTATTCAGGGTTTATCCCTGACGGATGTAATCAAATATTGTGGCACAAGTGTGCAACCTCTGCAGAGTGTAAACCTATTCGAATAGCCGCGTCCGCGGATATAGACAATTGGAAAGGCCATACTGTTTCCGTCATCAGAATTTATATCTATGTGACTTATGATTTTGAACTTGAACGGTGACTTTGATTTTGAATCATAACAGAGTTGTGAGAATGACACTAATGTTCCCACTTGAGTTAGTTAGCACATGAGGAGTGGTTTACTAAAAATGTTTCTCAACTAAAATTGGCTTTATGCAAATATGTAGCGACCTCACCCTTTTAAGGTGCCGATCTCTGTGTGTATCTGTGCTAGTCCCTGGATCAATCGCTAGCACACACAGTACAAGATGTAATACCAAGAAACAAAGGTCTTTATTACATCGTATGATCCAGAATTTACATAAAGGATTACAAATTGCATAGCACAAGGCTAGCATATCATCAGAGTTTCACAACGAATAAACATAGACAGCATGGAGTCCTTCGTCTTCATGTGCCACAGGCGAGCATGTTGCGGATAGACTCGTAACCCTAACCATCGTAACTCACTCGTCTTTCAAAACATCTGCAACATGAAAAGTTACAGCCACGAATGGTCAATAATTTGAATGTATTGGCAAGATGACACTATAATGGACTCAAATGGCAACCTAACACTTAAGTGTACATTTGGCTAGTAGAGCTCAGGCATATTTGCATAAAGCCAGTTTTCTCTTATGATTTGTGAAATCATTTTCTTTCATACTAATTAAGCGGTACCATTGATAGAAATCAATGAACCTGTAAACCGCCGGTAAATCCCCGGTGAATCCTCCTACCCATGATCAACTTGGTTTGGGTGAACTACCCCTGTAGACTCAGACCATAGACATGGCACGGGACCTACTAGCCGATAGTCACTTACACCAATTGTCATTTCCCTGTTCACCCATCAAGTTTTATTTAAGAAGTTGGGATGAGGAGACTTTCGAACATGTGCCTTGTCAGTTCGCTCAAAATTGTCCGTAACCGGGGACACGGCTAAGTACTTAGATTTACACTCTGCAGAGGTTGTACAAATTTACCCACATGACCTAGTCTGCTCTTCTTCCATGATGCACATTTTGCTCAAATGGACAGATGTTGACTAGGACGAGACTTTTCCGAAGTGATCACCCAGACCTTTCTCTACGGACCCGCTCCAACCTACATTCCCCTACATCATCATGTCGCGTAGGACCCAGGTTCACACAACATATTCCGTCAAGCCAGAGCCCATATAGCATGTGGCTGTACGGTAAGCTAATGAGTAAGGTTGTCTAATATCTCTTTGTTCCTGGGTGGCCGTCCACAAGTGCGATACACACGGAGGTTCGCAGGTTCAACGACATGACCCTGTGGAACCACTCAACATAACCCATGCAATGCCACTTTCCACCCAGGTAGTTCATTGAATTGAGTTGTTTTTCCATAACCACTACTAAAACATTTTCATAGCATAGCTAAGCATCAACTAAATTCAATGGCGACAAAAATATAGTCAGGTGGAAGTAGCTAACTACTGGGATTACAAAAGCAAAGCATACCCTAGACATACTACAAAAATTTCTACGGTGCATTGATAAAAACTGGGACAGTTGTGAGGGTGTGTCACTTGCCTTTTTGGTAGTCGAAGATCGTTCCCTTTTCTCTCAATCAAAACACGTGGCTCTCCGCACAAACTATAAGATGAAAAATAGCACAACATAACCACACAATTCATAACAACATAATACAATCAAGACAAACAATTTGGAAAACGCTCTATGGTACTAAGGTGTGGCATGAGGTTTGGCTTGCAAGATATGGTTTGATAGATACTTAGAGAGAAAACGATTATCCAGTTCAAATTCTTAGGAGGAAAAGAATAACAAGGTCATATGGATCAAGGGTTGTTTTCTACACCGGTATGATTAAATGGAAGGATTGATATGTTATACTAATATGTGGAATGACCCATGTGAACAGAATCACACAAGTCTCAAATGCAATTTGACATAGTGTGACAACACTTTTCAAAGTAGCACAAGATCACACATAGTATTGAGTATGAACTAATGATATATTGAACTACTCAAATAACTCATTTGAAATTTGAATAGTTCAACTAAATGGAAGGTTGAATGGCATGATGTTGGATAGGCATGAATAATATTGGGATTTTGTTCGCGGATCCTAACAGATAACAAGGGTTCAACACATGTGGTATGGAGTAGAGTATCTCCACCTCAATAGAGCAAGATAAAAGTCTAAAATAGGACATGTCACACTTTACTCAAATAACTCAATTGTTATTTCAATAATATGGACTAGAATAATATGTTGTGGATAGATGTGATCATGGAACATGATAAATGTGTCTAAAAGATTTTCATAGTTGAAGAACGATATTGCGGATCCTAAAAATACCCCGAGAATAAAGTGAGTGAAATCAACATGCAAAATGTCTAAAATGATCTATGCATTTTACTGATTCCAACGATATAAAACTTGTCGAAAACCGACGTGTAGAACCCAAGATATGGATTTTACAGATCGCGGTTAAGTTCTAATGGTGTCCGAAAAGTTGTCCAAACAAGTTGCTCGGATGGAGAAACTTTCCTACACGAAAGTTGTAGAGGATCTAATTACAAACTTAACGAAAGAACCAATATTTAAAATGAAGATCTAGATTTAAAGTTACGGAATTTCAAAGTTGCTCATGAGCTAGATCAAACTACGAATTCGATCGGATCGATCGGATGTCCAGCTAATCCAGCACACTTGAATTCAGATCTAACGTTCTAAAATAAATCATCATACATCTACTCTGAACTTAGCACTACAAATTAAGACTAAATCGTGAGGGGGGAGATGGGAGTACCGTGGCAGGACGTGGACGATGGAGCTGCCGCGTCGTGCAGCGCGGCAGAGAGAAAAAACGCAGCAGCAAGAACGAGTTGTGAGGAAGTGAGAGATGCGCAAGGCGCAGTGTGCGTCAGGGGGCTGCCAGGGCGGGTATTTATAGGCTGATAGGGGATGTCCAGGTTCACGGAAATAAAAGGCCGCACGCGGGGATCGCGCAAGAAATAAACTCCAGCGGCAATCACGCGAGCGAGGCGGCAGCTGGGGGCGGTCGCCGGTGTGGGCGCGCTGCGCGTCTGCTCGCGCGGGAGGCGAGCACTAGCGAGGCAGCCGGATGGAGTTGGGCCGCGCGGGGGCGTGGCCGGGTGGGGTGTGCCGGGGGCGAGCTGGGCCGTTCGGCCTAGCCGGTTTTTTTCCTTTTTCTTTTAAACCAGAAATTGAGAATATATTTTTGGAGTATCAAAAATAATCGGAAAAATGCAAATGGGGTACTGTTGGATTCGCTATGGAAAATACTTTATTATGAGACCAAATTTTGGGACAAAAATATAAAGTTTATAAAATCAAAATTTGACACAAATATCTATGTGGCTATAGTGCCTTTTTAAGATTTGAATATTTTCTCAAAATAATGATTTTATAAAAAAAATTCAAAACCTCCGAACAAAATAGGGTATTGTTGGCAAATCTTTTGGAAACCAAGTTTTATGAAAACTCTCGTTTTTGGAAATACCTTTCTAATAAACATAAAAGTTTTATTTCCTTGTGAAAATTCAACTATGACAAACAATCAAACACTCGCTTTATTTTATTTCCACATTCCAAATTTTTGGGATGTGACAAAATAACCTTAGAGTTTAGAACCCTCTCAACAGAAATGTTAGTACTTACATTAGTATTAGATTGTGAGTACTTAAACTACTCACGGCTTTGTCCCTGGCTATTCAAATGGCCAGACTATGAAGCCGAGCAGCAGTACGAGGATGACGATCAGCAGGACGTCTACCACAACTAGGAGCTTCTAACGTCAAGCGTTGGCCTGTGGACTAGAGAGTCCATTTATCTTTACGCTTCCGCTATGAACTTGTGTTTGTTCGTTGATCAATAGATCGACTATTCGTGTAATATGGATCATGTGATTCCAATTTGTAAGGCATTATGGTTTGTAATGAATGATGACTATGATACTTAACTATTATGCCTCGCAACAACAATATTCCTGGGATTGCGATATATGACATAATAGGCACCCGGACTTAAAAATCTGGGTGTTGACAAGTTGGTATCAGAGCCATTGTTTGACTTTAGGAGACCCTAGTTAGAAATGGATGTTCTGAAAAATTTACTTTCAAAAACAAATCAAGTGAGTATTTGGAAAAAAATTAGTCTTTGTCTTCTCTTGAGTTCTTTGGGAAAATAAGAAGTCATGCTCTTCCTTAGAAATGTAACTAAAATTTTGCCACACTTGTTTACTTCTCTAACTAAATCCTTCACTTCACTTTCAGATGGAGCCCATGAACATGAAGTTTTACCAGCTCGGGAATGGGGGAAGCTTGGTCTTCGAGCATGACCTCAACGACCTTTTTCGATCACCTTGATCGCCCGCACCCGGAGTTCCACGGAGTTCAGGTCAATGACCACCCAGGAGGCGTGCAGTGGATCATCACCGCTGACTTGAGGGGCAAGATGGAGCCTCCCACTTCTGAGAGGATCCTCTTCTCCTTCAGGGAGAGCAACTGGCTGGACGGACTTGCCCACGCCCTTCAGGAGGCACTCGCACGCTTGTGCGGGATGAGCGGGGAGGCACTCAAGAGCCCTCGCTTTTCTCACCTCGCGAGGCGTAACTCTGCTGGAGAGCCCATGGACATGCAGCCCCACCCGGAGCTGAAGCACCATGTGGAGCATCTCGACTTCATCCTGTACCACACTCAGCAGGACCTCGACCACGCGCGTGAGTACGCCAACCAGACTCACGCCCACATCATCGAGCAAGGCGAAGCCATCAAACTACTCAACAACGACCGCAAGGCCCTCCGCCAGCAGCGGGCAAAGAAGGATGCCACCATCACCCGCCTCCGCGCAAAGATAGCAGCGCTTGAGGCCACTGTCAAGAACCAGGAGGAACAGATGAAGAAGAGGGAGGAAGATGGAGAAGACATTCAGGGAGGAAGCGCCTTCCTGAGTGACGACGACGACTTCGAGGAGGATGGAGACACCGAGGAGGAAGACTACGTGTTCCTCGACGCCGGAGAGGATGACCACCTCGCCATAGATGTAGATGAGGATGAGGAGTAGTTCACTTGTGCACTATCGTAGGTGTGAGTTGTATCCCTCCCCATGTATCGTAGCTTGGAGAAGAAGGGTTCTTAAAACCCTTAGTGTGTTAGCTTGTAATGTGTGTTGTTTGTCATGAATGAATGTATGTTTGTGTTATCATGAAAAGACTTCAAGTTTTAACTCAAACACAAAACAAGCCATAGAGAATTTCCCTCTTATCTCATGATATATCTCAATGCTCAGATGGCCCCTCCAACTCGCAACGCGACTCAAGAAGCAATGATGCAGATGTTGCAAGCTATGCTAGAAGGTAGAGAGGCAGAAAGAGCTGAAAGGCAAGCCAACATTGCTGCACTTCAACAGCTTGCCAACAACAATCAAGGCCATCATGATCACCCAGGATCAAAGCTCAAGAACTTCCAGAATACCAACCCGCCAGTTTTCAGCAAGACTGAGGAACCCTTGGATGCAGATGATTGGCTCCAAACTATGGAGAACAATCTAGAAGTAGCTGGAGTTGAGGAAAATGAGAAAGTGCTGTTTGCCACGCACTACCTAGCAGGACCAGCAAGAGCTTGGTGGACAAGCACCTGTGCCATGAACGCGGGACAGTTTATAATTTGGACCGATTTCAAGCTCAAGTTCAGCAAGTACCATGTGCCCCTGGGTCTGATAAAGAAGATGAGAGATGAATTCCGTGAACTGAAGCAAGACCGGATGTCCGTGGTGGAATACCGCGACAAGTTTCTAACTTTGTCAAGGTACGCCCCGGATGAGACTGATACTACTGAGAAGAGGAAGGAAAGGTTCTTGAACGGACTGCATGATGAGATGCAGACTGTGTTGATCAACATCCCCTTCGCCGACCTCGAAGCCCTTGTTGACTCCGCCATCCAAATGGAGGGAAAACTGCACCAAGCCAGCGAGAACCGCAAGCGCCGCATGATGAACCAGAGTGGGCCTAGCAATGCCCCAAAGTATCGCCCCAACTCAAGCGGAGGCTTCCGGAACAACAAGCCCAATGCACAGATGTCACGTCCGGGTTATCAGAACCGGAGTGGAGGAAACCCGAGGCCAGGAGGCCACTACAACAACAACAACAGCAACTACAACAACAACTACTACTACTACTACAACCGCGCTCCGCCGAGAGCCCCCGACCACAACAACAGCAACAGCAACACCAACACCGCACCAAGGACTGGGAGCAACGCCATCCCCGTTGCAACCAAGGACAAGGCCACCATCACTTGCTATGAATGTGGTGTAGTGGGGCATTACTCCAATGAGTGTCCCAAGAGGCTCGCCAAGCTCGCAGGCAACCCCGCACCACCAGCTCAGCAGCAACGCCGTGTCTCCACCGGCAAGAAGTTCGCCCCCAACAACCCGAACAACCGTGGAGGTCGCCTCTTCCACATGAACGCCGAGGAAGCCCAGGAAGCACCTGACGTGGTGCTGGGTATGTTCTCTGTTAACTCAATACCAGCAAGAGTGTTGTTTGATTCTGGTGCATCGCATTCGTTTGTTACAGAAGATTTTGTGTGCACTAGTAAGATTCAACCAATCAGCTTGAAACATGTCATGATAGTTCAAATACCTGGAGCAACCACTAAAGCTAGAATTTTTTTGCAAAGATGTACCCATCAGAATTCATGAAATAGACTTTTATGCAAACTTGATTGTTCTGGGAACAAAAGGATTGGAAGTAGTACTGGGTATGGATTGGATGGCGAAACATCATGGATTGATAGACTGCGCCAAGAAGGCCATCACCATGACTAGTAGCACCGGAATAATAATAGAACATGTGTCTGAAAAACTACCCAGAAAATTTACCTGCAACCAAAGTGTAGCCAAGCCAACTCTGGATCAAATCAGGGTCGTCTGTCGATACCCTGATGTGTTTCCAGATGATCTACCCGGTATGCCCCCGGATCGGGATATCGAGTTCATCATTGAGTTAATCCCTGGAACAGGACCTATAGCCCAGAGAGCCTATAGCATGAACCCCGCAGAACTAGTGGAACTGAAGAAGCAACTGGATGATATGTCTGTACAAAGGTCCGATTCGACCAAGTGCGTCGCCTTGGAGATCACCAGTTTTGCTTGTGGATAAAAAGGACGGTGCCACTCGTTTGGTTACGGATTATCGTAAGCTTAACGATGTCACCATCAAGAACAAATACCCCTTGCCAAAGATAGAAGACCTGTTTGACCAGCTGACCGGTTCCCAAGTATTCTCAAAGATTGATCTGAGGACAGGTTACCACCAACTGAAGATCCGTGCAACAGATATTCCGAAGACTGCCTTTACCACCAGATATGGACTGTATGAGTACAATGTCATGTCCTTTGGACTGACCAATGCCCCCGCTTACTTCATGAATCTCATGAATACGATCTTTATGGAATTCCTGGATAAGTTTGTCGTTGTCTTCATAGACGACATCCTTATCTACTCCAAATCAGAAGAAGAACATGAGCAACATTTGGAAGTGGTCCTAGAAACCCTGAGGCAGCACCAGTTGTACGCCAAGTTTAGCAAATGTGAGTTTTGGTTGAAAGAAGTAGGATTCCTGGGACACATCTTGTCTGCGGGAGGAATTGCCGTAGATCCCGCAAAAATCCAAACCGTTGAGGAATGGAAAGCCCCAACCACCCAGACGGAAGTCCGAGCATTTCTGGGATTAGCGGGATATTACCGCAGATTCGTTGAAGGATTTTCCAGCATCGCAAGACCAATGACTCAACTGCTGAAGAAGGACAAGAAGTTTGACTGGAATGACAAATGTGAAGAAAGCTTTCAGCGGCTCAAGCTCAGATTAACCACAGCCCCAATACTGATCATGCCCGATGTCACCAAGCCTTTCGATGTCTATTGTGATGCATCCAAGATTGGTCTTGGATGTGTATTAATGCAAGGAGGCAAGGTGATATCATACCTATCAAGGCAACTGAAGCAACATGAACAGAACTATCCAACTCATGACTTGGAGTTAGCAGCCATAGTTTTAGCCCTGAAGGTTTGGCGTCATTACCTCATGGGTAATCGATGCAAGATATACTCAGATCACAAGAGCTTGAAGTACATTTTCACCCAGAAAGAGCTGAATATGAGACAGCGCAGATGGATAGAGTTAATCGAAGATTACGACATGGAAATTCACTACCACCCCGGCAAGGCCAATGTGGTAGCGGATGCTTTGAGCAGACTGCCGTGTCAGTTGAACTCCATGATCGCAATAGAGAAACCAAGCCAGTACCAAGAGTTTGAATAGTTCAGACTAGAGCTAGTGAGCGAAGGATACTTAGCCAGCATTGAACTCCAACCCACCTTGATGAGCCAGATAAAAGAAGCCCAGAAGGGAAATGCCAGCATTGACGGAATTAAGACCCAGATAGCTGCGGGAAAGGCGCCAGGATTCACCGTAGATGAAGAAGGAGTTCTTTGGTACAACGGACGCCTGTGTGTACCGTCAGATTCAGAGTTGAAGCAAGTTATTCCGAAGGATGCCCACGATACACTCGTATTCCATTCACCCGGAGGAACCAAGATGTATCAAGACTCGAAGGAACAATTCTGGTGGCACGGAATGAAGCGAGAGATAGGAAGCTACATCGCCAAGTGTGATATCTGTCAACGAGTCAAAGCAGAACATCAACGACCCGCAGGACTGTTGCAACCCTTACAGATTCCTGAGTGGAAATGGGATTCTGTCGGTATGGACTTTATCACAGGATTGCCCAAATCTAGCAGAGGAAATGACTCCATTTGGGTAGTCATCGATAGGTTGAACAAGGTTGCACATTTCATCCCCGTCAAGACCACATACCAAGGCCCAAAGCTAGCAGAGTTATACATCTCCAGAATAGTCAGCCTGCACGGAACCCCGAAGTCAATTGTGTCAGATAGAGGATCTCAATTTACCTCAAGATTCCGCGAGAAAGTGCATGAAGGACTAGGAACTCGTCCGAATTTCAGCACGACTTATCACCCGCAGGCGACGGACGGACCGAGAGAGTCAACCGAGATCCTGGAAGATATGTTGAGAGCCTGTGTGCTAGAGTATGGATCCAAATGGGAAGACTGCCTACCTTACGCAGAATTCTCCTACAACAACAGTTATCAAGCCAGCTTACAGATGGCCCCCTTTCAAGCCCTGTACGGAAGGAAGTGCCGTACCCCTCTGAACTGGTCGAAAGTCGGAGATAGTCAAGTCTTCGGCCCCGATATTCTCCGAGAAGCCGAAGAGAAGGTGCACAAGATCCACGAATACCTCAAGACAGCCCAGTCAAGACAGAAGAGCTACGCCGACACTAGTAGGAAAAGCCTCATCAGTGGCGCACCAAAAATGGATTCTGTGGCGCATGGGAGGTGTGCCACAGAAACTTCGCCACAAAAATAAGGTTTCTGTGGCGCACCGGCCCATGCGCCACAGAATTAAGGTTTACGTGGCGCACTTGTGCTTAGGTGCGCCACGAAAGCGTGCGCCACGGAATTGGTTTTCGGTGCGCCACGGAATTTGCTTGTATTATACACGATTTTGTGTCTGCTTGCTATACACATGCGGTTTATAGACAGCAATTTATAGACAGACAATATACGGGTTATATACGAGCAACATTCAGATATAATATAAATATCATGTACATTGCACAGATATAACATAGACATCATCATCACATTACTTAGAGCCCGATCGAGATACATATATAGTGGCAAGTGTCAAATGTTTTGCATGCAACTCTTAATTCATACAAAATTCACAATTTCAAGATACAAAGTAGTCTTCATCCGGTTCCTCCTTTGCTCCCTCATCTCTACCCACCAGGCTCGCTTACATCGGGGTCTTCATCCAGTTCCTATTATGATGAAAATGGAAGAAAGTGAGACCAACAAGTCCGATGCACAAGTGAAATGGAATAAATGCCTCATACATTGTTGGTCAACACAAATATTAACATTCAGGGATGGTGTAAGTGAGGCCAGGTAGGATGCACAAGAGATTGATATTTGTGCTATCTTACCAGGCTCACTTACGCCACCCCGAGTGTACGGTGACCAAACATTTTAATCATCGGCATTTTGAAAATCTCAAAGCAAATGGAATGACAAAATGGAATAAGTGCCTCATACATTGTTGGTCAACACAAATACTATGGTCAGAAACCATAGTTGCAGTATACACCGCCGTATACTTTGCAGAAGGGCCCCCTTTCCCCGGCTGGCGTTCCGTGAACGGGTGCTTGACGACACAACAACGCCGATCTGCATCTCCGGCGCAGAACCACGGCAGTCCCTCGCTGTCCAGTGAACGAGTCCTTGATGCAAAGACCGTGCCGGCCTGCCCAACATTATGGCGGGCCGTGTTGCCGCACTTCAAGCCGTGTGTCCCGCGCCCTGCACTGTTCGCCTTCTTGCCCGGTGAACCAATAGGCTCATCGTTGGAATAAGGAAACCGATGACGGCCGGTCGCAAGATTAAATTGCGATCGGCCGTCATCGGCTTCCTTATTCCAACGATTAGTCTATTCGTTCACCGGGCAAAAAGGCGAAGAGTGCAGGGCGCGTGAGACACGGCCTGAAGCGCGGCAAAAGGGGTCGGCATGATGCTAGGGAGGCTGGCACCGTCTTGGCATTAAGGACTCGTTCACGTACTGGACGGCGAGAGAAGAAAAGTGGTGCTGCGCCGGAGAGGCAGGTCGGCGTTGTTGTCTCGTCAAGGACTCGTTCACGGAACGGCGGCAGGGAAAGGGGGCCCGTCTACAAAGTATATTGCGGCGTATAGGTGACCAAACATTCTAATCATCGGCACTAAAATGGAAGAAAGAGCCAAGTGGTATCTCAACTAGATATCATATGCCTCATACTTTGTTGGTCGAAACAAATATTAACATCCAGGGATGGAGTAAGTGAGGCCAGGTAGGATGCACAAGTTGATATTTGTGCCATCACACCAAGCCTCACTTGCTCCACCCCCGAGTGTACGAGTGATCGACCAACCATCTAATCATCGGCAAGTACAAAAACACCAACAAACTAGCAACCATGGTGACATAAGTCAAGATGCTCAAACACACATAGCATGCATGGAGCAGATGCTCCAAAGGGATTATTCATCACTTGGTATATAGACCAAGTGATGTCGGCAAAAGAGAGGCCAATCAAGAACCGAGTAAATCCGAGTAAGTGATAGATATGCCTAAACAAGCAACAACACATAGCATATCCCAGCTAACCGAGATGAGACAAGTCTTGGTAGCCAACTGAATCACCTAGCACCACCTAGCCTTTTAGAACCATCGAAACAGTCCTTTTTCTTCAAAGGATACCACAGTGGCATTCATTTACATGATCCCCTACTGTGGATATCTCTATTTTCATCCAAGCCAACAAGAAATAGAAATTTATCATTACTCAGTTGAGTTCAAAACAAAGCTGGGGTACCATAAGGGATTATTCATCACTTGGTAGTAACCAAGTGATGCTTGTAAGAGAGAGGCCAAGCCTGAGCTAGTCAATCCGAGTAGAGATGGATATGCATAAGTAAGCAAGAACACACAGACCTATCCAAGTTAACCGAGATAAAACCAACCTTGACAGACCAACTTAATAACCTAGCATCACCTAGTCTTTTAAACCATCAGAAACTTCCCATTTTCTTCAAAGGATACCACAGTGACATTCATTTACATGATCCCCTACTGTGGATATCTCTATTTTAGTATACCATCATAAGCATTCCATTTAAATCACACATTTTAGTATCAGTTCTTATCCAAGTTTTTGCCTCAGCCTTTGCATCATTGGCTGAGCCAAGACATCAAGCATCTGGCCAGGGAGCATTCTTTCTTTTTAGGGAACTATATGAACTATATGCACATGATCCCAGTAAGCATCCCCACTAATCAGAGCATTATAAGCATAGTAGCATACCATAAGCTCACAAGAATCCATCAAGTAAATCTTCACAAGGATACCACAGTAGCATAGTAGCATACCAAGTGAGCAAGTCTTCATTACCTTGTACAGGTTCAGACATGGATTTATTTCCAACAAAGGATGGAAATCAAATTAACATCATTGAATTAAATTGAATCATTACCATCACATGGTTCATCAATAACAAGTGGCAATAAACCTCCACAAACAACAGGTACATATGATCCAGTAAGCCACACAGGCATAGCAAGTGATATAAGTTGACAATAACCAACACCAATATATAGTAGCAGCATAGAAGTGTCACTGATATAGAACACTCCAATAAGCATCACTAGCTCACCAGTTAATGGTAAGCAAGTACAGAGAGGCATAGACAATTCCTATTGCTTAAGACAAGCAACATCAAGGATTAGGGGCAATGCATGGTTCACCAGTTAATGGTAAGCAAGTACAGAGAGGCATAGTCACTGCTAGTAGCTGGTGTACAGAGAGGCATAGTCAATGCAAGGATTAGGGGCAATGCATGGTTCACCAGTAGCATGGTTCACCAGTTAATGGTAAACAAGCAACAACAACGATTAGGGGCAATGCATCCAGAGCAACAGCAGCAATGCATCCAGAGCAACAACAGGAATAAACCTAGCAGCAATGCATCCAGAGCCAACCGAGCGAGCATTTCGTCGAGCACGTTGTGCTCGCGCGGGGGAGGAAGAGGGAGGGGAGGGGAGGGAGCTCACCGACGATTTGGAGAGTTGTGGAGGAGCTCACCGACGACGACGGCAGGGGTGGAGGTCGCGGCGGCTCCTCCACCTTGACGCGGCGGCGGCTCCTCCACCTTGACGCTCGCGCCGGCCCCTCCTCCTCCACGCCGCAGCGGCTTGTGCTGCCGGTGGCGGGGATGGGTGGAGCGTGGCGGCATGCGGCCCTCGCGGAGGAAGGCGGCGGCGGCGGCGACGGCGGCGAGCAGCCGCTCGCCATGGAAGGCGGCGGCGCGGGGAGAGGGGAGAGGGGAGAGAGGAACTTCTGTGGCGAGGGAGGGGTACGGCCATGATATAGGACACGTTATTTCTGTGGCGCACCGTGGCCAGTGCGCCACAGAACACATTATTTCTGTGGCGCACCGAGGCCAGTGCGCCACAGAATACGTTATTTCTGTGGCGCACCAAGTGCAGTGCGCCGTAGAAAAAGTAAAACCAATGGTTGGGCGTGACAGGGTGTGGGCCCCACCAAGTTTTTGTGGCGCAGTGTTTCATAGTGCGCCACAAAATTAAGCTATTTCTGTGGCGCACCCAGAATGGTGCGCCACAAAATAATATTCTGTGGCGCATTTTTAGTGGTGCGCCACAGAACTAAGCTCCGCCTATAAGGGTTTTCCTACTAGTGCGATAAAAGACGCCGAGAGATGACATTCGAGATCGGAGATTTTGTGTATCTCAAAGTCTCACCCCTCAAAGGAATGCAGAAATTCCAACTCAAAGGAAAGCTCGCCCCCAGATATGTAGGACCCTTCAAAGTTCTGAGTCGCCGAGGAGAAGTTTCATATCAGCTTGAACTACCGGAGGAAATGTCTGCTGTGCACAATGTGTTTCACATCTCACTACTTCGGAAGTGCCTAGAAGTGCCGGAGAAGACCGAAGTGTTCAAGAACATCGACCACAGAGCCATTGATATCAACAAGGATCTCACCTACCGTGAAGTGCCTATTCGCATCCTTGAAGAAGCTTTCAGGGCCACCCGCACCAGAAGTATCAAGTTCCTGAAAATACAATGGAGTAACCACACCGAAGAAGAAGCTACTTGGGAACGGGAAGAAGATATGAAGAAGGAATACCCAGATCTCTTTAGTACCTAGTTTTCTTTAGATCTCGGGACGAGATCTTTTGTAAGGGGGAAGGGTTTGTAACGTCCCAAGTTTTCAATAAAAGGAACAAGAGAGAGATTTCAAGAATCCAAAAATCAGAGCCAACAAAAACTTTTTCTCATCATATAGGACTATGCATATAGCTCACCTTATTAATTATTTGAGTGTGCTTTTGCCATGATGCTTGCTTATGTGTTCTCTCTTACTCTAAAACCCTAGCAATGATTAATTGACCATCCAAAGTCAAAGAAAAAGAAAATGGAAAAGAAATTATAAAAATCAATCCCACACACACATATGGCCTATGCCATTTTTACAAATCTTTAATCTAGACCATTTTGGTTTGCACCATTAGTTGTAAATGGATACTAAACACTTATTAACACTTTTGGAAACAATCAAACTCAATTCAAATCAAATTTGAATCAAATTTGTGCTCACATGTGATTATGGTCATATGTGACAATTTCAGCATGATACCCACTTTGAGCCCCTGATTTTTGAAATTTCCCTTCTACACTTGACCAACTCTTTGCACCTCTTCCAAGAAAACATCAAGTACAACAACTTTGCTCAAAACACTCACCTCTAACTCTGTCTCAATTTCAAACTAGA
This sequence comes from Lolium rigidum, assembly GCF_022539505.1. Lineage (NCBI taxonomy): Eukaryota > Viridiplantae > Streptophyta > Magnoliopsida > Poales > Poaceae > Lolium > Lolium rigidum. The sequence goes on from NC_061510.1 coordinate 281,588,687, forward strand.
AGCAAGCCAAGTGGAGACATTGAAACAAAACTAAGATCATATGCAAAATGAGCTTTTGCATTTCAATTCCATTTTGATCACCACCACCACCAATATACTCCATTTAATATATGATTACAACCCACCAAAAAGATTTGCAAAATTCAAAAATATTTTTCTTTCGGGCATTTCATCAAACACCTTTAGGGCAGGGTATCCAAAGTTGCCCATACTGAAATTGGGAGAAGACTTGGTCCAACCCTGACCCTCTACTGCATCCCTGGAACCTTCTCTCACTTCACAACACCAGTACCTCCACTTGCACTGACCATGGCTTGACCAAATCAAGCAGAACATGCCATGCCGTGGCATGGCATGCCACTCAATGGCCAGCCCTCTCTCTGGTCACCACATGCCTGCCTCACCTTGTCATTTCTCTTCCTCTCACTCACCTAAACCTGCCCAGACATTGACTCGACGAATCCCTGCGCCGGAGACGCCAGAACACGCGTGCCCGGTGGCGCCCAGAACACGCCCATGGCGCGCCAGAGCGTGCATGGCGCCAACCCTGGACGCGCCAGAGCGTGACGACGCCCACTGCCTCGCATCACCTCGGCCCTTCCTCTCAGCACCAGTCGACGCACGACGACACACAGAAGTGCCTGGACACGACCACCTGCCCGCGGGAACGCCGCAGTCGACAACCACGACTCCGATCACCCGCCGCGGTACTGACCCTTCCCATCAAACGCGCCATCGCCACAGAGCCCCTGCCGCGCCACGATCAAGCGCGTCAGCTTCGCCAGTGCATCAGCAACCAGACGCGCCCACTCCTTGCCCCTTCGCGACCTTGGAACGGCGACGACGACGACGGCCCTTGCTCCGCTCCATGGCCACCTCCCTCTCCTATAAAAGGAGGACTTCTCCTCCCGAATTGAGCACGCAGAACACTTCCTCTCCTCACCACGACTCTCCTCGACCTCTCAATTTGCTCGATTAGCCACCCCACTACCTCAATCGCAAGATCATCGCCGCCGCCAGTACACGGAGCTCGCCGGAGAAGGAGACTGCCCCAGGCGACGCCACTGCTACCGTTGGCTTCCTCATCGACGACAAGGTCCCTGCGCACATCTCCGACGACCGCTGGAGCTCCGACGAGCTCGCCGACCCCCTACCATCGCCGCCAGTAAGTTCATCTCTCGCCGGCGACGACGAAGCACCTCGACCGTGCGATGCACTTCTAATCGCCCGGCTGATAAATCCCGTACCGTTTCGCTCGCCACGCCCCAATGACAGGTGGCCCCCACCATGTTAGCTGGCCCGCTGCGAAGCTGGGCCGGCCCGTTTCCTTCCCGCACTGCACAGCCCGTTATTTCTCCCGCCAGCCCACGTTTCAAATTCAAAAATGAAAAATAGAGAAATAATACAATCTGATGTCAACTTTGAAATTTAATAGGGACAAATCTACTGGGCCAAATTTTACAAATTTTATATAATTGGAAACCTTAGGAAATTATCTACACAATGCCACTGGATTGAACCCTAGATCTATTATATAATTAAAGTGAGAAAATAAACAAGGCAGGGACTTTTCTGTCTTAGAATAATTATTAAAAATCAACCATAAATGCTTTTAAGATAATTCCAACTCCTATAATTCACATTTCACTTGTACTAATTGTTGCTGCAAAAATATGCCATGCTTACTTTGAATGATCATGGCCTAGTTTAATTAAAGGACTTTATGGCTATTTCTAGTCAAAGATATTGTCCAAAACTATTAAGAAATCATATGGGAGTGTTTCTCTCATTTAAATCTTGTCACCACCAATTCCAAATGAGGTAGAGACTCTGGTCATTTAGGTCTCATATGAATTGTTGGTGATATTAAGTCTTTACCATGCTAGGATTAAATGGTTTGAGGTGCTCACCTCATTTAAATCATTTTCTTAAATGATAAGTGTGAAGAGGTTGACTTTGGTCAACCTAGGTCACATATTATTCATGAGAGAAATTAAATCTTAATAAGATAATGAGAGGAAATTATTTCTCTATGTAATTAAAAGTAACATCCAAATTAGTATGAGAGGAAATTATTTTTCTTAAATAATAAGAAAAACACATCCACCAACTTAATAGTAATGTGTGATATTAGTTTAAAGTGTGTGAATCATGAGTGTGCCTAGTTTAGTAAATAAGTTTGGTATGATGATTGTGTACCCCGTATTCGTATTTTCGATGCTAGTACCGAGGAGTATCAAGAGGAGGAGGAGGTCTACTTCCAAGGAGAAGAAGACCACTTTGACCAATTCCCCAACCAAGACAAGATAATACTCTTGCAAAGTGCAAAGCTCACCATGAGCAAGGCATTACCCATTTACTTTATCACTACTAGAAAATGGCTATTCAGTGGCGCACCACTATTCCCCATCAGTGGCGCACTGCTGGTGCGCCACTACTATCACGCCACTGCTAACTTTTAGTAGTGGCGCACTAGTGGTGCGCCATTGCTATTTGGCTTAGCAAGTGGCGCACCAGGTAGTGCGCCACTACTAGCTTCATGGTGCGCCACTCCTAAATGTCTGAGGTGCGCCACTGGACAGAAACAAGGTGCGCCACTACTAAAATTTGAAATTTCTAGATCTGGATCTGGATCTGGCACATTTTTTTCGAATTTTTTTTGGCTCATTATTTTTTCTCGTTTTTGTTGCTAGAATTATTTGTGCAATGTTCATTCTCATTTTTCTTAGCCTAACCGCCGGTGAGGATGGATGAGAGAGGTAGGAGAGGTGAAGAGAGGTGAGGAGATGGAGGATGTAGAAGAGGATGAACAAGAGGACGAAGGCTAGAGGTAATGGAGGCCAGAGGGTCGCCGGAGGGTCGCCGGAGGATCGTCGGAGAGTAAGGTCACCGGAGGTCACCATAGCGGAGGAGCTCGCCGGAAAGTAAGGTCACCGGAGGTGGTCACCGGAGGTCGACATAGTGAGGAGGTCGCCGGAGGTGAAGAGAGGAGGAGAGGAGAGGAGAGGAGGAGAGGAGAGGGGTAGGAGAGGTGAAGAGAGGAGGAGAGGAGAGGAGGAGGAGAGGAGAATGAGAGCAGGAGAATGTGTGGAGGAGGAGGGAGGAGGGAGGAGGGGGTAAGTGGCTGGCTCCTTCCACTTTGAATCCCGGCCATTTTGAAATTCGTGGGCGGGAAGCTTAGCTGTGGCGCACCAAGGCATGGGTGCGCCACCGCTATTTTTTTTCTATTTTTTGAATTTTTTTCATCAAAATCTAAAACCTGAAAAAAGACCTGTTTCTGTTTTCCAATTGACGAATCCATTTTTTGTCCAAACGGCCGTGGGCCGTTGAATTCGAATAGGAAATTTCGAGTAGATCGATTTTGATATAAAAAAGTTTTTCATCGGAGGTCGTATGCAACCAGAATTCCCGTTTTACCGAAACATGATGCCATTTTGCATAATACATCGAAATTCAAATTTTCAAAGTTTCACTAAAACTAGATCACATATTACATGGGCATCTCGAAGGATTTTATTTTTTGAAATTTCTATCTATTTCTTTTATTTTTTCCAAATCCGAAAAGGCGATCCACGGGGGGGGTGTGGAAATGTTTGGGCGCCACTACTAAGTGATGCCCAAACATGTCCATCATCCCCTTTACATAGCAATGGCGCACCATGTAGGGGTGCGCCACTGCTACATAAAATAGCTATGGCGCACCTCTACATGGTGCGCCATTGCTATGTATAAGGCTGGGTCAAACCCATGGTCAAACTTAGTGGTGGCGCACCACAGAAGAGGTGCGCCACTACTACATTTTTTATAGTGGCCCACCACTTTCCGGTGCGCCACTGCTAAGTAGTAGTGGCGCACTGCCCTCCTGGTGCGCCACTAACACCCATCTTACGGCTAGGCCTTTTCCTAGTAGTGTATGCTTATGATCCTATTTCCCAGTTTTACTTTCCAAGCTTTATCTACTTTTGTTTTATCAAAGTACTTTTTGATTCATGATTCACTTGGTTAGTATTGGATTAGCACAAGAGTATCAAGGTTAGCCTAGAAGCAAAGCCAAGTTCTTAGCACCCCTCATACCTAGATGCTAGTGCTAAATTAAAAATGACTACTCTAGATGGGAACATGTGTTTGTGAAATGATGATGTTGAAAACCTTGGAATGATGAGTCATTTCCATTGAAAGATTTTGAAGGTGAATATGACATGAATTTGACTTGGTGAAATGGCTAAAAACTGATGATTGAGTTGAATGCGATACCATTCCAATTCTTGAGTACCCCCACAATACCTGATTATGGGTAAGGCTTAGCTGGAAATTTATGTGTCTTAGTATGGGTTCCCTCTGAACACACATCATAGGGGTTATGCTTGAGGCTGCCTCCGTTGTTGAGAAATGATGTGAATTGAGGTGAATTGTACGGCCAAGCCCCGTGCGGTTCCGGGTTAACGGTTGGTTTTCACCGGGAGGCCAAGCTCATGGGGAGAGGTGCCTATACTAGGGTGTGTAAGTGAAAGGTTAACGGTTGATGATCCGCGTACTGAGTTACGATTATTCGTGGTTTATCCATCGACGGATGTAATCAAATGTTGTGGCACAAGTGTGCAACCTCTGCAGAGTGTAAACCTATTCGAATAGCCGCGTCCGCGGATATGGACAATTGGAAAGGCCATACTGTTTCCGTCATCAGAATTTATATCTATGTGACTTATGATTTTGAACTTGAATGGTGACTTTGATTTTGAATCACAACAGAGTTGTGGGAATGACACTAATGTTCCCACTTGAGTTAGTTAGCACATGAGGAGTGGTTTACTAAAAATGTTTCTCAACTAAAATTGGCTTTATGCAAATAACCTTAGAGCTTAGAACCCTCTCAACAGAAATGTTAGTACTTACATTAGTATTAGATTGCGAGTACTTAAAGTACTCACGGCTTTGTCCCTGGCTATTCAAATGGCCAGACTATGAAGCCGAGCAGCAGTACGTGGATGACGATCAGCAGGACGTCTACCACAACTAGGAGCTTCTAACGTCAAGCGTTGGCCTGTGGACTAGAGAGTCCATTTATCTTTACGCTTCCGCTATGAACTTGTGTTTGTTCGTTGATCAATAGATCAACTATTCGTGTAATATGGATCATGTGATTCCAATTTGTAAGACATTATGGTTTGTAATGAATGATGACTGTGATACTTAACTATTATGCCTCGCAACAACAATATTCCTGGGATTGCGATGTATGACATAATAGGCACCCGGACTTAAAAATCCGGGTGTTGACAATCACTGAGAAGCATCTTTCGGATTCCCTACAGTTTAGTTTTCTAAGGGAAAATAATGAATGGCATAGAATTTATGTATTTTATGTTATACATTATTAGATCCAACTGCAATTCAACTAATGTGATTGGGTGGAAGAGGATGTAGATTAGATGCAATTCATAAATATATTTACAACATGAAAATATAGGAAGCAAATGTATGATATTTATATGGTAGAGTGAAGGAGCACAATGTTATGCAATTTTGCATTGTGAGCCTACTGCTTTCCTTATAAAATATAGTGGTCCTTAGCAATGACCTAATACAAGTAACTGGAAATAATTATATTAAAATCCACTAAATGTTTCATACATAAAGAAAAAAGATTTATTATCACTAATGTAACTACGGATTTTAATGAATAATTTGCTCTAGGAAAATAACCATTTTAAACGATGCCAATTTAATTTTCTCAAAGTTTATTTTTCCTAGAAGAGTAGTATTCTTAGACCAAAATATATTGGGTCTTAAATTTAGTACTATACAAAAAACATGATATCAATCGACCATTGAAACAATACATAGTATAAATAAAGAAAATAATAAATCTAGCCGCACAAATGCGTGGGTTACCCTGCTAGTTACTATTAATGAGAAGAACTCTTCTTATGCCAAAATTAATGATACTTTTATGCATATGAACCATGATAAGAATGTTTTAAGTGATGGGTATATTGTGGATTTCATCAATGATGCTACTGAAAGTTATTATGAGAGAGGGAAACATGGTTATATGCATCTTAATAATATTAAGTTTCCCCTCTTTATGTTGAGAATCTTGAAGTTACTCGTGTTTTATCTTCCTATGCTTGTCACTTTGTTCTTCATGAATTTATTTGTGAACAAGATTCCTTTTCATAGGAAGTGGGTTAGGCTTAAATTTGTTTTGAATTTTCTTTTTGATGCTCTCTTTTGCTTCAACTCTTATTTCTTGCGAGTGCATCATTAAAATTGCTGAGCCCATCTTAATGGCTATAAAGAAAGCACTTCTTGGGAGATAACCCATGTTTTTTATTTTGCTACTGTTTTGTTGTGTCTTGGAAGTTGTTACTACTTAGCAACCTCTCCTTATCTTTATTTTATTGCATTGTTGTGCCAAGTGAAGTCTCTAATAGAAGGTTGATACTAGATTTTGATTTCTGCGCAGAAACAGATTTCTTGCTGTCACGAATTTTGGCAGGGTTCTCTGTAGGTAACTCAGAAAAATCTGCCAATTTACGTGAGTGATCCTCAGATATGTACGCAACTTTCATTAGTTTTGAGTTTTCTCATCTGAGCAAGTTTAGTGCCCCAGAAAAATTCGTCTTTACGGATTGTTCTGTTTTGACAGATTCTGCCTTTTATTTCGCATTGCCTCTTTTGCTGTGTTGGATGGATTTCTTTGTTCCATTAACTTTCAGTAACTTTGGGCAATGTCCAGAAGTGTTAAGAATGATTGTGTCACCTCTGAACATGTGAATTTTTGATTATGCACTAACCCTCTAATGAGTTGTTTTGAGTTTGGTGTGGAGGAAGTTTTCAAGGGTCAAGAGAGGAGGATGATATATGATTAAGAAGAGTGAAAAGTCTAAGCTTGGGGATGCCCCCGTGGTTCATCCCTGCATATTTCAAGAAGACTCAAGCATCTAAGCTTGGGGATGCCCAAGGCATCCCCTTCTTCATCGACAAATTATCAGGTCACCTCTAGTGAAACTAAATTTTTATTCCAACAAATCTTATGTGCTTTACTTGGAGCGTCTTTATGTTCTTGTTTTTGTTTGTTTGAATAAAATTGGATCCTAGCATTCTTTTTTTGGGAGAGAGACATGCTCCGCTGTTGCATATGAACACATATGTTCTTAGCTTTATTCTTAATGTTCATGGCGAAGGTTGAAACTGCTTCGTTAATTGTTACATGGTTGGAAACAGAAAATGCTACATGTGGTAATTGGTATAATGTCTTGAATAGTTTGATACTTGGCAATTTTTGTGCTTGTATAGATCATGTTTAAGCACTTGCATCATTTACTTTGCACCTATTAGTGAAGAAACACCGTAGAGCTTGTTGAAATTTGGTTTGCATGATTGGTCTCTCTAAAGTCTAGATATTTTCTGGTGAGGGTTTGAACAATAAGGAAGAAAGTGTAGAGTCTTATAATGCTTGCAATATGTTCTTATGTAAGTTTTGCTGTACCGGTTCATACTTGTGTTTGCTTCAAACAACCTTGCTAGCCTAGCCTTGTATTGAGAGGGATTACTTCTCGTGCATCCAAAATCCTTGAGCCAAAAACTATGCCATTTGTGTCCACCATACCTACCTACTACATGGTATTTTCCGCCATTCCAAAGTAAATTGCTTGAGTGCTACCTTTAAAATTTCATTCCTTTGTCTTTGCAATATATAGCTCATGGGAAAAATAGCTTAAAAACTATTGTGGTATTGAATATGTACTTATGTATCTTATTTCTTATTAAGTTGCTTGTTGAGCGATAACCATGTTCCTGGGGACGCCATCAACTATCCTTTGTTGAATATCATGTGAGTTGCTATGCATGTTCGTCTTGTCTGAAGTAAGGGTGATTCATCATGAGTTGAATGGTTTGAGCATGCATATTGTTAGAGAAGAACATTGGGCCGCTAACTAAAGCCATGATCCATGGTGGAAGTTTCAGTTTGGACAACAATCCTCAATCTTTTATGAGAATCTTATCTGTTGTTGAATGCTTATGCATTAAAGAGGAGTCCATTATCTGTTGTCTATGTTGTCCCGGTATGGATGTCTAAGTTGAGAATAATCAAAAGCGAGAAATCCAATGCGAGCTTTCTCCTTAGACCTTTGTACAGGCGGCATAGAGGTACCCCTTTGTGATACTTGGTTAAAACATATGTTATGCGATGATAATCCATGTAAATCCAAGCTAATTACACTAGTGGAGAAGTGGCCTTTGGACCCAAGCAAATGACCCACTGCTGAACCAAACCGGGTCCAATGCCCCCATTGGACCCGGTTCGTTTCTGCCCAGGACGACCCCACCCGCTGGCGCCTGTCTCAGTAGCGGCCTTTGGACCCGGTTTGTATGACAAACCGGGTCCAAAGGTCCACCCGCAGGCGCGCCGGGCCGTGTCAGCCCGGGGAACCCTTTAGTCCCGGTTTGTATGACAAACCGGGTCCAAAGGCCCCTCTCGGCTATATAACCTTGCCCCTGCCCAAGTGTGAGCCACACTTAGCCATTTTTTCACTATCTTCACAAGAGGGTGTATTGCTCTCCTCTCTTCTTCACATGCACAAGAGGTGTTTGATGAAATGCTTAAGAGGATTTGCCACTTGAGTTTACACAAATCAAGCCACACTTAACTTGCTTTTTTCTTCTTCATCGAGGTTAACAACTTTATCCTTTTCATCTGCAATTGATAAAATGCATGTGTATATATACATCGTGATGTTCCGTAATGGTTTTGATCAGCTTAATTATATCATGCGGATGAATCGGCAATGGATGTACATTGACCGACGGTTTGACGAGTTCATCGCGGGCCTGGATAATTTTATGGCCGTGGCGGAGGCAAACAAACATGGTGGCTTCATGTATTGTCCATGTGTGGATCTGCAAGAATACCGTAAATTACGCTCGCTCGAGTCTCATTCACAGCCACCTTCCGCGATCCGGTTTCATGCCCAAGTTACTATTGTTGGACCAAGCACGGAGAAATAGGGGTTATGATGGAAGACAATGACGAAGAGGAAGAGGATGATGACGGTTATCCCAATTTCCCCGAATACGATGATACTGCAGAAGGCAATGAAGACAATGAAGTAGAAGATCAAGAGGCACCGGATGAGCCTCGCTGATGATGATCTTGGCCGGGCCATTGCTGATGCAAGGAGAGAATGTGAAACTGAAAAGGAAAGGTTGGCCTTCGACAAGATGATAGAAGATCACAACAAATTGTTATACCCAACTTGCGAAGATGGCCATAAAAAGCTAGGCAAGCACACCTGGAATTGTTGCAATGGAAGGCGGAGAACGGTGTCACCGACTCAGGATTTGGAAAGTTGCCGACAATAATTAAGAGGAAGCTTCCAAGGGGTAACGAATTGCCCGCCGATACGTACGAAGCGAAGAAGATTGTCTGCCCTCTAGGATTAGATGTGCAAAAGATACATGCATGCATTAATGATCTGCATCCTCTACCGCGATGAGTACGAGAATTTGGATGCATGTCCGGTGTGCACCGCATTGCGGTATAAGATCGGACGAGATGACCCTGGTGATGTTGAGGGCGAGCGCCCCAGAAGAGGGTTCCCGCCAAGGTTATGTGGTATGCTCCTATAATACCACGAGCTGAAACGCTTGTTCGGAAATAAAGAGCATGCTAGGTTGTTGCGATGGCACAAAGAAGACCGTAAGAAAGACGTGATGTTGAGGCACCCTGCTGATGGCTCCCAATGGAGAAAAATCGATAGAGAGTTCCCAAACTTTGCACAGGATGCAAGGAACTTACGGTTTGGTCTCGGTACGGATGGCATGAATCCTTTTGGAGAGCAGAGCTGCAGCCATAGCACCCGGCCCGTGACTCTTTGTATATATAACCTTCCTCCTTGGTTGTGCATGAAGCGGAAGTTCATTATGATGCCGAGTGCTCATACAAGGCCCGAAGCAACCCGGGAACGACATTGATGTGTACCGAAGCCATTAGTCGAAGAACTTCTACAGCTCGTGGTCCCTAGCAGTGTACGTGTGTGGGACGAGCACAAGCAGGAGGAATTTGACCTAAGAGCGATGCTTTTCGTAACCATCAATGACCGGCCTGCTCTTGGTAACATTTCAGGACAGTCAAACAAGGGATACAATGCATGCACACACTGTTTACATGGGCTCGAAGGTGATTATTTGGAAAAAGGTCAGAAGGTCGTGTACCTGGGGCATCGTCGATTTCTTAGGCTTACCCATCCCGTAAGAAAGAAAGGCAAGCATTACAACGGTGAGGCTGATCACCGGAGGAAGCCTCCCCATCGTGATGGTGTTGATATATTTGGTATGGTCAAGGATCTAGATGTAATATTTGGAAAGGGTCCCGGCGGACGGTCCGTTCCGAATGACGATGCCGGACACGCGCCCATGTGGAAGAAGAAATCTATATTTTGGGATCTACCCTATTGGGAAGTCTTAGAGGTCCGCTCTTCAATCGATGTGATGCACGTGACGAAGAATCTTTGCGTGAACCTCGCTAGGCTTTCCGGGTGTGTACGGGAAGACAAAAGATACACCGTAAGCACGGGAGGACCAGCAACGTTGGAAAGACCCCAAAAAGCTGCATGAGAGAGTTAAAGGACGTCATTTATCCAGCTACGCTCTTACAAAAGCAGAGAAGGAAATATTTTTTGAATGTCTTAGCGGTATCAAGGTCCCGTCCGGCTTCTCCTCCAATATAAAGGGAATAATAAATATGGAGAAGAAAACATTCCCGTAACTTGAAGTCTCATGACCGTCACGTGATAATGACACGCTTGCTTCCGATTGCATTGAGGGGGCTTCTACCGGAAAATGTTCGACTCGCCCATTGTGAAGCTATGTGCATTCCTCAATGCAATTTCTCGAAGGTAATAAATCCAGAAATTCTACCGAGGTTGCGAGAATGATGTGGTCCAATGTCTCGTTAGTTTTGAGCTGGTGTTCCCACCATCCTTCTTCAATATTATGACACATCTCCTCGTTCACTCCGGTCGATGAGATTTCCATTCTCGGTCCTGTGTTTCTACACAATATGTTCCCCTTCGAGAGGTTCATGGGAGTCTTGAAGAAATATGTTCATAACCGTGCTAGGCCGTAAGGAAGCATCTCCAAGGGCTATGGAACAGAGGAGGTCATTGAATTCCGTGTTGACTTTATTCCCGACCTTAAGCCGATTGGTGTTCTCGAATCGCGGCATGAAGGGAGACTAAGTGGAAAAGGCACGCTAGGAAGGAAATCAATGATATGTAGGGACGGGATTTCTTTGACTCAAGCACACTACACAGTCCTACAAAGTTCCACATTGGTGGCTCCGTATATCGGTGACCACAAGAACTTTCTACGCTCCCGTAACCCGGGCAGTCGAACGATTGGATTAGACGTGAACACATGTCGACTTTCGGCGGTTGGTTGCAAAAACATCTCCCGAATAACGAACATATTGAAGATCAGTTGTACTTGCTGGCCCAGTACACCATCTTCGATCGTAGTGACTTTCCAAGGGTACGAGATAAATGGGAATACATTTTACACGATCGCCCAAGATAAAAAGAGCACCAACCAAAACAAGTGGTGTCCGCTTTGATGCAATAATGAATGAAGGCCCAAATGACACATATTATGGTTACATAGAGGATATATGGGAACTTGAGTATGGACCTTCTTTTAAGGTCCCTTTGTTTAGGTGCAAATGGGTCAACAAAACAGGAGGCGGGGTTCGGTGTAGACAAGTTGTATGGAATGACAACAGTGGATCTCAACAATCTTGGGTATAGAGACGAACCATTCGTCCTAGCCAAGGATGTGGCCCAGGTTTTCTATGTGAAGGATATGTCTACCAAACCAAGAAAAAGGAAACATAAGGAAACAAATACATCAAACGATGAGCCAAAGCGCCACATAGTTCTTTCTGGAAAAAGAAACATCGTGGGAGTGGAGGACAAGACAGACATGTCAGAAGATTATAATCAGTTTGATGAAATTCCACCCTTCAGAGTGAACATTGATCCAAGCATCAAGTTAAATGATGAAGATGCTCCATGGTTACGGCCGAAGAAGATTAATTAAATGATGAAGATGCTCCATCATCAAGTTAATTGAAGAATGTTCATGGCACAAATGAGTATCTCAACATGGCAATCAATTTCCCATTTATTTTTGTGTAATCATGTAACCGTATGTAAGATATTAAAAGTGGAGATGCGCCACGGGAGATTTCCCAACCCTTTCCCCAACACCGTTAGATGAGATGTAGTCGTTCGGGGGCTTGGCAAGGCGTATCGATGCTCTACATGCTTTATCTCATCGAGCGATGCGTCCACCCATGCGTTCTTATCCTGCCGACATCTTTAGTCCCGGTTGTACCCACCAGCCGGGACTAAAGGTTACCCACACGTCCTTATCCCACCGACAGTTTTGTTAGATGACACAAAAAGGATCTTTAGTCCCGGTTGTACCCACCAGCCGGGACTAAAGGTTACCCACACGTCCTTATCCCACCGACAGTTTTTGGCGCCACCGCGTTCCCGCCTATTTTTCTTCCCGCGCTTTCCACCGCTTCCCGCCTCCGTCCTCCCGCCATTTTTTCACTATATATATGTTGGCTTGGCCTCCATTTACATATCACATCTAGACTCATATCCGCAAACCTCATCACCAGGTCACATGGCTTCCATCGTATCTCTAACCCTCCGGGAGGCGGAGGCGCTTTGCGCGTCGAACTACCCCTGCCCGCCGGGCTACCGCGTCCCTACCGACCGGTTGCCGAGCGTCGGAGGGGTACCGGTCCCTCCTGTCCCTCTAGGTGTGGCGCGCGAGATGGCCATCACGAACCACTACTACTTCGAGCTCACGCCAGAGCAGCGGAGGAATCCCCAGAGGCATCCCGACTACAGCCCGACTTGGGAGAGCTTCTTCATCAATCGGCGTGAGAGGGCGCTCGCCGGCACGAGGAGGGCGGCCCGCCTCCTTCGAACTTCAACGAGGCCGGCCGTCGGCTGTGGTGGCGCGACCGAACTCTCCGGGCGTCATGGCCCACCGTGGCCCCCGCCTGCGCTACCCTCGGTCCCAGCCCACGCGTGCTCTCCCGCCGAGGTTTGACTACCGCGACCCCGATGCCGCGACGATGATGACGGCGACTACGACGACTACAGTGGCGAGTACTATAGGGCTAGGCACGAGTATGACTGAATGACTCGAACAGTCGAATCTGGCCATGTATCTTAATTAATTTTCAGTTGAGCTAGGCACGAGTACTATAGGGCTAGGCACGAGTACTATCTGGCCATGTATCTTAATTAATTTTCAGTTGAGTTCCGTACTTTAATTCCACATGTAATCCGGCGGGAAACTTTTCTCATCATCAGCGTCTGCCACAACGACTTTATTGAAAATACAATAAAATAGATAAACAACTAGTCTAGTCGTTCTACTCGTCGTCGGAGGTTGTCTCGGTCCAAATGTCGTCCCACCGAGGGTCGTTGTCGGCGCGTCGTAAGCGCGCGCCGCCAGCTCCGGGTGTTGTACGTGCCGAGGGTGAGCCGGAAGCCACCGGCACGCATCTCGGCGTAGAACCTACCGTTCGGCCGCGCTCGGACGCCACGGAAACCGGACGAGCCGCGACGCGCGCGGCGGCATCCCGGCGACGAATGAACGGAGGCGACGGCGACGTGTGGTTCCGCGCGCACGCGGCGCTTTATAGCACAGCGACGCGGCAAGTTTGGCGACAGGTGGCGCGGGAAGCGGCGGGGCGTGGCACGTGGAAGCGGCGGCGACAGGTGGCGCGGGAAGCGGCGGGGCGTGGCACGTGGAAGCGGCGGCGACAGTGGCGTGGGAAGCGGCGGGCGTGGCACGTGGAAGCGGGATCTACGCGCCGCACGGCGGTGGCGGCGGGGCGAGGCACGTGGAAGCGGCGGCGACACGTGGCACGGGGAAGGGACACGTGTGGCGGTGGCGGTGGTGGGCAGTACACGGCGGTGGCCCGTACATGGCGGTGACGGTGGTGGCCAGGCGGTGGCGGTGGCGGTGGTGGGCAGTACACGGCGGTGCCGACGGTGGCCGCACACGGCGGTGGCGGTGGTGGGCAGGCGAGTGGCGACAGCGGGCCACTACACGGCGGTGACGGTGGTGGCCAGCGCGGTGGCGGTGGCGGTGGTGGGCGGTACACGGCGGTGCCGACGGTGGCCGCGACACGGCGGTGGCGGTGGTGGGCGCACACGGCGGTGGCCCGTACATGGCGGTGGCGGCGGGGCGAGGCACGTGGAAGCGGCGGCGACACGTGGCACGGGGAAGGGACACGTGTGGCGGTGGCGGTGGTGGGCAGTACACGGCGGTGGCCCGTACATGGCGGTGACGGTGGTGGCCAGGCGGTGGCGGTGGCGGTGGTGGGCAGCACACGGCGGTGCCGACGGTGGCCGGCACACGGCGGTGGCGGTGGTGGGCAGGCGGTGGCGACGAGTGGCCACTACACGGCGGTGACGGTGGTGGCCGGGCGGTGGCGGTGCGGTGGCTTTTTTTCATTTGAAATAAGGCGGGAATGAAATTTTTTAAAAAATTGGTTTGGACCCGGTTTGTATTACAAACCGGGACTAAAGGCCTTTTGCGCGCGCAGCGAAAACGCAGCTAAAAAGACCTTTAGTCCCGGCTTGTTTTACAAACCGGGTCCAAAGGGGTCTTTGGGCCCGGTTTGTAAAACGCACCGGGTCCAAAGGGGGGGGGCACTATAACTGTCGCCCCTTCGTCTCCGCGGAGATCAATCCCGCGGAGACGAAGGCAAACGACGCCGCCAGGCTGCCGCCGTGCCGCGCCGCCGCCGTTCGCCTCCTCACCGCGCCGCCGCCGTCCGCCTCCTCTCCGCCGGCCGCCACCGCGCCGCCGTCCGCCTCCTCCACGCCGCGCGCCCGCCTCCGTCTCCTCCACGCCGCGCCCGCGCCCGCCGCGCCGCGCCGCGCCGCCGCCGTCCGCCTCCTCTCCACCGCCCGCCGCGCCGCCGCCGTCCGCCTCCTCTCCACCGCCGCCGCCGTCCGCCTCCTCCACGCCGCGCCGCCCGCCTCCCCTCCGCCGGCCGCCACCGCGCGCCTCCTCCTCGGCAAAGGTGAGCCCGGCCCCCCGGCCACATCCCCTTTTTTTTTTTTTTTTTTCATTTGTTAGATTATAGTGTAGTTAGTTTGTTAGAAAAATTAGTGTAGTTAGTTTGTTAGTAAAATTTAGTGAAAAAAAATAGTGTAGTTAGTGTGTTAGAAAAATTAGTGTAGTTAGTTTGTTAGTAAAATTTAGTGAAAAAAAATAGTGTAGTTAGTGTGTTAGAAAAATTAGTGTAGTTAATTAGTTTGTTAGTAAAATTAGTTAGAGAAAAGTTAGAAAATTAGTTAGTTAGTGTTAGTAAAATTAGTTAGAAAAAAGTTAGTAAAATTAGTTAGGAAAAAGTTAGAAAAGTTAGAAAATAGATTCATTTGTGTCGGCGCCGCCCCCCTCGCGCGCCGACGACTTAGACCGTGGCGGTGCCGAGTCCGTAGCGGTGCCGCCGCGACATAGACTTAGGGTCGCGAAATAGAGAAAGAGCGAGCGAGGAGGAGCGCCGAGTCCGTGGCGGTGCCGTGCATCGCCGGCGCCTCTGCCGACGCCCCAAAACGAGGGTCGTGGAGTTTTTTATTTAGCACAATATCATGTTTTTTATTTATATTAGTATACATATATGATTTGTTTTCGTAGCTACGATGCCGCGACAGCGACAGCCCGGCGGGCCGTGGTCCGACTCTCACCGAGGAGATGGAGCAGATGGGGAGGTCCGGGACCGGGCTCCGCCGGGGTGGCACCGGGAGGTCTTAGCTTCCGGGTCGCGCACCTTGGTGCGGAATCCGGGTCCCGTTGTCGACCCGGATATTCTTTGGTGGAGGTCTTATGGGCCACGGTCGTTTCGGAGGGAGCCGGCCCCGCCGGAGGAGGTAGCTCAGCCGCATTGAAGCGGAGGACCAGCACGTTCGCCGTTACATGTACGCGTTAGACAACATGTATAGGACCGGATGGAGCGTTATGCGGGGATCTCATGTTAGCTATGCTCCCGTTGTTGTTCCGTGGCTTTGGGGGCACACCCGGCCGCGGCTCGGGACCCGGTTGGCGCCCTCTAGGACCCGGTCCGCGCGGTTGAGTGGTTGTAGTAGTGATTGATATGTATTAGGGTTAAATAAACATGAACCCGATCTATGTATGCATGTAATCTGCAGATTCGCTTTCAGCACTATATTATCGATCCTTAGTTAAGAACTACACATATGTAACTCCATTTTCAGTTTTACGCATTATCCTTAATTTGATCATATGATGGTTCCTATATATAGCTTGCAGGTCGTTGTAGAAAGCATGGAGAGAGATGAAATTCAAGAAAATTTCATGGAGGAACTCATAGCAAACGGTACTCGGATGATCGCGACTGACGACGTTATTCCAGATGATGGCGGTGACGATGTCACCGCAACTTATTTGAATGCCTCCGGTGAGGGAGCGGAGGATATTGAGGAAGAAGATCCTAGTGGCGCCGGTGAGGAACAAGATCATCATAATGGCTCCCGAACTGTAGTTATCACCGAGGTATATAAATTAATTAAGCCGCTGTTGATCGACTAGATGCATTAACTAATGAAATTGTACCGACTATGAACTATTTCTTTTTAGCCCTCCGGATCGAGCACTTCTTCTGTAAAGTCGAGGAAGCGAGGCCCGGCCAAAAAGTTGGATGACGGTGTTAGGCACGACATCACCCACATCGAGAATGATGGTAAACCGATTGCTCCAGAGAAAGGTGCAAAGGCATTTATAGCTCAATGCGGAGTGCTTGTTAGGGACCACGTCCCGATCACCGTTCGAGAATGGCACAAGCCGAAGGGACTTGTGCTGTCTGCAGAGGAAGAAGCTCAAGGTCTTTATATCGATGATGTAGCCAAAAACAGCATTATGAACAAGCTCATGGCACATTTCAACATAGTACCCGAAGAGGGGGGTGACGCTGAGAAGGCCAAGATGGAGCAGGCCCTCCGCGAGTTTGGCAAGAAGAAGATGGCCGAACTATTCAAGAGCCACAAGAAAAGATTGCGCCGCCTTATCAAGTTAAAGAAGACTCGGACGGTGAGAAGGTAAAAAGTCACCGGGACGAATTCGTGAAGTACAGACACGGAGTCGGAAGAATTTTTGAGAAGGTCGGAAATAAATAAGGCAAATGCTGCGTTGAAGCTATATCACCAAATTCCGGGTCCAGGTGGATACGGGGCTAACCGTCCTAAGTGGGAGGCAGCTGAGGCGGAACCGACCGAGTAAAGGGATCAGATTAGGGACACACGGTTGGATCGAACGGTGCAAGGAGTGGTTCTACGGGATTGGGGGAACGTTGGATCCGGAAACGGGGAAGTGCATCTATAAGAAAGCTCATCTGAAGGTTCCCATTGATGCCCTGGAAAAGGCACATAGGGACGTGGAGGCGGGGTTGTTCCAGCCCGAAAGAGAGAACGATGAGCTGACACGCGCCCTTGGGAACAAAGAACACGGCGGACGAACACGAGGCACGGCAGGCTCCGTTCCGTGGAAGTATGGCTTTCCTGCGGAAAGGAAGAGATTTCCTGATAAAAGCCATGAGAGGAGGAAGGCAAGGGAAACAGACCGCCTGGCTAACTTAGAGGAGGGTATGAGCACCATGCAAGCCCAATTAACCATGGTAACCCAAGTACTTACATCTCGGATGGCTCGGGGCAGGCTGTAGATCCCGCTGCTGCTCAATGCCATCGCCCCGCTGCAATCTCAACCACACCGGAAAAGCGGCGTGGCTTCCTCTCAGCCAGGTGGATAATGATGACCAGGTGGTCGAGCCTCCTCGCTACCCCCGTGGATGATCTCACTCGAGAGCCGTCCTTGTGAGCTGCATGTTAAAGTTTTCAACCTATCCTTCAAGGCGGCGGTCGGCATCCTCTTACCTACAAGGTCTTACCATTGCCGTCCGGTCCAAGACGACTTTCTTGTTGTGATGGTGGATGAAGTGTTGAGAGAGTATGAGGGGTTGGTGCTTGAGCACCCTGCAGGTGAAGATGGGGAAATCAAAGAACTGGGAGAAGCCCGTAGAACCACCGTGCAATGGCGGAAGGAGAACATTGTGTTTCCAGGTGAGAAGCCAACAAGCGAGGCCACCTCCGCCTCCTCCGCCACCTCGGTCTCCTCCGCGTGATGATTCTCCTGCTGCGCGATGATGATTCCCCTATCCATGACCAGTCTCCTCCGCGTGAAAATACTCCGCCGCCTCCTCCTCCTCGTCAAGAGACTCCGCCGCTTCCACCTAAGCAAAAGAGGAAGCGGTCCGCGGCACCTCCTACAGCTCCGAAGAGATCATCAACTCCAATGAGGGAACAGACTCCAGAGTTGTTGCCACATGAGCAGACTGAAGAGCAAAAGGCGTTTCTTGCAACTGCGCCGAAGAAGATGTTTATTCCACCGCAGACAGTGAAGCACTTTGCCGAGACGAGAATGAAGAGACCTGAGCTGAGAGCTGATTATGACCGCTCTCTTGGACAGTCCTCTAAAGCGATGAAAGAAGCAAAAAAATCGCCCAGCTTGGACAGCAGGACATTCAGGCCGCACCCCACTTCATCGTGGAGCCATATCATGATCCAGAGACGGCATCGATGATCGAACGGGCGGCTAGAGCTCAGGGAGCATCAGTTGAGTACGAAGATTACTATCCGACGGCTCAAATGGTAAACAAGTATAGATACGGATCTGATCTCGTCAAACACTGGCGAGCTCGCGCGTCTAGGGACTCCGATGCGAAGGTTGCATGACTGGTACCTGAAAGCCTGTCGAAGAGGTGATCGCTACCTCACGTTGTATCTTAGAGATGAGCATTACTTCCGGGGGGAAGACGAGATAAACATTGACGTAGAAGAACTGTTTCAGTTATTCAATCAAGACGCCCTCGACAAAGTCTGTCATCGGTTGCTACTGCTCGTAAGTGATTTATTTGTGTAATTAAGTTTGTAGCTCATTCATTTGCACTAACAATTATCCTCATTATATTCTTTGTGTACGCTATACATTTAATTATGCGAGAATGAAGAAGCTGGAATACAAAAGAGGCAAGCTCCTACCGCTGGGGTTCATAGACCCAAACACGAGTTCATGAAGTTACGGTTCGAGACTTCGCCAAGGACACGAGAGGACAACATCGTAATGTTTTTAGAGAAGCAAGCGAGACAAAGAGGATATATTCTTTCCCTACAACTTCAAGTGAGTGTTATATATAACATACATTATGCTTGTGCACCTTCCACTTTATTCTCGTAATCATTGAGCTATGCTTGTGCGGTTTCCATTTTATTCTCCTAATCATTGATCTTCACCTTGGAGTCGTAAACGTCATGGACTCGAAACGTAAAGAATATGCGGAATGGGCGGACATGGCTGCCATCCTCCGAGAGGTAGTTTCAATCAATTTCGTATTGGCATCTTCATCTGCTCTAATTCGAAGATATCATCAACTAATCAATTACTCATTTACTCATTATTTTTTGCCGGGCAGGGCTTGGAAACGGTTCATCAATACTGTTCCGGGTGAATGGAAACCGGAGCTTACATTTAGAGATTACCCTGTAAGTAGTACTATATATATAGCTATGTCCGTGAAACTTTATATATGATATTTACTTTCAATACGATGCTTGATTATTAGTTTGATCGAACTATTTTTTCGTAAAGTGTATGAGGCAGGAAAAAGGGAATAACTTATGTGGATACTACGTCCGCACCTTCATGCGTGACATGTCCTGTCCCAAGGGTGGGGATGCCCAAATACACCACACTCGTGTACGATAACAAATTTTCACAATTAATCTTAATTAGTACCATCTATTGTATTGAGTTCCATTCATATATTGATCTCCTTTTTTAAATATAGATGACACGCCTGCGGGACACTCTCATAACAGCGGATCAAATAAAAGCAATTCAAGAGGAAATCGCGGGATTCTTTATTACCGAGGTCCTTACCCCGAGTGGAGAGCACTATCGGAAGATCGTGACGTCGGACGATATTCGTTCAGGAAAAGTTGTATTGTAAATATGCATGCATTACGTGTACTTGTGTTGACTATGTCGTGTACTGTTGACGATGTCTATATATATTCATGACGATTTTTTGTGGTTTCTTGAATGATATATATATGCATTGCTGAAACTCTGCCGCGGCAGAAACGCCTGCTTTCTGCGCGGCGAGCAGCGCTGGTACAGCCCTAAATCTGTGCCGCGGCGAGAGAAATAGCAATTCTCTGCCGCGGCGAGAAACTATAGGCCCGGTTCGTACCACGAACCGGGACCAAAGCCCTTCCGGCGCGAGCTCCTCGGTCGCACCACGTGTTGAGGCCTTTAGGCCCGGTTTATCTTTGAACCGGGACTAAAGGGTACCCCCTTTAGTCCCGCCTTGTTGGTCCCGGTTCAAGAACCGGGTCTAAAGGCCCAAATGGACCGGGCCTATTGCCCCGTTTTCCACTAGTGTTAGGACAAGGTGCGGGCACTATTGGTATAATATGCATGAGGCTTGCAACTTATAGGATATCTTATACATAACACATATGCTTTATTACTACCGTTGACAAAATTGTTTCTTGTTTTCAAAATAAAAGCTCTAGCACAAATATAGCAATCCATGCTTCCCTCTTCGAAGGGCCATTCTTTTACTTTTATGTTGAGTCAGTTTACCCACTTCTTTCCATCTTAGAAGCAAACACTTGTGTTAACTGTACATTAAGTCTTACATACTTGCATATTTGCATTCATCATATTACTTTGTATTGACAACTATCCATGAGATATACATGTTACAAGTTGAAAGCAACCGCTGAAACTTAAATCTTCCTTTGTGTTGCTTCAATGCCTTTACTTTGAATCTATTGCTTTATGAGTTAACTCTTATGCAAGACTTATTGATGCTTGTCTTGAAAGTACTATTCATGAAAAGACTTTGTTATATGGTTCAATTGTTTATTCATTGTCTTTACCATTGCTTTGAATCACTTCATTTACCTCATATGCTTTACAATAGTATGATCAAGATTATGATAGCATGTCACTTAAGAAATTATCTTTGTTATCGTTTACCTACTCGAGGAGGAGTAGGAACTAAGCTTGGGGATGCTGATACGTCTCCAACGTATCTATAATTTCTTATGTTCCATGCTACTTTTATGATGATACACACATGTTTTATACACACTTTATATCATTATTATGCATTTTACGGAACTAAACTATTGACAAGATGCCGAAGTGCCAGTTCCTATTTTCTGCTATCTTTGGTTTCAGAAATCCTAGTAAGGAAATATACTCGGAATTGGACGAAATCAAGACCCACGATCTTATAATTCCACGAAGCTTCCAGAACACCGGAGAGGGACCAGAGGGGAGCCCTGGGGTCCCCACACATGGTGGCGGCGCGGCCAGAGGGGGGGCGCGCCCCCCTGGTGTGTGGACCCCCCAGAACCCTTCCGACTCCGCCTCTTCGCCTATATAAGTCGTCGTGACCTAAATCTTCGACACCGATTGACGAAACTCCAGAAAACCTTCCAGAGCCGCCGCCAACGCGAAGCCAAGATTCGGGGCACAGAAGTCTCTGTTCCGGCACGCCGCCGGGACGGGGAATTGCCCCCGGAAGCCATCTCCACCGCCATCTTCACCGCCATCGCTGTCTCCATGATGAGGAGGGAGTAGTTCTCCCCCGAGGCTGAGGGCTCTACCGTAGCTATGTGGTTCATCTCTCTCTTTGTGATCTAGTTGAATATCATCTATGTGCTACTCTAGTGATGTTATTAAAGTAGTCTATTCCTCCTCCATGATGTAATGTTGACAGTGTGTGCATCATGTGGTACATGGTATAAGCTATGATTGTGATCTCTTGTAGATTATGAAGTTAACTATTACTATGATAGTATTGATGTGATCTATTCCCCCTTTCATAGCATGTCGGTGACGGTGTGCATGCTATGTTATTACTCGGTATAATTGCGTTGGCTATCATGCACTCTAAGGTTACTTAAATATGAACTCCGGATGTTGTGGAGCTTGTTAACTCCGGCATTGAGTTGCTCTTGTAGCCCTACACAATGAATGGTGTTTGTCATCCAACAAGAGAGTGTAGAGTAGTTTCAGTTATGTGATCAATGTTGAGAGTGTCCACTAGTGAAAGTATGATCCCTAGGCCTTGTTTCCAAACATCGAATCTCCGTTTATTCACTGTTCTGTTGCATTTTTAGTTGCTGCCATATTTTATTCAGATTGCTATTACTACTCATATACATCCATATTACTTGTATTTCACTATCTCTTCGCCGAACTAGTGCACCTATACATCTGACAAGTGTATTAGGTGTGTTGTGGACACAAGAGACTTCTTGTATCGTGATTGCAGGGTTGCTTGAGAGGGATATCTTTGACCTCTTCCTCCCTGAGTTCGATAAAACCTTGGGTGATTCACTTAAGGGAAAACTTGCTGCTGTTCTACAAACCTCTGCTCTTGGAGGCCCAATGATACGCGTACAGCACGCGTCCGTTGGGAACCCCAAGAGGAAGGTGTGATGCGTACAGCGGCAAGTTTTCCCTCAGTAAGAAACCAAGGTTTATCGAACCAGTAGGAGCCAAGAAGCACGTTGAAGGTTGATGGCGGCGAGATGTAGTGCGGCGCAACACCAGGGATTCCGGCGCCAACGTGGAACCTGCACAACACAACCAAAGTACTTTGCCCCAACGAAACGGTGAGGTTGTCAATCTCACCGGCTTGCTGTAACAAAGGATTAGATGTATAGTGTGGATGATGATTGTTTGCAGAAAACAGTAGAACAAGTATTGCAATAGATTGTATTCAATGTAAAAGAATGGACCGGGGTCCACGGTTCACTAGAGGTGTCTCTCCCATAAGATAAATAGCATGTTGGGTGAACAAATTACGGTTGGGCAATTGACAAATAGAGAGGGCATGACCATGCACATACATGATATGATGAGTATTGTGAGATTTAATTGGGCATTACGACAAAGTACATAGACCGCTATCCAGCATGCATCTATGCCTAAAAAGTCCACCTTCGGGTTATCATCCGAACCCCTTCCGGTATTAAGTTGCAAACAACAGACAATTGCATTAAGTATGGTGCGTAATGTAATCAATAACTACATCCTCAGACATAGCATCAATGTTTTATCCCTAGTGGCAATAGCACATCCATAACCTTAGAGGTTTCTGTCACTCCCCCAGATTCACGGAGGCATGAACCCACTATCGAGCATAAATACTCCCTCTTGGAGTTAAGAGTAAAAACTTGGCCAGAGCCTCTACTAATAACAGAGAGCATGCAAGATCATAAACAACACATAGATATAAATTGATAATCAACATAACATAGTATTCTCTATCCATCGGATCCCAACAAACACAACATATAGCATTACAGATAGATGATCTTGATCATGTTAGGCAGCTCACAAGATCCGACAATGAAGCACATAAGGAGAAGACAACCATCTAGCTACTGCTATGGACCCATAGTCCGAGGGTGAACTACTCACTCATCACTCCGGAGGTGACCATGGCGGTGTAGAGTCCTCCGGGAGATGAATCCCCTCTCCGGCAGGGTGCCGGAGGCGATCTCCTGAATCCCCCGAGATGGGATTGGCGGCGGCGGCATCTCTGGAAGGTTTTCCGTATCGTGGCTCTCGGTACTGGGGGTTTCGCGACGAAGACTATTTGTAGGCGGAAGGGCAGGTCAGGGGGCCACACGAGGGGCCCAGATGACAGGCCGGCGCGGCCAGGGCTTGGGCCGCGCCGCCATGTTTTCTGGCCACCTCGTGGCCCCACTTCGTCTCCTCTTCGGTCTTCTGGAAGCTTCGTGGTAAAATAGGCCCCTGGGCTTTGATTTCGTCCAATTCCGAGAATATTTCCTTACTAGGATTTCTGAAACCAAAAACAGCAGAAAACAGCAACTGGCTCTTCGGCATCTCGTTAATAGGTTAGTGCCGGAAAAATGCATAAATATGACATAAAGTATGCATAAAACATGTAGATATCATCAATAATGTGGCATGGAACATAAGAAATTATCAATACGTCGGAGACGTATCAGCATCCCTAAGCTTAGTTTACGCTCGTCCCGAGCAGGTAAACGATAACAAAGATAATTTCTGGAGTGACATGCCATCATAACCTTGATCATACTATTGTAAGCATATGTAATGAATGCAGCGATCAAAACAATGTAAATGACATGAGTAAACAAATGAATCATATAGCAAAGACTTTTCATGAATAGTACTTCAAGACAAGCATCAATAAGTCTTGCATAAGAGTTAACTCATAAAGCAATAATTCATAGTAAAGGTATTGAAGCAACACAAAGGAAGATTAAGTTTCAGCGGTTGCTTTCAACTTATAACATGTATATCTCATGGATAGTTGTCAATGTAAAGTAATATAACAAGTGCAATATGCAAGTATGTAGGAATCAATGCACAATTCACACAAGTGTTTGCTTCTTGAGGTGGAGAGAGATAGGTGAACTGACTCAACATAAAAGTAAAAGAAAGGTCCTTCAAAGAGGAAAGCATCGATTGCTATATTTGTGCTAGAGCTTTGATTTTGAAAACAAGAAACAATTTTGTCAACGGTAGTAATAAAGCATATGTGTTATGTAAATTATATCTTACAAGTTGCAAGCCTCATGCATAGTATACTAATAGTGCCCGCACCTTGTCCTAATTAGCTCGGATTACCTGGATTATCATCGCAATGCACATGTTTTAACCAAGTGTCACAAAGGGGTACCTCTATGCCGCTTGTACAAAGGTCTAAGGAGAAAGCTCGCATCGGATTTCTCGCTATTGATTATTCTCAACTTAGACATCCATACCGGGACAACATAGACAACAGATAATGGACTCCTCTTTTATGCATAAGCATGTAGCAACAATTAATTTTCTCATATGAGATTGAGGATATTTGTCCAAAACTGAAACTTCCACCATGGATCATGGCTTTAGTTAGCGGCCCAATGTTCTTCTCTAACATTATGCAATGCTCTAACCATTTTAGTGGTAAATCTCCCTTACTTCGAGACAAGACGAACATGCATAGCAACTCACATGATATTCAACAAAGAGTAGTTGATGGCGTCCCCAGGAACATGGTTATCGCACAACAAGCAACTTAATAAGAGATAAAGTGCATAAGTACATATTCAATACCACAATAGTTTTTAGGCTATTTGTCCCATGAGCTATATATTGCAAAGGTAGAGGATAGAAATTTTAAAGGTAGCACTCAAGCAATTTACTTTGGAATGGCGGAGAAATACCATGTAGTAGGTAGGTATGGTGGACACAAATGGCATAGTGGTTGGCTCAAGGATTTGGATGCATGAGAAGTATTCCCTCTCGATACAAGGCTTAGGCTAGCAAGGTTATTTGAAACAAACCAAGGATGAACCGGTGCAGCAAAACTCACATAAAAGACATATTGTAAACATTATAAGACTCTACACCGTCTTCCTTGTTGTTCAAACTCAATACTAGAAATTATCTAGACCTTAGAGAGACCAATTATGCAAACCAAATTTTAGCAAGCTCTATGTATTTCTTCATTAATAGGTGCAAAGTATATGATGCAAGAGCTTAAACATGAGCACAACAATTTCCAAGTATCACATTATCCAAGACATTATAGCAATTACTACATGTATCATTTTCCAATTCCAACCATATAACAATTTAACGAAGAAGAAACTTCGCCATGAATACTATGAGTAAAGCCTAAGGACATATTTGTCCATATGCAACAGCGGAGCGTGTCTCTCTCCCACACAATGAATGCTAGGATCCATTTTATTCAAACAAAACAAAAAACAAAAACAAACAGACGCTCCAAGCAAAGTACAAAAGATGTGATGGAATAAAAATATAGTTTCACTAGAGGAACCTGATAATGTTGTCGATGAAGAAGGGGATGCCTTGGGCATCCCCAAGCTTAGACGCTTGAGTCTTCTTGATATATGCAGGGGTGAACCACCGGGGCATCCCCAAGCTTAGAGCTTTCACTCTCCTTGATCATGTTGTATCATCTCCCTCTCTTGATCCTTGAAAACTTCCTCCACACCAAACTCAAAATAACTCATTAGAGGGTTAGTGCACAATCAAAATTTACATGTTCAGAGGTGACATAATCATTCTTAACACTTCTGGACATTGCACAAAGCTACTGAAAGTCAATGGAATCGAAAAATCCATCAAGCATAGCAAAACAGGCAATGCGAAATAAAAGGCAGAATCTGTCAAAACAGAACAGTTCGTAAAGATGAATTTTATTGAGGCACCAGACTTGCTCAAATGAAAATGCTCAAATTGAATGAAAGTTGCGTACGTATCTGAGGATCACTCATGTAAATTGGCATAATTTTCTGAGTTACCTATAGAGAATTAGGCCCATATGCGTGACAGCAAAGAAATCTGTTTCTGCGCAGTAATCCAAATCTAGTATGAACCTTACTATCAACGACTTTACTTGGCACAACAATGCACAAAAATAAGATAAGGAGAGGTTGCTACAGTAGTAACAACTTCCAAGACTCAAATATAAAATAAAGGTACTGTAGTAAAAACATTGGTTGTCTCCCATAAGCGCTTTTCTTTAACGCCTTTCAGCTAGGCGCAGAAAGTGTGTATCAAGTATTATCAAGAGATGAAGCATCAACATCATAATTTGTTCTAATAATAGAATCAAAAGGTAACTTCATTCTCTTTCTAGGGAAGTGTTCCATACCTTTCTTGAGAGGAAATTGATATTTAATATTACCTTCCTTCATATCAATGATAGCACCAACGGTTCGAAGAAAAGGTCTTCCCAATATAATGGGACAAGATGCATTGCATTCAATATCCAAGACAACAAAATCAACGGGGACAAGGTTATTGTTAACGGTAATGCGAACATTATCAACTCTCCCCAAAGGTCTCTTTGTAGAGTTATCAGCAAGATTAACATCCAAATAACAATTTTGCAATGGTGGCAAGTCAAGCATATTATAGATCTTTCTAGGCATAACGGAAATACTTGCACCAAGATCACATAAAGCATTACAATCAAAGTCATTGACCTTCATCTTAATGATGGGCTCCCAACCATCCTCTAACTTCCTAGGAATAGAAGTTTCACGATTTAATTTCTCTTCTCTAGCTTTTATGAGAGCATTTGTAATATGTTTCGTGAAAGCCAAATTTATAGCACTAGCATTAGGACTCTTAGCAAGTTTTTGTAAGAACTTTATAACTTCAGAGATATGGCAATCATCAAAATCCAAACCATTATAATCTAAAGCAATGGGATCATTAACCCCAATGTTGGAAAAAATTTCAGCAGTTTTATCACAGGCAGTTTCAGCAGTTTTAGCAGTTTCCGGCAGTTTTGCACGCTTTGCATTAGAAGTGGAAACATTGCCAACACCAATTATTTTACCATTAATAGTAGGAGGTGCAGCAACATGTGTAGCATTAGCAATACTAGTGGTGGTAATAGTCCAAACTTTAGCTATATTATCTTCTTTTTCATTTTCTTCTTTCTCCCACCTAGCACGCAATTCGGCCATCAATCTTATATTCTCATTAATTCTAACTTGGATGGCATTTGCTGTAGTAAAAAATTTATTATTATGATTTTCATTAGGCATAACTTCGATTTCAAAAGATCAACATCAGCAGCAAGACTATCGACTTTAGAAGCAAGTATATCAATTTTCCCAAGCTTTTCTTCAACAGATTTGTTAAAAGCAGTTTGTGTACTAATAAATTCTTTAAGCATAGCTTCAAGTCCAGGGGGTGTGTTCCTATTATTGTTGTAAGAATTCCCATAAGAATTACCATAGCCGTTGCCATTATTATAAGGATATGGCCTATAGTTGTTACTGGAATTGTTCCGATAAGCATTATTGTTGAAATTGTTATTTTTAATGAAGTTTACATCAACATGTTCTTCTTGAGCAACCAATGAAGCTAACGGAACATTATTAGGATCAATATTTTTCCTATCATTCACAAGCATAGACATAATAGCATCAATCTTATCATTCAAGGAAGAGGTTTCTTCGACAGAATTTACCTTCTTACCTTGTGGAGCTCTTTCCGTGTGCCATTCAGAGTAATTAATCATCATATTATCAAGAAGCTTTGTTGCTTCACCAAGAGTGATGGACATAAAGGTACCTCCAGCAGATGAATCCAATAGGTTCCGCGAAGAAAAATTCAGTCCTGCATAAAAGGTTTGGATGATCATCCAAGTAGTCAGTCCATGGGTTGGGCAATTTTTAACCAAAGATTTCATTCTTTCCCATGCTTGTGCAACATGCTCATTATCCAGTTATTTAAAATTCATTATGCTACTCCTTGAAGATATAATTTTAGCAGGGGGATAATATCTACCAATAAAAGCATCCTTGCATTTAGTCCATGAATCAATACTATTCTTAGGCAGAGATAGGAACCAATCTTTAGCTCTTCCTCTTAATGAGAAAGGAAACAATTTTAATTTTATAATGTCACCATCTACATCTTTATACTTTTGCATTTCACATAGTTCAACAAAGTTATTGAGATGGGCAGCAGCATCATCAGAACTAACACCAGAAAATTGCTCTCGCATAACAAGATTCGATGAAAGCGGGTTTAATTTCAAAGAATTCCGTCTGTAGTAGCAGGTGGAGCAATAGGTGTGCATAAGAAATCATTATTATTTGTGGTTGTGAAGTCACACAACTTAGTATTTTCAGGAGTACCCATTTTAGCAATAGTAAATAAAGCAAACTAGATAAAGTAAATGCAAGTAACTAATTTTTTTGTGTTTTTGATATAGCAAACAAGATAGTAAATAAAGTAAAACTAGCAACTAATTTTTTTGTGTTTTGATTTAGTGCAGCAAACAAAGTAGTAAATAAAGTAAAGTAAGACAAAAAGAAAGTAAAGAGATTGGGATGTGGAGACTCCCCTTGCAGCGTGTCTTGATCTCCCCGGCAACGGCGCCAGAAAAAGAGCTTGATATGCGTACAGCACGCGTCCGTTGGGAACCCCAAGAGGAAGGTGTGATGCGTACAGCGGAAAGTTTTCCCTCAGTAAGAAACCAAGGTTTATCGAACCAGTAGGAGCCAAGAAGCATGTTGAAGGTTGATGGCGGCGAGATGTAGTGCGGCGCAACACCAGGGATTCCAGCGCCAACGTGGAACCTGCACAACACAACCAAAGTACTTTGCCCCAACGAAACGAGTGAGGTTGTCAATCTCACCGGCTTGCTCGTAACAAAGGATTAGATGTATAGTGTGGATGATGATTGTTTACGGAAAACGAGTAGAACAAGTATTGCGAGTAGATTGTATTCGATGTAAAAGAATGGACCGGGGTCCACGAGTTCACTAGAGGTGTCTCTCCCATAAGATAAATAGCATGTTGGGTGAACAAATTACAGTTGGGCAATTGACAAATAGAGAGGGCATGACCATGCACATACATGATATGATGAGTATTGTGAGATTTAATTGGGCATTATGACAAAATACATAGACCGCTATCCAGCATGCATCTATGCCTAAAAAGTCCACCTTCAGGTTATCATCCGAACCCCTTCCAGTATTAAGTTGCAAACAACGAGACAATTGCATTAAGTATGGTGCGTAATGTAATCAATAACTACATCCTCGGACATAGCATCAATGTTTTATCCCTAGTGGCAACAGCACATCCATAACCTTAGAGGTTTCTGTCACTCCCCCAGATTCACGGAGGCATGAACCCACTATCGAGCATAAATACTCCCTCTTGGAGTTAAGAGTAAAACCTTGGCCAGAGCCTCTACTAATAACGGAGAGCATGCAAGATCATAAACAACACATAGATATAAATTGATAATCAACATAACATAGTATTCTCTATCCATCGGATCCCAACAAACACAACATATAGCATTACGGATAGATGATCTTGATCATGTTAGGCAGCTCACAAGATCCGACAATGAAGCACATAAGGAGAAGACAACCATCTAGCTACTGCTATGGACCCATAGTCCAGGGGTGAACTACTCACTCATCACTCCGGAGGCGACCATGGCGGTGTAGAGTCCTCCGGGAGATGAATCCCCTCTCCGGCAGGGTGCCGGAGCCGATCTCCTGAATCCCCCGAGATGGGATTGGCGGCGGTGGCGTCTCTGGAAGGTTTTCCGTATCGTGGCTCTCGATCGGGGGTTTCGCGACGAAGACTATTTGTAGGCGGAAGGGCAGGTCAGGGGGCCACACGAGGGGCCCAGTTGACAGGCCGGCGCGGCCAAGGCTTGGGCCGCGCCGCCCTATTGTCTGGCCACCTCGTGGCCCCACTTCGTCTCCTCTTCGGTCTTCTGGAAGCTTCGTGGCGAAATAGGCCCCTGGGCTTTGATTTCGTCCAATTCCGAGAATATTTCCTTACTAGTATTTCTGAAACCAAAAACAGCAGAAAACAGCAACTGGCTCTTCGGCATCTCGTTAATAGGTTAGTGTCGGAAAATGCATAAATATGACATAAAGTATGCATAAAACATGTAGATATCATCAATAATGTGGCATGGAACATAAGAAATTATCGATACGTCGGAGACGTATCACCCAACACTGTCTACAGGAATAGAGGCGTGCGTATACATCACGGTTGCACGCAGTAGACATGCTAGAACCACTCGTACTTGCAGCAGGTTCGGGCTTCTTTGTGTTGGACACATTGGAGACCGGCTTGCTAGACTGAGTAGAATAAGGTGCGGGGCGCGAAGATGGCGCCGGCGCTGTGGATGGAGGCGCCCTAGGCGTGTAGCTCCCAGCTCCCGTAGCACGACCTTTAACTTGAGCCTCTCTTCAGCCAAATGTGATTCAGCTTCTCTCGCATGATGTAGAAACTCATTCATAGTGGTGTAACTGTGATGATGAACAATGCCTTTGATATCAAACTTCAAGCCATGTAGAAAGCGATTCATTGTCATCTCAAGTGACTCACGGACATGGCCACGCTGCATAAGCATCTCCATCTCCATGAAATAAGTATCAAAAAATTTCACACCTTGTCTCAATAGGGTCAACTTATCATATATCGAACGCAGATAATTGGTGGGCACGAAACAAGCTTGCATAAGAGCCTTTATCTCATGCCATGTATGAACTGGCAGCTCATTATCTTCTTGATGAGTGCGTGTCACTCCATCCCACCAACGCAGTGCGTAACCATCAAATTCTGAGGAAGCAAGCATGACCTTCCTATCTTCAGTATAAGTATGTAAGCGCCATAACTTCTCAATCTTCAGCTCCCAAGTGAGGTATTCTTCAACATCAACACCTCCTTCAAATTTGGGTATCGAGAACTTTGGCTTACCCAATCCGTCTTCTTCCTCAAACCTACGACCTTGGCGTCCGAGTTCAACGAACCCACGACCGCAGTTACCACGCCCAGCACCACGACCAACACCAGGTGCTTCATCTTGAAGCTCAACATCTTCATCTTCATGGTGTTGTTGTTTTTGGGTCAAATTATCTACAGCGAGTGTCAGTGCTTGAATAATGCGTTGTATATCCATCATTTGATCTTGCATAGCATTGACGGTCGCATTAGTAGTATCAAGCTTTTTGGAAACCCCATCAATGGTCTCCTTTAGTTCTTCGTCCTGAACGCGGAATTCACGACACATCTCATTATGAAAAGCTTCATACTCCCTCCATGTCATCACATCAGCAACATCCTTGTTTTTCTGGTTAACAATTTTCTCATCACTAGAAGACATGGTTACTAGATTAGTGCATAAAACAAATATATATGGCGGTACTCTCACAACTCACTCAAAACTGATAAGAAAAGGAAATCTTACCGCTCCAAAGTAAATTAGTATTGCTTACCACTTGTAGTGATGACTAGTGCACGGATGTGGCGAAGCGAATATAAAGGGTATAAGAACAATCACACAACAAAGCAGGGTATTTGCGGGGTTGTAGGTGGTCTACCTATTTGCACCAATAACAAGCTCTAGCGCTGACCGTGGACAACCAATGATACTCACACAAGGCGATAAATGTGGCAACGCAACTATATGGATGAAAGGTTGCAATGCACTTGAGAGACGCTATTAAAGCTCAATGGGACAGGCACAAGATTGCTCAACTATGGGTGCAGTTAAAGAAAACTTAGGCCTTCACTTAATTCTACTAGCACTTCACTTTTTATTTTTGGAATTTTCTTTTTATCACACGCAGCTATGTAGCTCTTTTTGCTTCTTTTCAATTTTCTCTTTTTTGTTTTTTGATTTTATGACTCAACTTCTTGATGACACGGCCAATAGATAATGCAAAGCACCAAAACCCTAATGAGCAGCTTGTCGAGCGGTAAAACTAGTCTCTTATGGGGAAGTTCCTAGTCACTTTTATCGAAAGGCTGTGGCTATGGTTGGGACAAACACATTGTATGCTATGTGGACTCGGAGCAACAAAAACTGACTCTAGATGAAAGCGGAGACACAAACCCTAACAATAGTAGATGGAAGAAAAAGATACGCAAAAACAACTACGAAAAGCAACTAAAACTCGAAATTAGTGCAATCTAAGGCTATGACAAACCCTAACCCTAATATTTTTGGCTTTTTTTGTATAGGAAAACACTCAACTATGGGGTGGATTGTGGATGGCTTACCGAGGAAACACTGAAATCTGATACCAAGATGATAAGGGATGGCCCGATCTTCTCATTAAGCAACGGTGGTGATGATGATCACGGGATGAACACAGTGGAGATAACTTGATAATTAAGTGGATGATAACTTGTATGACGCAACGAGATCTCTCGATTAGTCCCTTTCGCCAATGCAACAACTCTCAACCCTGCAAGATATTCGCAACTCCACACACTTGCGCATGTAGCCGGCGACCACGAAGCGGTAAGTTGCAACCTTCTAATTCCCAATGGAACATCAGATCACACAAGACTTTCAGAATTACACCAAATCAAGGCAATATGGTGTAGGGATTCAATAGAGTTGCAAAGCAATTAACTATGAACTAGGGTTTATCTTAAACGTGGTCTAAACCTAATTTGGGGGCGTCCTGGGCACTTATATAGGGATTCAGGATGACCAGGGGTCGAAAATGTAAATAGAAAACCGACCCAGATCGGATCTGGTCGAGACAGACTCGGAGTCGGCCGGTCTGGGGGCCGGTCGACCGGGCCTGGGGCCGGGCCATCCGGTTTCAACCGGGTCTAGCACCGGGTGGCAACCGTGCTAGGCGTCCAGGCTTACTGGATAGTGCCCGGTTCGCACAAGCGTGGCGTCCGGTTTGGACCGGACGGATCCGGCGTGGAAGCCGGTCGAACCGGGGCTGGGGCCGGGTGGCCCGGCGGCACGGCCGGTCGGACCGGGCCTAGCGCCGGCCTGAACTGCATCTATTCCTCTCGCGCATGCCTCCCGCTCCTCCCTTGCGCGTCCATGGGATGTCTTCATGTTCAGCTCCATGTCTAGCTTCATGCCCAATTTCTTGTCCAGCTGCTCTTCTCCTCCTCATGCGATGCTTGCTCCTTCTTCATACCTAATCATACATATGTAATAGGACTTATGCAATATAAAGTTCTCATCGATCAAAGTATCACTTAGGAACAAATTCACCTGTTGTTTAAGTAGCTTCGCACGAGCTTGTGTCATTGGTCCAATCCTGACTTCATTGGACTTGAGCTTCACAGCAGGAACATCTTCATCTTGCAATGACGGAGGTTGTAGTGTAGTAGGGATGTCCTCATCATCGAGGATGAGCCTCCCTAAACTTGCAATCGGACTATAATGAAATAGAATATTCTAAACCTAAAAATTACTTTTCCGAAAAAATCATGAGCATTAGATCACGTTCCTGTAGTTCAAATATGATCGACTTCGTGCCGACTTGGCCGAAATTTGTCTTTTTCAAGAGGGTTGGATGGAAATGTTTCAGATACCCCAATTGGGAAATTGTGTATGTAAGGTAGTATGCTATTTTTGAAAAATGGGGTGGTACCATTGTGAACTTTCATTTTATGGTTGCTTCACAAAGCATCCTATTTTTGGGACGGAAAATGGAAAATAGCTTGTTGGTGCTACAAAAATAAAAGCTTCCTCCTGCAACATTTGTTCGCCATCCCAAGATACACATGTGTGCACAATATGGGCACATTATCACAAACTATGCGACGATTCTAGCCATGACAATGGTCGTTCGGCGTGAAAGCCATGAAACATAGCACATGATAGCTCATTTTTGAGAAGCTTTTTGAGATACTTGCAATATTCCAAGTTTGATATTTTTCAATATAGATCTTATTTTCCTGTAAATTTTGATATCTTATTTGTATTTTTCCAAATTATAATAATTTAGTTATGGAGATGAAACCCAAAGGAACCTCGGTGGGGTGTAACCCTCTTAGCGACGCGCCACATCGGAACCCGGGTGTGGTGTCAAATGAGCAAGGGCCAGGCCGTCACCCCCTTGGTGGCGCCATATCTTGATCTGGATATGGTGATAAGTGAGCAATGGTCGGGTCGCCGCATCCTTAGTGGCGCGCTGCACCGACGCCCCGGTGTAGTGAAAAATGAGCAAGGGTCTCCGCATTTGACTCGACGAGTGCGGAGGGCAAGGAAGTTAGCCGAGCCTAGGAGGATACGCTTAGGTAGCAGGAACGTAGGGTCCCTGACGGGTAAGTTACGGGAGTTAGTTGATATGGCGGTGAGGAGGCGTGTTGATGTCCTATGCGTCCAAGAGACCAAATGGAAGGGACAAAAGGCAAAGGAGGTGGAGGATACCGGTTTCAAGTTGTGGTACACGAGGACAACTTCAAACAAAAATGGAGTAGACATCTTGGTCAATAAGAGCCTCAGGAATGGAGTTCTAGACGTCAAGAGGCAAGGGGACTGGATGATCCTTGTCAAGCTGGTTGTTGGGGACTTAGTCCTCAATGTTATCAGCGCGTATACCCCACAAGTAAGCCACAATGAGAGCACCAAGAGGGAGTTATGCGAAGGCCTGGAGGACTTGGTTAATGATACGCCTCCAACGTATCTATAATTTCTTATGTTCCGTGCTAGTTTTATGACAATACCTACATGTTTTATTCATACTTTATATCATTTTGATGCATTTTTCGGTACTAACCTATTAACAAGATGCCGAAGCGCCGGTTCTCGTTTTCTGCTGTTTTTGGTTTCAGAAATCCTACACAGGAAATATTCTTGGAATTGGACGTAACAAAAGCCCACGGCCCTATTTTCCACGGAGTATTCCAGAACATCGAAGAAGAGTCGGAGACGGCCAGCAGGGGGGCACCCCATAGGGCGGCGCGGCCCACCCTCCTGGCGCGCCCAGGTGTGGGGAGCCCACCCCCGACGCTGCCCCTTCGCCTATATATTCCTTCGTATCGGAAAACCCTAGTACCGAGAGCCAAAATACGAGAAAACTAACTGAGACGCCGCCGCCGTCAATCCCATCTCGGGGGATTTTGAAGATCTCCTCCGACACCCTGCCGGAGAGGGGAATCATCACCGGAGGGCTCTACATCACCATGCCCACCTCTGGAGTGATGCGTGAGTAGTTTATCCTTGGACTATGGGTCCATAGCAGTAGCTAGATGGATGTATTCTCCTATTATGCCATCATGTTTAGATCTTGTGAGCTGCCTATCATGATAAAGATCATCTTATTGTAATGCTACATGTTGTGTTTGTTGGGATCCGATGAATATGGAATACTATGTCAAGTTGATTATCGATCTATCATATATGTGTTGTTTATGATCTTGCCTGCTCTCCGTTGCTAGTAGAGGCTCTGGCCAAGTTGATACTTGTAACTACAAGAGGGAGTATTTGTGCTAGATAGTGGGTCCATGCCTCCATTGAATCTGGGATAGTAATAGAAAGTTCTAAGGTTGTGGATGTGATGTTGCCACTAGGGATAAAATATCAATGCTTTGTCTAGGGATATTTGTATTGTTTACATTACGCACAGTACTTAATGCAATTGCCTGTTGTTTGCAACTTAATACTGGAAGGGGTGCGGATGCTAACCCGAAGGTGGACTTTTTAGGCATAGATGCATGCTGGATGGCGGTCTATGTTCTTTGTCGTAATGCCCTAAGTAAATCTCATAGTAGTCATCATGATATGTATGTGCATTGTTATGCCTTCTCTATTTGGCAATTGCCCAACTGTAATTTGTTCACCCAACATGTTATTTATCTTATTGGAGAGACACCACTAGTGAACTGTGGACCCCGATCCATTCTTTTACATCTGAAATAGAACCTACTGCAATCATTGTTCTCTGTTGTTCTTTGCAAGCAAACATCATTCTCCAGACCATACGTTTAATCCTTTGTTTTCAGCAAGCCAGTGAGATTGACAACCTCACTGTTAAGTTGGGGCAAAGTATTTTGATTGTGTTGTGCAGTTTCCACTTTGGCGCCGGAATCCCTGGTGTTGCGCCGCACTACACTTCTTCACCAACAACCTTCACGTGGCCTTCATCTCCTACTGGTTCGATAACCTTGGTTTCTTACTGAGGGAAAACTCACTGCTGTACGCATCACACCTTCCTCTTGGGGTTCCCAACGGACGTGTGCTTTACCGTCACAAGCAGCTACTTTGCTGGCGCCGTCGCCGGGGAGGAATCAACACTCCATCACCGTCACGCGCCATCTAACACTTTTCTGGAGCCGTTGCCGGGGAGATCAAGACACGCTGCAAGGGGAGTCTCTCACACCCAATCTCTTTACTTTGTTTATTGTCTTGCTTTATTTTATTTTCTGTCTTGTTTGCTTTCTTTATATCAAAAACACAAAAAAATAGTTACATGCATTTAATTTATTTTGTTATCATGTCTAGTCCTGTACTTGTTACTCTATCACCTGAGGAATTGATCTTTACTTTTAAACAAGGGGATGAGGAGAGTTTTAAAGAAGCTTGGTCTAAATTTTTTAATTCTTATAGTAAAACAGAACCTAAAATGACTCTAAGCCGGCTTCTTAGTAACTTTTATTTTGGGCTTACTCTTCGCTATAAATATGCCTTGGATGCTGTAGTGGGAGGAGATTTCCTTCATTGCTATGAGGATCAAGCTTTTAATGCCATGAAAAAATTGGTTGCATCATCTAGCTCGGCTAATAAGTTTGATTCATCTCTTGTTAGTATTCATAATAGATTAAACACTCTCGAGACAAATATATCTTGTTTAAAAGAAGGGTATAATCAGATTCATGAATATTATGATTATGTTCTAGTAAACTTTGAACCTTCAATGTGGGTCCCTACTATTAAGGTTACTATTTGTGGTGAAACTTTTTATGCCCGTTGTGATATTATGTCTGAGTTTTGCCTTATGCCTAAAAGTATTTATGAATCTTTGACACTTTAGGGACTTACTGAAGATGGAGAAGGAATAACTCTTACTGATAACTCTGTTATAATTCCTAAGGGAATAACTGAAGGTGTGTTCACAACCTTTCTTGGAAGAACGGTATCCACTGATTATATCGTTATTGAATGTGTAGGGACAGGACAAATCACACTTGGAAGATCCCTGCTGAAACTCTTGGGAGCAACCATAGATGTGGGGAAAGGCAGTCTAAATTTTACCTCTACACCCGGAGGTTGTCATGTATTCCCTAGACCAAAGAATAAGAATAAGAGTAAGAGGGGTAGGCGTAAAGCCCGTGGCAATAATGCTAATGCTTCTTCTCTTGATGTTACTTGTTTTCACTTTCTGCGCCTAGCTGAAAGGCGTTAAAGAAAAGCGCTTATTGGAGACAACCCATTATTTTATTTCTGCAATTTTATTTTATATTTGAGTCAAGGTGCTTGTTACAACTGTAGCAATACCTTTGTATCTTTACTTTATTGCATTGTCGTGCCAAGTAAAGTCTTTGATAGAAAGTTGATACTCGATTTGGATTTCTGCGCAGAAATAGATTTTTAGCTGTCACGAATTTGAGCTGTTCTCTCTGTAGGAAAATCGTAAAATCTTGAAAACATTCATGAGTAATCCTCATATATGTACGCAACTTTCATGCAACTGGTGCTTTTCCATCTGAGCATGTTAAGTGCCTCGAAAAAATTCGTCTTTAAGGACTGTTCTGTTTTGACAGATTCTGTCTTTTATTTCGCATTGCCTCTTTACTGCGTTTGAGTGGGTTTCTTTGCTCCATTAAATTTCAGTAACCTTGGGTAATGTCCATAAGTGTTGGGAATGATTCTGTCCTTGTTGAACATGTGAATTTTTGATTATGCACTAACCCTCTAATGAGATTGCTTTGAGTTTGGTGTGAAGGAAGTTTTCAAGGATCAAGAGAGGAGGATGATATAATATGGTCAAGAAGAGTGAAAAGTCTAAGCTTGGGGATGCCCCCGTGGTTCATCCCTGCATATTTCAAGAAGACTCAAGCATCTAAGCTTGGGGATGCCCAAAGCACCCCCTTCTTCATCAACAACTTATCAGATCACCTCTAGTGAAACTATATTTTTATTCCATCACATCTTATGTACTTTACTTGGAGCGTGACATAGGCATCCCCAGTGGGCCTGCCGAAGATAGTACCCGGGGTTTACTGAAGGCCCACTACCCGAAGAATAAGAAGATTCGGAAGCCCAAGATATTACTAAGGAAAGTTAGAGTTATAATAGGAAGCATTATTTGTAATCTTGCGGGATGAGTTAGAAACCTTCCCGGACTCTGTAACTTGTACAATACGAATCCCTCGGCTCCGCCTCCTATAAGGGGGAGTCGAGGGACAAAGGAAGCATCGAATCATCGTTTCTCAAACCCTAGTTTCATAATCGTCGAGTACTTTTCGGCTGAAACCTTCGAGATCTACTTGCCCTCTACTTCCAACTAAACCCTAGTCGACAACCCGTAGGCATTGACAAGTTAATACCTTGTCAATTGGCGCCGTCTGTGGGAACTAGAGGCATCAAGGATCCGATCTCGATGGCACGTTCAAGATCGTCGACTTCATCAACCGCAAGCAACGCGATGGATCGAGGTAAACAGATCGCAACTGGTGTAACATCCCAATTTTTAAACAAAAAAAAATGAGTTACCTTTTTCCAAATTTTGGAACCAACAAAAACTTTTATTTAGTTTGATGCATAGTGATCTTTCTTATTGGTTGTGTAATTTCCATGTTTGATTGTTGAAATAGTTTGAGATGATCTAAAACCCTAAACCCTACTCTTGCACTTTACCCTTCAAAATAAAACCAAATAAGAAGAAATCAAATTAAAAGGAAAGGGCCTATGTGCCTATACTATTTTTGGTAAAACTTTTACCTAGGACTTTTTACCTTGTTTAGATGTTTTGAAAACATCAACAAACCTAACCTAGTACCGCCCCAACCAAATCAAGTGAGAAACAAAATTCAAATAGACATATGCATGAAGGCATATGTGGCACTTAGCCATTTTTACCAAATCTTGACCTATGCCCTATTTGCCTTACCCAAATGGTTGGAAACCATGAGTAACCCTAACCAACCTCTTTGAAACCCAAAACTATGATCCTTTGGATCAAAGTTAAATAAAGAAAAAGATTAGAGAAATTGCAAAACCCTCACATATGGTTTATGGCCATTTTTGAAAATCTTTAACCTAGGCCATATAAAATTGTGCCAATGGTTTGGAAACTCTGTTAAACTCAAAAGAATCCTTTTTGAATCAAAGAAACCAAAATCAAAACAAAGAAAAATCAAAAACCTAGTTGCATGTGATAATGGTCACATGTGACAATTTTATTATCTTACCCACTTTGAGCCCTTTTATTAGGAGATTTTCAAACCAAACCCTGCCAACTATTTGCACCTCATCCAAGACCTCATCAAGATGAACACTTTTGATGTTGACCACTTTGACCAGAGAGTTGACCATTGCTCACATTAGTCAAGCCAAAATGCCACTTTGAAACCAATTCTAGATTCCCTCCACTTTTGAAATTTTCACCAAACCACTCCAAATTTTAAACCAAGACCACCAATGAGTGCCACACCTCATTTAGAACCTATCCATGAAGAAACTTAGTAACTTTTACACACACATGAGTGTTTTTACAAAAGAATCCATTAGTTACATAGAGTAAAACTAGAGTACAGCCACTCCTACCAACTATGTACCCCTCTCTTTTTTCTATCTTTTGAGCTCAGCCATAGTACCTTGTACCACACCAACAACCATGACATCAGTTCACCTTGACATCATCCACATGTACCAAGACAAGCCAAGTACATAGCCTATGTCACACCTACTTTTTCATAAATCAAATGTGACCACCCTAGGCCTCTCTCACCATGCACACGATGTCTAGGAGACCTCTCTCACTCCCACGAACACCATAACACCAGAGTTGACCCAAGCAATACACTTGCACACCTCAATGCCTCACCATGTCACTCCCATGGTCACCACCATGTCAATACCTACCCTGGACATTTTCCCTCCCTTTCACCATGTCACATCAATTGCCCTTGACCCTTTACACCTGCTAGACACTACCATGGGACCAGGAGAGCAAATAGTGGACTAAAACCATCCATGCCAAGTACTTGGTCACCAGCCCGTGGACACCTCCCTCTCCTCGCATGCACACCGCGTTCCAGCCCGTCACCCTGCGCCACCAGCTCCCTCTCAGTCCCGCACAACTGCCAGACACGGCCGTTGGCCCGCGCGCGCGCCAGGACAACGACGCGACGCGACGCCCTTGAAGGACGACGACTTCGGCATTGACCCCGTGCGCCCTGCACACGACGCCATCAACCGCACCACTACTCACGCGTCATCACCTACCAATGAGCTCCCTCCTGACGCAGCAGTGCCGGAGACGCCCGTGCCCGCCGTGCACTGTGACGTCGTGGCCATGCCGGCCATGCCGCGCCTCCCTCGCCTGGACCCTATATAAACCCCCCCTCTCGCTTGGCACAGCACCACACAACTCCACAACGTCCTCCTCTCCCTCCTAGCGCAGCTCCTCTCCTCTTCTCGCCGCTCACCGACGCCCGAAGCTCGCCGGCGGCCACCCGCAAAACCGCCCAAAATTTTGTCGCCATAGCCTCCAACCCCTATACCATTTTGAAGCCCTGGGAAAGCCCTGTCCAACGCAACAAACCTCGCCGCAAACCGTGCCCGGAGGTGAGCAGGAGAGCCGTCGGAAGTTCACCGGCGTCGGGAGGGAGACGACGGCTCAGTGCCGTCAGATCCCGATCCGACGATCCGCGCGCCCCGCGCGAGC
This sequence comes from Lolium rigidum, assembly GCF_022539505.1. Taxonomy (NCBI): domain Eukaryota; kingdom Viridiplantae; phylum Streptophyta; class Magnoliopsida; order Poales; family Poaceae; genus Lolium; species Lolium rigidum. Next base: position 281,630,053 of record NC_061510.1, read on the forward strand.
CCGACGTGCATGCGCCATGCACGCCAGGCCCGGGCAGCAACTGGGCCGGCCCAATTCTTTCCCGCGCGCCTGTTTAAATTCAAATCCTGTTTTATTTTATTTCCTTTAAATTGCTTTCTGATACTTTGCTAGATTTTGAATATCTTCAATTGTACAAATCCAAAATTAGTGACTTAAAATATTTTGGAAAGCTCATGAAATGCTCTAACCAGTCCCACTGGTTTCACTCAAAATTTCGTTCTAGATCCTCTACAATAAAAATAACAAATCAGTAACTTTTCAAACTTCAAATAAATCTTAAAAATCAACCATAAACTATTTTGAGGTGGTTCCACCTCTCATAAATCACATTTAATGTTGTCTAATTGATTATGTAATAAAACATTATAGTTGTTTCATATGATCATGGGCTAGAGCAAAATATTGGCTATGTAGTCAAAATCTAGCCCATTTAAATTAGGGATTTCTATTTTCGTGCCCTCGGGTCCTTAGTTGTGCTCAGTTTTCCCCAGCTCCTTAGTTTTTCCTCAGTTTTACCCAAGCGTTTGTCTGAAACCATCACACGTGATGTAACGCCCGGTTGCCCGACGGTTGACCGTTATCTTCTGACTAGTGGGGCCACGTAGAGCCTGCAAAGACACGTTAGACCATCCATCTTTGTTTGACCGTAAGCATCGCTGTATCCCTGACCAAAACGCGAACGAGTGGGGCTTCGCTATATCAAATGACAAGTGGGGCCATGGCGCTGATACAAGGGGCAATACACGGGTAGGATTAGATTTTTAAACGGAGCTCTACAGCGATGGCACGGAGGAGGTGGCCTGCGGAGTGCCGAGATGAGATCGACGTCCACAAAGAACTGCATGAGGCGAGACCAGACGCATTAGATAGATATGAACTAGACGCGTTTAACCATGCTAAGAAGAGAAGAAATGGTCAACGACATCGACGACTACCTCAAAACTTTGACTCGACCGTGTCCGACACGAACGCGAGCAATGTAGAGAAAACTAGTGTCTCTCCTTTCCGGCGTGTATAGATGGGTGCTAGAAGAGTGTGGTGGCGAAGGGAAAGACCTCGCGGTGGTCTCGTGGCGTCCAACATAGCGGGCGGCGTGGCCGTGCCCACATCGGCGTGGATGCATGTTCGGCATTGGCATCGGCATGTACGTTCGGCATTGGCCTCGGTGGTATCTCCGGTGTGTCGGTGATCGAATGAGGGGACGGGATTGAGGGTGCATCCCGACGGTGACCTAGCAGTGGCGTCGAGCATAGCCGTTATGACCATGCCGATATCGGCATCGGCAAAGTTTGGAGGCTGTGGTGCTCGAATCAAGGAGGGATTTGTTTCTTGTACGCCAAAAGTGATTTGAAACAAGTTTCGTGTTGAAGGTTAGGTAACGAAAGTTTGTAAGTAAGCCCAAAATTATACTAGCGCCATGGTGAGGTTCTTTTTGATAGAGCTATACGGTTGGGCAAACTTTTTTGACACTTTTTAGATAGGGTTCCTTGTTGTTACACGTATGGCATCATGTATGGCAAATTTGGGATCATTTGGAGATGTTCGAAAAAATCACTTTGCTTAAACGCATGCCGTTTCGTCTCACTTGAAACCAGCTTTTCTAACAAGGTGATTTATTCTACCTCCTCTAAATGACCTCAAATTTCATACAGACTGATCTTCTATACATAGATAGATAGATTGTTTCGTTTTTTATATTTTTTGAACTTTTTATTTCCCTTTATAATATCCAATTGATTTTCAGGTCAAAACCTCGAAAAACAGCATCATGTATGGCATCATTTTCGCCATAAATTTCAAATTTTGTGAAACTTTCCCTTTTAGATATTCCTTGTTGTTATAGATATGGCATAATGTATGCCAAATTTGGTTAGGTCTCCATCGAAACCAGCTTTTGTAACAAGTTAGGTTTTTTCGACCTTCTCAAAAGGGATTTTTTTCTACCTTCTCTAAATGACCTCAAAAATCATACAGACGATCTTCTATACAAAGATAGGTAGATTGTTTCGTTTTTACATTTTTGAACTTTTATTTCCCTTTATAATACCCATTTGTTTTCGAGATCAAAACCTCGAAAGTTAACATAACTAGATGGTGAACCCTTCCAAACTTCAAATACGAGAGATAGATAGATTGGTTCGTTTATCATTTTTACCGTGAATAGTAATGGCTACAAGAAATCGGTGATGGTCTATCATTTTTTGCGTGAAAAGTAATGGCTACAACAAATCGGTGATGGTTTATCATTTGGGATTTTCGTGAAAATTAATGGCTACAACAAATCGGTGACGGTTTATCATTTTTTGCGTGAAAATTTATGGCTACAACAAATCGGTGATGGTTTATCATTTTTTGCGTGAAAAGTAATGCCTAAAAGAGTTTATAATTTTTAGCGCGTGAAAATAAATACGAGAAAACCGCCATTTAGCAAACTTAGAGAGTGGAAGGTAACCGCCAGACGAGAGAGAGGGAGGGGTTATCCTGCCCGTTAGATCATACGATCAACGGTCGGCGGGCACGATCCGCGTGACATGGGCTAGACCAATCGGGGCAATGTTGCACGTGTGAGAGAATTTGTGGAGGGAGAGGGCAAAACTGAGTAGTATCAAGAAACCAAGGGCACCTATGTAATAAACAGGACTAAGGGATTCAAATATGAGATTTAAAAAATGAAAAATGCGTGTTTTGTAGAATAAAACCCATCTTGGCCTATCTCAAACTATTTGCAATACAAATATACATGAGTGTGAGAATTGTGGCCTCATTTAGACAAAGTATGTTTTGGGGAAAGTCTGTTTTGGGAAGGGCTTATTGTGGAAAACCATGCACCTTCATAGCTACTAGGTGATTTGAGAAGGCCTTTGAGAAGTGGCAATTTGTGGTAAAACTTGATTTATCTATGACTTATCTATGTTTTGAGAACTGGAAATTTGTGGTAAAGACTCCATGAGTATGTGCCACTATTTTTCGGAATTTTTTGCACATTAAATGACTCATTTAACTAGTTAATCCCATTTGTTGACTTGTACGTTGACCAGCTACTTGAGGGTAAAGCCGAGCATATTGCACTAGCCGGTACTAGCACTCAAGGGGAAAAGCTGAGCACACAAAAAATGCTAGTATAATGCTCGAGGTTATAACTGAGTATATCTAAATTTTCAGGGTTAGACTCGAGGACGCGTGTTGCGGTGCGAAATGAAAGACGTGCAATATTTGACGCGTAGACGCCGGTCGCGGTGCGGAAGTCGAAGACGTGCAATCGTGGACGCGTGGCGCATTGCGAAGTCCAAGACGTGCGGACGTGCGGCGGTGGACGCGTAGGACGCGGGTCGCATTAACCACCACTAGCCTTTATAGACGCCTCCTCCCACTATCTCTGTCACTCTCACTCGCCTACGCAACGCCGCCTCTCTCACGTCCCATCATCTTCTCCAAAGCAAAAAACCCTCTCCCTCTCCCTCTCCTCTGCCGGCGAGATGGACAAGGAGAATGCCAATCCCATCGTCCACGGCGCCGTCGGCTCCAAGCGCGACGCCTCCCTCTTCGACGCCGTCCCCTCAACGGACGTCGCCGCCGTCCCCTCAACGGACGTCGCCGCCGCCTCCGCCGGTGCATCGGAGGCTGCTGCCGCCGGTCGCGGTCGGATCCCACCGGGATGGGACCCCTACGAGCCGGTGCCGTACGTCCCGCCCCCGAACCGCTACGACACCTCCATAGAGGACCCATGGAACGAGGTAATAACTACGGTTTGCTTCCTTTTTTGTTCCCCATTCCTTTTTGAACCCTATTTGTGCTTTGGTGTAGATGGATGCTGTGGATGGATGAGTATTGGGCTAATATTTGCGCCGATTTTATTCCATTTTGCTTTGATCCCTCCTTGATTTCGTTCAAGATTTGGGTTTCGGCCGTTCGGTTAATTTATGCAAGTAATAATGGGATCTCAATCGGTTAATTTATGCAAGTAATCATAGGATCTCAATCGGTTATTTTATGCACGAATCAAAAGATATCAACCGTTTAATTTTGCAAATAATCCGGAATGTGTTCAAGTTCAGATCCGGAATCTGTTTCTTTGCCTATGATGAATCGGTGGGCACTGATTTTTACGGGGAGGGTTCGGCGAACCATTTCTATGTACAAATCTGTTGTGCATGAGCTTTGGTTCGCTTACACCGTCCACGTAGACATATAATCGTGTCCACTCTAACCGAGGCTGCCTCTCGTTTTTCCTAACTTTGTTATCATGCATGTTTGCAACTCATTCACTAATAAATTCCCATTTGATATGGATCAGGCTGTACGGCGGCGACGTCGGCGACGACGAGCGAGCACCATGACGTCAAGACTCGCCGAGTGCTTTGCGGAGGCTGCAGGTCGGCCGGTATGTCTCCTACCTCGACGTCGCCAAGGGTGTCTACGGGTGCCCCTTCGCACTAGGAGGCTCGGCGGCACTGACTTCAACTGCGTCCTCACGCATGCCGAGAACATCGGCCACGCCAACCCCAAGGTCGGCGCGTCGGTGAACCCCAACTCCTTCCGCGCCAAGCACTTGGCGCTCGGCATGCACCTCCGCAGCATCCGGCGGGTGGAGATCTCCGGCGGGCGCATGCCTCCGCTCAAGCCCAAGGCTCCCAAGGGGAGCAACAAGTGGAGGCAGAGGCGGATGGGGTAGGCGGAGTCCTGGACGTGTGCTGCTCGCTGCCTCCTCCATTTTGTTGTTGGGATCCCTTTGTTGTTAGTTAGGGATCCCTCGTTGTTATGTTGTTAGTATGATGGTGTTGTACTGCTGTGAAGAACCTCGAACCCTACTATGTTTGGCTGCTGAATGCAGCTTATTATCTATATTATCTATCCCTATTCTACTATATGACCTTGTGAATTTATCGTACATTCCCTGTAGATTTGCTTCTAGATTTAACTACATACATATGGACCGAGATGGAGTACTAGATTGGGCTCCCTACTAGATTTGTCTGCCATATTGGGAAAACAACCAGGGCCAAAAGGCACAAATAATAATTGAAGAAAGACAGAAATGCAAGCTTCTCTAGATTTGATACTAATTATGTGAAAAAAGGCGAGAGAGAAGGAGGCGGAAAAGGTACTCTTAAAAGGGAAATGCCAATGGCCGAGAGAGACAAAACCCAGCTCCTGCTCACGTGCAACCAAACGCAATCTCGTCTGTCCCACGCGGTCCCTTTCTACCAGCCCCACGCGACGCGGGCCCACACGACGCGGCCCCACACGTCAGAACGGAGCGGTCAACTTAACGGGAATCCTGCCGTCTGAGCTGCCTTCTGCGGGTTTCAAACAAGGACTTGGGGAAAAGTGAGGAAAAACTAAGGGGCTGGGGAAAACTGAGCACAACTAAGGAACCGAGGGCACGAAAATAGAAATCCCTTTAAATTATGTTCAAAATTAGGGTTTCAAATCTATGAGGTGTAGCACCTCATTTAAATAAACTTCCCAAGTGGCATAAAGTAATGTGATGACCCTTATTGCTTGGTCTCATATATGCTCACTTGAGGATATTAAATCAAATAGGATTTAAATAGCATGAGGTATGGAACCTCATTTAAATCATGTTTCTCAAATGATAAGTGTGTAGTGTTGACCATGGTCAACATGTGATCATAACTTGTTATTTGAGGAGATTAAATCTTAAACAAGATTCAATGAGAGGAAATTATTTCTTCCAAGGACTAAAGAGAAAACCCTAATCCATTAAGAAGAGCTGTTTTCTAAACACTAAAGAGGAAACCCTAGTCTAATGTTGAGTAAGGTAGAGGATGATACTAGATCATCTTGAGTAAGCCATTAAGGCTAAGTAAGTCCACTTAAGTATTGTTTGGTGATTGTATACCTTGTATTCGATTTTAGACGCTAGTACCGGAGACTATCAGGAGGAGGAGGTATTCTACCAAGAAGAAGGAGAAGAAGATCACTTTGATCATTTCCCCAACCAAGGCAAGCTAATACACTTGCAAAGTGCAAAGCTCTCAAGAGCAATGCATCACCCTCTTTTACTTTATGCTTAGTGGTCCTATCCCAAGTTTTTACAATGCAAGTTTTATTGATGTTGTTTTATCAGAGATACCTTTTGATTCATGTTTCACTTGGTCTAGAGTAGCACAAGAGTACCACCTTAGCCCGAGCAAGAAAAGCTAAGTTAGCACCCCTCATGATTAGTGCTATTGCTAGCAAATAAAACTTGACTACTCTAGATGGGAACTTGGTGAAGTGAAGTTGTTTTTGAATGATTTTTGAAAGGTGTTATGACTAAGAGAAGATGGTGATTTTTGATTAAAACTGATATTGGTTTGGATGCGATACCTTTCCAATTTACAAGTATCCCCACAATACCTGATTATGGGTAGGGCTTAGCTGGAAGTTTGTGTGTCTTAGTATGGGTTCCCTCTAAACAAGCGTCATCGGGGTTATGCCGAAAGCTGCATCTACAACAAAAGAAATGATGTGATATGAGGTGAATGTCCGGCCCAAGCCCTGTGCAGTTCCCGAGTCGATCTGTCTGTCTTCACCGGGAGGCCAAGCTCATGGGGAGAGGTGCCTATACTAGGATATATAAGTGAAAGGTTAAGGTTGATGATCCGCGTACTGAGTTACGATGATTCGGGGTTATCCCCGACGGATGTAATCAAATGTTGTGGCACAAGTGTGCAACCTCTGCGAGTGTAAACCTATTCGAATAGCCGTGTCCACGGTTACGGACGGTTGGAAAGGCCATACGGTTTCCGGTGTCGAATTTCTTGAAAAGGTTGAATGGTGAAGGGTGACTTGACTTGAATCACAAGCTGAGTTGTGGGAATGACACTAATGTTCCCACTTGAGTAAGTTAGGCAAATGAAGAGGTTTTGTTTACTAAAGTGCTTATGAAATAAAGCGGCTTTATGCAAATGAAACTAGAGCTTAGAACCCCCTTATTATAGTTGATACTACTTACATTAGTATTAGTTTGCGAGTACTTTAAAGTACTCACGGCTGTGTCCCTGGCTATTCAAATGGCCAGACTATGAAGAAGAGTACCGGCACCCGGAAGAAGGACAGCAGGACGTCTACGACAACTAGGATCACTCCTGCCGTCAACAGTTGCCTGTGGAATAGATGGACTACTACTATGCTACTTCGCTTCCGCTATGTGTTTTGTAATTGATCAATAGATCAACTAGTATTGTAATGAGACTGGATCATGTGATCCCTTGTTGTAAGACAATTATGCGTTGTAATGAATGATGTGTTGTGATATTAATCTATTATGTCTCGCAAAAACAATATTCCTGGGATTGCGATGAATGGCATAATAGGCATCTGGACTTAAAAATCCGGGTGTTGACAAGTTGGTATCAGAGCCATTGTTTGACCTTAGGAGACCCTAGTTAGAATGGACGTCTGTAAAACTTAGTTTCAAAAACCAAAGAAGTAAATATTTGGGAAAAACTTATTCTCACTCTTATCCTTAAGATCTTTTTCAAAAGAAAAATTTCATGCTCTACTTTTTCTTTGTAGAACTATCTAAAACTTTGCACACTTGAATACTTCTCTAATTTACTCCTCCTCTTTGTTCATAGATGGAATACAAATGGGAGTACTATCAGCTTGGTCACGGAGGAGAACTGAGGTTCGAAAAGGATTTGAAGCAACTAGTGGAATATCTAGGACACCCGTATCCCGAGTTCTTCGGAATACCCCTCAACAACCACTCCGGAGAACCCCCTCGGTGGGAAGTTTCAACTGATCTACGAAGAAAGCTTGGAGCCCCGGTATGGGAAACCATCTGGTTTTCTGTAACGGGAAACACTTGGAAAGAAGGACTAGTCAGAGCTATGCAAGAAGCAATTTCCCGTCTGTGTGGACAAAATGAGAACAAGATCAAGAACACTCGCTTCATCTACTACCCAAGACATGACTCCATAGGAAGATCGATGACCATGCCACCACACACGGAGATGAACCCCTATGTAGCACACCAGGACTTCAGCTGTACAAAACCCGCAGGGATTTGGACAACGCCCTAGCCTCTCGCCAAGCACATCACCCGTGAAGACGAAGAATCCACCCTGAAGAGTAGTATCACCCCAGCACTTAAGTAGGTGTGAGTTGTATCAGGATCCCCTTGTATCGTAGAACGAATGAATGGTTCTTCAAACCAACGGTGTGTTAGCTTTGTAATGTATGATGCTTGGTATGAATGAAAAAGTGTTGTTGGTTTTTACCTCCGCAACACTACTCAAATTTTCAAGTTATGAACTTTAAAAAAAAAAAACTTTAAACCAAACAAACCCTAGAAATTTCCCTCTTATCTTATCATCTACCTCAATGATTTAGATGGCCCCACCAACCCGCAACGCCACCCAAGACGCCATGATGCAGATGCTACAGATGATGATGGCTGACCGGGAAGCCAAGAGAGTTGAACGCCAAGCCAACATTGCTGCACTGCAGCAGCTTGCTCAGAACAACAACGGCCATGGAAACCACGACCACCCGGGGTCAAAGTTGAAGAACTTTCAGAACACCAACCCACCCATGTTCAACAAGGCTGAAGAGCCCCTAGATGCTGATGACTGGCTCCAGACAATGGAGAACAACCTAGAAGTTGCGGGAGTAGAAGCCGCAGAGAAAGTACTGTTCGCCACCCACTACCTGTCAGGACCTGCACGAGCCTGGTGGACAAGCGCCCGCGCAATGAATGCCGGACAAATGATGACCTGGGAAGACTTCAAGCTGAAGTTTAGCAAGTACCATGTGCCCCAAGGACTGATCAAGAAAATGAAAGACGAGTTCCGGGAACTCAAACAAGGAAGGATGTCCGTGGTGGAATACCGCGACAGGTTTCTTACTCTGTCGAGGTACGCCCCGGATGAGACCGACACCAACGAGAAGCGGAAGGAAAGATTTCTGAACGGACTGCATGATGAGATGCAAACTGTGTTAGTGAACATTCCGTTCGCTGACCTCGAAGCCCTAGTAGACTCAGCCATTCAGATGGAAGGGAAGCTGCATCAAGCCAACGAGAAACGCAAGAGAAGAATGATGAACCAGAATGGGCCCAACAATGCCCAGAAGTACCGCAACAACTCCTCTGGAGGATTCACCCCGAGATACAACAAGCCAACCGCTCAGAATTATCGACCCAACTACACCAACAACAACGGAGGACCCCCGAAGCCCGGAGGCAACAACAACAACAATCACAACAACAACACCCACCCCAACAGCAACACCAACAACGGTAACAACAACAACCCCAATACTGCCCCGAGGACTGGAAGCAACGCTGTTCCCGTCACTCCCAAAGACAAGTCAACTGTGAATTGCTATGAATGTGGAGTTGTGGGTCACTAGTCCAATGAGTGCCCCAAGAAGCTTGCAAAGATTGCCGCCAACACCGCTGCACCCGCTCAGAACCAGCGCCGCTTTGCCGCAAGAAGGAACCAGAACAACAATCACGACCGCCTCTACAACATGACTGCAACAGAAGCCCAAGAAGCCCCCCAGACCATGCCAAGTATGTTTTCCTGTTTAATCAAGTTTCTCAATCTCTCTTAGGAACCTAACTTTTCTTAAAATCTCGGGACGAGATTTGTTTAAGGGGGAAGGGTTTGTAACATCCCAATTTTTAAACAAAAAAAAATGAGTTACCTTTTTCCAAATTTTGGAAACAACAAAAACTTTTATTTTTAGTTTGATGCATAGTGATCTTTCTTATTGGTTGTGTAATTGCCATGTTTTATTGTTAAAATAGTTTGAGATGATCTAAAACCCTAAACCCTACTCTTGCACTTTACCCTTCAAAATAAAACCAAATAAGAAGAAATCAAATTAAAAAGAAAGGGCCTATGTGCCTATACTATTTTTGGTAAAACTTTTACCTAGGACTTTTTACCTTGTTTAGATGTTTTGAAAACATCAACAAACCTAACCTAGTACCCCCCAACCAAATCAAGTGAGAAACAAAATTCAAATAGACATATGCATGAAGGCATATGTGGCACTTAGCCATTTTTACCAAATCTTGACCTATGCCCTATTTGCCTTACCCAAATGGTTGGAAACCATGAGTAACCCTAACCAACCTCTTTGAAAACCAAAACTATGATCCTTTGGATCAAAGTTAAATAAAGAAAAAGATTAGAGATATTGCAAAACCCTCACATTTGGTTTATGGCCATTTTTGAAAATCTTTAACCTAGGCCATATAAAATTGTGCCAATGGTTTGGAAACTCTGTTAAACTCAAAAGAATCCTTTTTGAATCAAAGAAACCAAAATCAAAACAAAGAAAAATCAAAAACCTAGTTGCATGTGATAATGGTCACATGTGACAATTTTATTATCTTACCCACTTTGAGCCCTTTTATTAGGAGATTTTCAAACCAAACCCTGCCAACTATTTGCACCTCATCCAAGACCTCATCAAGATGAACACTTTTGATGTTGACCACTTTGACTAGACCATTGCTCACATTAGTCAAGCCAAAATGCCACTTTGAAACCAATTCTAGATTCCCTCCACTTTTGAAATTTTCACCAAACCACTCCAAATTTTAAACCAAGACCACCAATGAATGGCACACCTCATTTAGAACCTATCCATGAAGAAACTTAGTAACTTTTACACACACATGAGTGTTTTTACAAAAGAATCCATTAGTTACATAGAGTAAAACTAGAGTACAACCACTCCTACCAACTATGTACCCTCTCTTTTTCTATCTTTTGAGCTCAGCCATAGTACCTTGTACCACACCAACAACCATGACATCAGTTCACCTTGACATCATCCACATGTACCAAGACAAGCCAAGTACATAGCCTATGTCACACCTACTTTTTCATAAATCAAATGTGACCACCATAGGCCTCTCTCACCATGCACACCATGTCTAGGAGACCTCTCTCACTCCCCTGAACACCATAACACCAGAGTTGACCCAAGCAATACACTTGCACACCTCAATGCCTCACCATGTCACTCCCATGGTCACCACCGTGTCAATACCTACCCTGGACATTTTCCCTCCCTTTCACCATGTCACATCAATTGCCCTTGACCCTTTACACCTGCTAGACACTACCATGGGACCAGGAGAGCAAATAGTGGACTAAAACCATCCATGCCAAGTACTTGGTCACCAGCCCGTGGACACCTCCCTCTCCTCGCATGCACACCGCGTTCCAGTACGTCACCCTGCGCCACCAGCTCCCTCTCGGTCCCGCACAACTGCCAGACACGGCCGTTGGCCCGCGCGCGCGCCAGGACAACGACGCGACCCGACGCCCTTGAAGGACGCCGAGGTCGGCATTGACCCCGTGCGCCCTGCACACGATGCCATCAACCGCGCCACTACTCACGCGTCATCACCTACCAATGAGCTCCCTCCTGACGCAGCAGCAGTGCCGGAGACGCCCGTGCCCGCCGTGCACCGTGACGTCGTGGCCATGCCGGCCATGCCGCGCCTCCCTCGCCTGGACCCTATATAAACCCCCCCTCTCGCTTGGGACAGCACCACACAACTCCACAACGTCCTCCTCTCCCTCCTAGCGTAGCTCCTCTCCTCTTCTCGCCGCTCACCGACGCCCGAAGCTCGCCGGCGGCCACCCGCAAAACCGCCCAAAATTTTGTCACCATAGCCTCCAACCCCTATACCATTTTGAAGCCCTGGGAAAGCCCTGTCCAACGCAACAAACCTCACCGCAAACCGTGCCCGGAGGTGAGCAGGAGAGCCGTCGGAAGTTCGTCGGCGTCGGGAGGGAGACGACGGCTCAGTGCCGTCAGATCCCGATCCGACGATCCGCGCACCCCGCGCGAGCCCGACGTGCATGCGCCATGCACGCCAGGCCCGGGCAGCAACTGGGCCGGCCCAATTCTTTCCCGCGCGCCTGTTTAAATTCAAATCCTGTTTTATTTTATTTCCTTTAAATTCCTTTCTGATACTTTGCTAGATTTTGAATATCTTCAATTGTACAGATCCAAAATTAGTGATTTAAAATATTTTGGAAAGCTCATGAAATGCTCTAACCAGTCCCACTGGTTTCACTCAAAATTACGTTCTAGATCCTCTACAATAAAAATAACAAATCAGTAACTTTTCAAACTTCAAATAAATCTTAAAAATCAACCATAAACTATTTTGAGGTGGTTCCACCTCTCATAAATCACATTTAATGTTTTCTAATTGATTATGTAATAAAACATTATAGTTGTTTCATATGATCATGGGCTAGAGCAAAGTATTGGCTATGTAGTCAAAATCTAGCCCATTTAAATTATGTTCAAAATTAGGGTTTCAAATCTATGAGGTGTAGCACCTCATTTAAATCAACTTCCCAAGTGGCATAAAGTAATGTGATGACCCTTATTGCTTGGTCTCATATATGCTCACTTGAGGATATTAAATCAAATAGGATTTAAATAGCATGAGGTATGGAACCTCATTTAAATCATGTTTCTCAAATGATAAGTGTGAAGTGTTGACCATGGTCAACATGTGATCATAACTTGTTATTTGAGGAGATTAAATCTTAAACAAGATTCAATGAGAGGAAATTATTTCTTCCAAGGACTAAAGAGAAAACCCTAATCCATTAAGAAGAGTCTGTTTTCTAAACACTAAAGAGGAAACCCTAGTCTAATGTTGAGTAAGGTAGAGGATGATACTAGATCATCTTGAGTAAGCCATTAAGGCTAAGTAAGTCCACTTAAGTATTGTTTGGTGATTGTATACCTTGTATTCAATTTTAGACGCTAGTACCGGAGACTATCAGGAGGAGGAGGTATTCTACCAAGAAGAAGGAGAAGAAGATCACTTTGATCATTTCCCCAACCAAGGCAAGCTAACACACTTGCAAAGTGCAAAGCTCTCAAGAGCAATGCATCACCCTCTTTTACTTTATGCTTAGTGGTCCTATCCCAAGTTTTTACAATGCAAGTTTTATTGATGTTGTTTTTATCAGAGATACCTTTTGATTCATGTTTCACTTGGTCTAGAGTAGCACAAGAGTACCACCTTAGCCTAGAGCAAGAAAAGCTAAGTTAGCACCCCTCATGATTAGTGCTATTGCTAGCAAATAAAACTTGACTACTCTAGATGGGAACTTGGTGAAGTGAAGTTGTTTTTGAATGATTTTTGAAAGGTGTTATGACTAAGAGAAGATGGTGATTTTTGATTAAAACTGATATTGGTTTGGATGCGATACCTTTCCAATTTACAAGTACCCCCACAATACCTGATTATGGGTAGGGCTTAGCTGGAAGTTTGTGTGTCTTAGTATGGGTTCCCTCTAAACAAGCGTCATCGGGGTTATGCCGAAAGCTGCCTCTACAACAAAAGAAATGATGTGATATGAGGTGAATGTCCGGCCCAAGCCCTGTGCAGTTCCCAGGCTGACTGTCTGTCTTCACTGGGAGGCCAAGCTCATGGGGAGAGGTGCCTATACTAGGATATATAAGTGAAAGGTTAAGGTTGATGATCCGCGTACTGAGTTACGATGATTCGGGGTTATCCCCGACGGATGTAATCAAATGTTGTGGCACAAGTGTGCAACCTCTGCAGAGTGTAAACCTATTCGAATAGCCGTGTCCACGGTTACGGACGGTTGGAAAGGCCATACAGTTTCCGGTGTCAGAATTTCTTGAAAAGGTTGAATGGTGAAGGGTGACTTGACTTGAATCACAACTGAGTTGTGGGAATGACACTAATGTTCCCACTTGAGTAAGTTAGGCAAATGAAGAGGTTTTGTTTACTAAAGTGCTTATGAAATAAAACTGGCTTTATGCAAATGAAACTAGAGCTTAGAACCCCCTTATTATAGTTGATACTACTTACATTAGTATTAGTTTGCGAGTACTTTAAAGTACTCACGGCTGTGTCCCTGGCTAATCAAATGGCCAGACTATGAAGAAGAGTACCGGAACCCGGAAGAAGGACAGCAGGACGTCTACGACAACTAGGATCACTCCTGACGTCAACAGTTGCCTGTGGAATAGATGGACTACTACTACTATGCTACTTCGCTTCCGCTATGTGTTTTGTAATTGATCAATAGATCAACTAGTATTGTAATGAGACTGGATCATGTGATCCCTTGTTGTAAGACAATTATGCGTTGTAATGAATGATGTGTTGTGATATTAATCTATTATGTCTCGCAAAAACAATATTCCTGGGATTGCGATGAATGGCATAATAGGCATCTGGACTTAAAAATCCGGGTGTTGACAACTGGTCTTGTCGATTTTGTTCCTCACCCGCCCTCCCGTTTGGATGCATATGCGTATCTGGAGGAGCCTATGGAGATGACGTTCGGAAGATTTCACTTTCGCGTCGAGAAAGAGGGATCGTATCGTGTCGAAATTCCGATTTCATCGGGATCGTCGGCGGTCGATTCCGATTTTTCAAGCTATACATCGTCAACCGAATCAGGAGAGGAAGAAACTTCGTCATCACGCTTCATCAGCACCAGGGCAAGAGAAAAACTTGCCAAGATCTTCAGCGACATGTCGTTTGAGTCATCTGCGGACTCCTATATAAGAGATGGCTCAAGCAGTGTCGACAGCTACGACTTCATCGACAAATCTACTACAGTGGGCAAGGTCTTCACCAATCTTCATGATGGTGTCACCAAACCCAACATAGATCTGAATACAAAGTATCATCAGATTTATGTCATCGGAGACCCAAGTCGTGATCAGGAGGAAACATCTGAGGCTTTCGACGATTTGGGAAATCCATACGTCGATCCCTCTGATTTGCGACGAGGCCTAGGCAATAAATATATCGGGCCACAGCCGCGAGACAGAGTCCAACTCCCGCAAGCAGCATGGGATAGAGCCGCAAGGGCTATGGATGGCTCAGAACCAATGGCCACCGCAGCCACGCCAGAAGAATTACAAGCATATCAATATAGGCTCGCACGAGCTGCAAGGGAATTGGAAAAATAGACAGCTGAGCTAAACAGAAGAAATGAGGCAGCCTCTGCATCAAGTAGGCGAAGGGCAGAGCTGAGTCGACAATCTAGAACTTCGGGTGATAGCCACAGGGAAGCTCGGAACAGAGCAAGATCAAGGTTGCAAAACATACCTGAAGGAGAAAGAGAGCACTTGGTTCAAAACCTCGACATGTCTTTTATGTCGATAGACACGAGAGGGAACATCATCCCCAAGACACCAGAAGCTGGGTATATGGCGACACATGCTTTCATCCTTGCATCCAGGCCACCACCAGGAGATCCAAGGGAGGCACTGTATAACATGGCAATGGCAGGAGTTGGAGCCATGGGGACGGCGTTTGTATCAACACCTCCCGAAGGAACAGCAAGGCAAAATAGTCCACGACATACGGCAGCAACAGCAGCAGCTCCCGAAGGACCAAGTGGAGCAAGGGACACGGCAGCACAAGCAAGGGTCGACAGAGCGCGACAAAGCAGAAGGGAACATCGGCAGTCCCCAGACCTAAACGACGAGGATATGTGTGGGTTGCCATGCTTCACAAGGAGAGTTCGAAAAACTCGAGTCCCTTCAGGATTCAAGTTACCCGATAACTTCAAGAAATTCGACGGCCTTCAAGATCCAGAGGATTGGCTAGTTGATTATCTCGAGACGGTGAAACTCACAGGAGGAACCAGAGCAACAGCTATGCAAAGCATCCAGGTGCATTTGAGTGGAGCCGCACGGTCTTGGATAAAGAAACTTCCTCCAGGATCTATCGACAGCTGGGATAGCTTCGAGGACGTGTTCGTCAAGAACTTCCGGTCCACATGTAAAAAACCCGCGTCATTAGAAGAGCTGAGAGCGTGCCGACAAAAGCCAGACGAGCAAATGAGAAAATATATCCAAAGGTGGAATATCATCAAAAACTCGGCAGAAAATATATCTGATGAGAGAGCAATAGATGCGTTTGTCGCAGGGATCAGGCGTGGAGATTTTGTCGAGGATTTGGGGAGGACCAATCCAGAGACAGTATCCGCGTTAATGGAAATAGCAAACAGATGGGCAGATGGAGAAGATGATGTTCACAACAAACGAAATAGGTCGCCAGAGGAAGACTGCGGTCGAAATTATCAACCAAGGCGACGATTTCCTCGGCAGTACTCGAGCTATGATGCTCCAGGACAAATCTCGGCTGGTTTCCGAGCAAGCGCAGGAGGAAACAACAGAGATGAGTACCAGAGAAGCAACGAGCAACGAGGCGACAATAGAGATGACTCTCGAAACAATAGGCAAAATAGCGGGCCAAGGTTCCAGAGACCCTTCGTGTCTCCCGAAGAGATGATGAACGGGCCGTGTGAGATGCACTTTTTCCTCGACAGCAACGGAAAAAGACAGTCAGGACATCTGCAAAAGGATTGTCGCAATTTCCAGGCAATGCTAAGGTATGCAGGGCATGCTAATGCTCAGGCAGCACAGAGAAATCCTCGAGAACCCAGGAGTGAGATTCACTTGCCACCTCCTCCCGCGATTACGGACGACAATCGACATCAGCTCAGAATAGCGGCAGCACCTCCACCACCACCTTACGTTGATCCTAACTCTAACGGAGCGGTCTCGATGATTCAGAAGGGAAGGCCATCCAATAGAGCTCAGAAAGTAATCTCGCGACAGGTGTTCATGGCAGAAAAAATGCCTCCACCAACAGTCGAGTATCTTAATTGGTCAAGGCAAGACATTGGCTTCACCATAGCGGATCATCCACAGCAAATTCCTCGACCAGGGCAGTCAGCACTCATACTACCAGCGGTCATCGCAGGGTTTGACATATCTCGCGTGTTTATAGATGGCGGCAGCAGCTTAAACCTTATGTACGCAGATACATTAAGGAAGATGAACATATCCCTAGCAAACCTGAGCCAACAGACACGAGATTCCACGGTATCACACCAGAGAAGCCAAGCTATCCGCTGGGGAAGATTAATCTCGACGTTCAGTTTGGGACCCGAGAAAATTACAGAATAGAGAAGTTGGAGTTTGAAGTCGTAGATTTCCCGTCACAGTACCACGCTCTGTTGGGACGACCAGCATATGCTAGATTTATGGCGGTACCACATTACACGTACCTTTTGTGGAGGATGCCTGGACCTAAGGGACCAATCACAGTCAAAGGAAGCTTCGCCCTAGCCGATAAATGTGATAAGGATTTTCATCGAATATCAGAAACTTTCGGGATGCAAGCTGAGTATTTGGCGTCAAGGCTCATGACTCGACTACGACGTGCTGCCGGACGTTGGAAGGCCAAATAAAGAATCAACTTTCAACACCGAGAAAAATTCTAAGGAGGTGCGAGATTCACCCGACAGACCCGAAAAAGACGACATCCATCGCAAACGACATGGACCTCGCATAGGAAAGCGCGCTCGTCGAGTTCCTCCGTGAGAACTGGAAAATCTTCGCATGGTGTCCAGCTGACATGCCAGGAGTACCCAAGGAACTTGCCGAGCACCACCTAAACTTGGATCCACTAGCGAGACCAATCAAACAACCTTTGCGACGTTTTTCGGAACCAAACCGCAAGGCTATGCTGTCAAAAATTGATCGACTAAGAGAAGCTGGTTTTATCAAGGAGTTGCACACAGAGGCCACATGGGTAGCAAATCCAGTGTTGGTACCGAAGAAAAACACTAAGGTCCTTCGCATGTGCGTCGACTTTACGTGTCTCAATAAACATTGTCCAAAGGATCACTTTCCCCTCCTGAGGATCAACCAAATTATCGACTCCACGGCAGGATGTGAATGTCTTTCCTTTTTGGACGCATATTCTGGTTATAACCAGATCAGATTAAAAGAAGAAGATGAAGTAAAAACAGCGTTCATCACACCTTACGGCGTGTTTTGCTATAGAACAATGCCCTTTGGTTTGAAAAACGCGGGAGCAACATATCAGAGGATGATGCAGAAGTGTTTGGCGACACAGATTGGAAAAAATGTGCAAGTGTACATCGACGATGTCGTCATAACGTCAAAAAAGGGGACGACGCTGATCGAGGATCTCAAGGAAACCTTTGACAACCTCGACAAATTCTGCCTCAAGCTGAACCCGACGAAGTGCTCCTTCGGCGTCCCAGCAGGAGAACTTCTTGGGTTCCTAGTTTCAGCAAGAGGGATTGAAGCAAATCCCGACAAAATACAAGCCATCATAACAATGAGGAAGCCAACAAAGTTGAAAGAAATACAACAACTAACTGGGCGAGTCGCAGCTTTAAGCAGATTCGTCGCTAGGCTGGGAGAAAAAGCGTTACCGTTCTACGCTTTAATAAAGCAAGGGGAGAAATTCCAGTGGAACGAAGAAGCCGACAGAGCTTTCGAAGATCTGAAACGCACAATCTCGACACCACCAATCTTGGTGGCGCCGAAGGAAAAGGAACCTCTCCTGCTGTACATTACAGCCACACCCCAGGTGGTTAGCATGGTGTTAGTCGTTGAAAGAGAAGAACAAGGAAAACTCCATGGAGTGCAAAGGCCGGTATATTTCATCAGTGAAGTTTTATCGCCTTCCAAACAGCGGTACCCGCAGTACCAGAAGCTAGCATATGGAGTGATTACAACGGCAAGAAAGTTGCGCCACTATTTTTCGGCACACCCGATAATAGTAGTCAATGAAGCACCTCTTTCAAATATACTGAACAATCCAGAAGCTACAGGGCGTGTCTCCCTTTGGGGAATAGAACTTTCCCCTCGGGACATCACGTATGAAAAAAGAAAGGCAATCAAGTCGCAAGTTTTGCCAGATTTCATTGCAGAGTGGATGGAGCTGCAAAACACGGGACCCCCAGATTTGTCGAGAACTTGGACTATGAACTTTGATGGATCCAAGATAGTAGAAGGAGCTGGCGCAGGAGTGATACTTATATCACCCGAAGGCGACAAGTTAAAGTATGTCCTACGGATGACGTTCCCAAACGCATCCAACAATGAAGCGGAATACGAAGCCCTCATACACGGGATGAAGATGGCGAAAGCTTGCGGCGCAACTCGACTAAAAATCTTTGGCGACTCACAATTGGTGGCTCAGCAAGTTATGAACCAATGTGATGCAGTCAATGATAGCATGATAGCATACAAGGAGGTGTACAATTAGCTTGAGAAGCTGTTTGATGGATGCGAGGTAAATCACATCAGTAGGTTGAGCAATGATGAAGCCGACGTTCTCGCAAACATCGGGTCGCAGTGCCTCCCAATCCCGCCAGGTGTATTTTGGGAAGAAATAGCGGAGAGATCCACAAAGCCGAAGAAAACGCAGAAAAAAGCAAAGGAAGAAAAAACTTCGGCGCCCCTCAAAGAAGCCGTGGAGGACGAAGAGGACCAAGAGCTTGTGATGATGATAGAAGTTCCTTGGATGCAAGCGTACATATCGTATATCCTTCGGAAAGAAATACCCGACGATCCAGTTGTGGCAAGGCGAATTATTCGACGGTCCAAAGCTTTCACAGTGGTCAAAGGGGAGTTATACAAGCGAAGTATTTCAGGCGTCCTGCAAAGGTGCGTCACACCCAAAGAAGGAAAGATAATCCTAAAGGATGTGCATGAAGGAATATGTGGTCACCACGCGAGCAGCCGAGCTATTGCAGCCAAGGTTTTTCGGGCAGGATTTTACTGAATGACAGCAATCGAGGATGCAAAAGAGATAGTAAGAACCTGCGACGCGTGCCAGAGATTCGCCGCAAAACCTCACTCTCCGGCGGCAGAGCTGATGCCAATACCATTGTCGTGGCCCTTTGCCCAATGGGGACTCGATATGGTGGGCAAGTTGCACAAAGCTTCGCCAGGAGGATATGAGTACCTGTTGGTTGCTGTCGACAAATTCACAAAGTGGGTAGAAGCGAAGCCAATAAATTCACCAGATGCAATGTCGGCAATAAAGTTTGTGAAAGGCCTCGTTTTTCGGTTCGGAGTGCCTCATAGCATTGTCACAGACAACGGTACCAACTTTACAGCTAAGGAGTTCAAGGCATACTGCGCAGAAGTAGGCATAAACTTGCACTTTGCGTCAGTAGGACATCCACAAACCAATGGCCAAGTCGAAAAAGCCAATGGTATCATCTGCAACGGCATTAAAAAACGTCTGCTAGGACCGCTTGAAAAAGCTCGACATACCTGGCCAGAAGAATTGCCAAGTGTTTTATGGAGTATCCGAACAACACCAAATATGGCGACACAAGAAACTCCGTTTTTCCTCGTCCACGTAGCCGAAGCAGTACTACCAATTGAAATAGAGCATGATTCTCCAAGAGTAACAGAGTATGACGAGGAAACATCACGAAAAGCTCGGGAGGACGATATGGATGCACTCGATGAAGCTCGAGATGAAGTACTATCACGAGTTACCAAGTACCAGCAGGACCTGAAAAACTACCACAGTCGACGATTGCGGCCCAGATCTTTCCAGGTTGGCGATTTGGTGTTACGGCTTAACCAGCAAAGTACTGAAAAGCTCGAATCACCATGGTTGGGACCTTATGTCGTCACGGAAGTCATCGACGGAGGAGCATACAGGATCAAGGACAAGAAGACAGGGGTTCCCGAAAAAACCCCTGGAACGTGGCACAACTTAGGCGGTTCTACGCTTAGAGTCAAAATATAGTCCTCCTCTGTAAAAATACAATGTACTGAAACGCCCGCGAGTTTTCAGACGCACTCTTTTCCTTTTCGGGGCACCGAGTGGGGCCGGAAAGGTTTTTAATGAGGCGGGCTCGCGGTGCTTTAATATAATAAAGATAGTGGAGATATACTTCTTATTCTTCGACACGCTCGGGGGATCAACGCCTTCAAGTTACAAAATATACACAATATAGATAAACTAGACTTACCGAAATATTTCGCCTTGGTACAAGAATACCTCGCTAAATAGAACATCGGGAGCTAACAACTATAAATATAGTATACTCGTCAAAATCCTATTGCTTTGGTCTGAAAACCTCGCAACAAAAATATAGAACTTCGCCACCAAGACACTCGGGGGCTCGTAACCCATCGACGGAAAAATAAATATATCTTCTTGCAACAAGAGAAAAATCTTTGAGATAGCAAAACAGTATAAACTCCAGCCAGAGGCTCGGGGGCTCCAACAATATAGGCTACTTTACAATATAAACAAATTCTTCGGAACAAAAAGAGATCGACAAGATATAGACATAATTTCTCGCAATATAGTACAACTCAGTTTAGGCCTAATATACTATCTATGGATAAACCTTTGGTTGTCTTGTGCTCAGCATAGGTCCCCTTGACGAAGAATTCTGAATCCATCCGAAGAAGTTCATCCATCATCGCCTCAGCCACAGGAGTAACCATCTCATTGATTGAGTCAATGTTATTTTTTCGCCGCGATTTCTTGGCCAAGCAATCAGCAACAATCTTCGTCAGGTCCAACTTGGGATGGCAAATGTGTATCATAATCATGGCGAACCTTGCTCCAGCAGTCAATTGAGCTTGCACAAAATTATGAATGCGAGGGGCATCTCTAAATTTCTCCATCAGTCCAAGAAGAGTTTCGGGAGCCTCATCTCGAGGAAATAAAGTCTTGTAAACAAGGGTTAAGGTTCTCGTGCAGAAATTGAGAAATTCGCGCACCTGACAAGCGCGATCTTGGAACCTGACAATTTGCTGGGTTCGCTCAGCGGTGGCCCAGAACAGACATCCATGGTTAAGAGAAAGATTGACAAGGAGATTCGTTCTGACATTCACTCTTTCATCTTCAGCGGCAGCGTCGAGAACCGAGCCTATTAAGCGACAAAACAAGAAATCTAAGGGGAGGCACAGTAAAACAAAAAAGAAGCAGTGTGAGGTTGGAAAAACATACCTAGCATATCCGCGCTAGCTTCAGTCATTAGCTCGAGCATGCTATTTTCTCGAGTAGTGGTTTTCTCAGCTTCCGACACAGCAGCATCCTTGGCAGCTATGGCCTCTTTGGCTTGTTGAAGAGCAATTTTCTCTCTCTCAGATGCTTTTCGAGATTGTTCCATCATTGCCAGAGTTTGTTTTTTCATGGATTGAAGTTGTTGTCGAAGTTCTTGCAAATCTTGCGACAATTGTTTGCTTGAAGAACCTTCGATGAGGCTATCATCGACTAGTGTTTTCTTCGACAAGGAGGAAGCAGGAGAAGTATCGGCAAGATGAGGATTGGCAGAGTAGTTATCAAATATCAACTGGAAAAGAAAATTCCAATATCAAATGATTGCACAAGACAGAATTCCATTAATCTTCAGGAAATTTACATGGATATTACAGAAGGAGTTCTTCAAAAGGACTACTAAGGTAATTGTCGCCAAAGCTAATATGGCGACAATAGCTAAAGAAACAGAAAAAATAAAAAGAAGGGTCATTCAACTAGACCTCCGGCTTTGATGAGCTAGGAGTTGAAGATGGCTTGATTCCGAGATAGGCCAGGATTTTCTTCGTGTTGGGCTTTGCCGCCTTGATCAGCGATCGCCATTCTGTTTGCTCTATCTGTTCTGTGTCGCCTACTTTCACCCAGTCGATAGTTTGTTGGCTATCAGCGACCAAGGCAACAGTGCTTTCGACAGCAATCTTCATGTTCTCTTGGCGCATCTTCAGTCCAAGATCCTCTGGTGGATTGAAGTCCTTGGCAAGAGCAAGGAAAGTCTTGGGTTCCGCTTTCTTCGGGAAGAAGTAGGGGAACAGCCGTGACAATCCTACGTCAGCCTGTTCAATGCCTTCGCGAGCTTCGGTTCCATGAAACTCAAGGATAGAGAGCGCGTCAAGAAGAGGATCGTTGTCGGGATCTTCAAGCTCAAATTATTGGTTTGTTTTACCTGTCGTAGAAAATATAAGTTGGTCGATAGAAAGTAAAGAAAAGCAAGTATAAGAAAAATAGAATGAATCGACAAAATTACCGACAAAGCGTCGATTCTGCGTGTTCAAGCACTTGATGATTGCCTTTTCACGAGTAGCCTGCGCGGCTTTGTGCTCGTTCAAAGCAGTTTCGGCATCATCAAGTCTTTTTTGCAGATCTTTGACACCAGCAGCTTCTGCCTTGGCCTTGGCCTTGTCAGCCTCTGCTTTAGCTTTACCAGCATCAAGTTCAGCCTTCTTGCGAGCCGCTTCACTTTGCTCTAATTTCTGAGCAAGCGTGTCAACAAGCTTGTTGGCTTTCGCAAGTTTTTCTTCCAAAATAGTTAAGAATCGTCAAAATTGCGACAAAACAGGAACAAGAAATTATAAACAAGAGCCAGCAAAGAGTTATTACCTTCAGTCTTGTTGGCATACTCACGGTACCCAATGAATTGGGCACCGATGCGAATAAGCTCTTTGATCATAGGCTGTCAAAGAAGGACAAAGAAACAAAATGTCGGTATGGGAAAAATATGATGGCATAAAGAAGCAAACAGAGGAAATATAGACAGTGACAAGAAAATTAAGAACTTACATCATCCAAGAGAGGGCTAGAGGAGCTACCCAATTGGAGGGTAGGCTCCGGGATTATTTCAACCCTTGCCTTTTTTGGTGAAGGGACAAGGGGGCTTGAAGGAGGAGTAGGAGTGCCAACGTTTTGTTGAGGAGGCGAGGATTCCTCTCCTTCGACTGGCGTCTCCGAAACAACCAGAGTATGTGACGTACTCGTTCGAGCAGCCACATCAACAGCTGGTACTTCTTCCTCATCATCACTGCGATTAAATGTCGGCAGCATAAAGAGCAAGATAGACAAAAATCTTCGAGTACAAAAATAAAGGGAAATAAAAGGTAACTTACGAGCTAATGAGGGCTTCGAGGTATGGATCATAAGCTGCCTTTTGACATGAAGGAACAGCTTCTTCGGCTTTGGAGGTGCCGGAATCTTCGACATCATCCCTTTTCCTTTTGTTCCTTGGAGAAACAGCAGGAGGAGGGGATTGTGCCGATGCAGTGCCTTCGGAGGCAGCCTCCTTTTCAGAAGATCCCGCAGATTTTTGAGAATCTACGGGTTCATTCACAAAAGAGGGGGCATCTTGGTTGTCGTCGGTGACAACGGCCCTTTCATCGACTTCTCCACCTTCAGGAAGGGGAGGAAGCGAGACAAGATTTGGATGGTTCTATACAAAAAACAGGGGAAGATGTCAAAAAAGGAGTTACAAAAAGATAGCAAGGCAATAACAAAACAATTGACAAAGGTTACCTTGGGAAGCGCATTGGTGGCGCTATATGGTTTTACACGGCAAGAAGAAGGGACAGGATCTTTTTTGCTGAGGGAGGAGATTTTTCGGAAAAGCTTCTCTAAGTCCTTGACCTCTAAATCCGCCGACAACCGATCTGCGTCCTTGTCACCAGCGTACTTCCAGAGAGGGAATTTTCGAGCCTGAAGAGGCTGCACTCTGGTTCTAAGAAAATACGCTGTGATCTGAATACCTGACAATTCTTTGCCGCGAGTATTCTGCAACTCATGGATGCGAGTCATCAGGGCTTCTGTCGATATTTTTTCTTCTTCGGTAGCCTCTGCATCCCAGGAGCGGCGGCGAAGGATTTTTTCGGCACCATCGAAAGGAGGGATGTTGTCTTCAGCACATCCATGGTTTTCCTCCTGAATGTACAACCACTTCTTGCGCCACCCTTGAACTGAGTCAGGGAGTTTGACGTCGAAGTAATCGACTGTGGGGCGAACGGAAATAACAACGCCGCCTATATTATAGGCGACATTGGGAGAGCCATTGCGGCGACAAAAGAAAATGCGCTTCCATAGCGCCCGGTTAGGGCTGGACGCCAAGGAAGGCCTCGCAGAGGGTGATGAAAATGGAGATATGGAGGATAGAATTGGGCGTGAGGTGGTGAAGTTGCAGACCATAAACAAAAAGCAGTCCGCGGAGGAAAGGATGAATGGGGGCAGAAAGACCGCGGATGAGATGGTCGGCGAAACTTACACGATACCCCATTGGAGGGGTTGGGTAGCTTTCTTCACTAGGGAAGCACAGCGCCTTCGGCTTCTTGCTGATCCCCAGCTTCTTCAAAAGGTTGATGTCCTGGGTGGAAATTTTGGACCTTTCCCACTCCGCGCTTCCCAGATCTACGGCAGCCATTGGCGATTCAGGCGTGTTGTGTTTGATCAACCGACGCAGTGGCATCAACAATGGCGCAGGAATGCAGCTTGGAGAAGATGAGCTTAGGGAGTTGTGGGGCGCAGGAGGAAGTTTTGTAGAGGAGAGCAGGAGAACGGCGCGAGCGGAAGTGCTCGAGGAAGAAGAAGGAGATCTTATATAGAGGTGCGGCGAAGCGGCGGACCGTTGGATGGAAAAATTGTGTGACAGATGATAACCACGTGGAATAGGGGTAAGAAAGTATTTTAAAACTGGAGAAGTTATGGTACGTGCGCCAGGAAAAGCGGAGGACGTGTGTCCCCCACCTGCACGACGTGTCAAGATAATGGATAATTTGGGCCTGCAAGGCAGCGGGAGAAAATTTCTCGCGATTTTTGGACTCGCAATCGTGGCTATCGTCAGCAATAACGTCACCTTGGCAGAAGGAAAAATTCGCCTCAACAGCTTCATAAAAAGGCGATATGGAAAATATTGGTGAGCCTTTGATCAAATACAAGTTTTTGATCAAATGCTCGGGGGCTACTTTGAAAAAATGAAAAGATCAAGAAAGACAAAATAGAAATGGCGAGAGCCTATGATCAAATACAAATATTTGCTCATAGCCTCGGGGCTACTCCCATCGGGAGCGCTGTTCGCGCACCCGAGAAATTATAAAACTTCGGGAGAAAAAGAAAATATAGCAGCATAAGGCGTGGAGCCTACACCCAAGCACAAGTCCTTGGCTATAGCCTCGGGGGCTACTCCCATCGGGAACGCTGTTCGCGTGCCCGATGAAATTATAAAAAAGAAAGAAAGAATGGAAAGAAGAAAGATAGAAGAGCAAAAGAGTATATTTCGAGTTATAAATAACTCTGCATATACTCCCATCGGGAGAGCAATATAAGTTATCTTTGACTCAATAACATGTGCCATTCCAACAGCCGAATAAGCACTCGACAATATATTCTCAGAACGCCAAAGTTGCGATCAATTTCTGAATGCCGCAAAACTTTGCGAAGGTAAGACCCCAGATCCGTTCTGTGAGGCGTGGCGCCGTCTCTGACGTCGGTTTGCTACTTTTATCCGTATCAACAGATACGAAGAAAAATCCTAACGGACGCGTTAGGTACCCGATAAATATGACTGGGACTCGACAGAATGGTAAGACCTTAAGCGGCACTTGTCGAAGTTTACACCGAGTATCCCGAGATCATGTCCAGGGACGTGATCTTGAAGTAGGTTTTTGCGGATTGCCACTAGAGCAGTTAACTAGTACCTGATCCGTCAGATGAACTAGCCCCAACTACCATTAACCCTGTACAATATAGAAATTTGTGTGAAGAAATATAGAAAAGTTTTAAGTTGTCGAGTAAAAATAAACAGTGGAGATTTTCCCTGACTCTACGATTCAAGCAAAATCTCGGGGCCTACTGACATAGGCATCCCCAGTGGGCCTACCGAAGATAGTACCCGGGGTTTACTGAAGGCCCACTACCCGAAGAATAAGAAGATTCGGAAGCCCAAGATATTATTAAGGAAAGTTAGAGTTATAATAGGAAGCATTATTTGTAATCTTGCGGGATGAGTTAGAAACCTTCCCGGACTCTGTAACTTGTACAATATGAATCCCTCGGCTCCGCCTCCTATATAAGGGGGAGTCGAGGGACAAAGAAAGCATCGAATCATCGTTTCTCAAACCCTAGTTTCATAATCGTCGAGTACTTTTCGGCTGAAACCTTCGAGATCTACTTGCCCTCTACTTCGAACTAAACCCTAGTCTACAACCCGTAGGCATTGACAAGTTAATACCTTGTCAGAGCGTCTGTGTGCTTTTATTTTTGTTTTGTTATTTTCATTCTCTGAATAAATTCGGATCCTAGCAATCCTTGTGTGGGAGAGAGACACGCTCCGCTTTTTCATTTGAACACCGGTGTTCTTCGTTTTACTTTTAATGTTCATGGCAAAAGCTGAAAGCCGCTGCATTTATTGCTATTTGGTTGGAAACAGAAAATGCTTCATGTGGTAATTGGTATATTGTCTTGAATAATTTGATACTTGGCAATTGTTTTGAGCGCTCAAGTAGATCATGTTTAAGCTCTTGTATCATGTAGTTTAAACCTATTAGTGGAGAACTACCGTAGAACTTGTTGAAATTTGGTTTGCATGATTGGTCTCTCTAAGGTCTAGATATTTTCTGGTAAAAGTGTTTGAGCAACAAGGAAGACAGTGTAGAGTATTATAATGCTTGCAATATGTTCTTATGTAAGTTTTGCTGTACCGGTTCATACTTGTGTTTGCTTCAAACAACCTTGCTAGCCAAAGCCTTGTACTGAGAGGGAATGCTTCTCGTGCATCCAAAACCTTGAGCCAAAACCTATGCCATGTGTGTCCACCACCTACTATGTGGTATTTTTCTGCCATTCCAAGTAAATACTTCATGTGCTACCTTTAAATAATTCAAAAGTTATTATCTCTTATTTGTGTCAATGTTTTATAGCTCATGAGGAAGTATGTGGTGTTTTATCTTTCAATCTTGTTGGGCAGACTTTCACCAATGGACTAGTGGCACATCCGCTTATCCAATAATTTTGCAAAAAGAGTCGGCAACGGGGTTCCCAGCCCCAATTAATTATCTTTCATTAATAATTCTCTTCACATATTTTGCCCCGATTCATCGGTAAGCAACTTAATTTTGCAAATAGACACTCCTCCATGGTATGTGAAATGTTGGAAGGCACCCGAGGATTCGGTTAGCCATGGCTTGTGAAAGAAAAAGGTTGGGAGGAGTGTCATCCATAAATAAAACTAAAGTACATGTGTAAATAAAAGAGAAGAGGGGTGATCTACCTTGCTGGTAGAGATAACGTCCTTCATGGGAGCCGCTTTTTGAAAGTCTGTTTGACAAGGGGGTTAGAGTGCCCACCACCATTCATTGACAACAACAAACACTTCTCAAAACTTTACTTTTATGCTCTCTATATGATTTCAAAACTTGAAAAGCTCTAGCACATGATTTAATCCCTGCTTCCCTCTGCGAAGGGCCTTTCTTTTACTTTATGATGAGTCAGTTTACCTACTTCCTTCTATCTTAGAAGAAAACACTTGTGTCAACTGTGTGCATTGATTCTTACATGCTTGCTTATTGCACTCGTCATATTACTTTGTGTTGACAATTGTCCATGAGATTTACATGTTGAAAGTTGAAAGCAATTGCTGAAACTTAAATCTTCCTTTGTGTTGCTTAAAAACCTTCTATTAAGAATCTATTGCTTTATGAGTTAACTCTTATGCAAGACTTTTTGATGCTTGTCTTGAAAGTACTATTCATGAAAAGTCTTTGCTATATGATTCAGTTGTTTAGTCATTATCTTTTTGTTAGCAAACTATAAACCATTGCTTTGAGTCACTTCATTCATCTCATATGCTTTACAATAGTATTGATCAAGATTATGTTGGTAGCATGTCACTTCAGAAATTATTCTATTTATCGTTTACCTACTCGAGGGCGAGTAGGAACTAAACTTGGGGATGCTTGATACATCTCCAACGTATCTATAATTTCTTATGTTCCATGCTAGTTTTATGATAATACCTACATGTTTTATTCATACTTTATATCATTTTGATGCATTTTCCGGTACTAACCTATTAACAAGATGCCGAAGCGCCAGTTCCTGTTTTCTGCTGTTTTTGGTTTCAGAAATCATACAAAGGAAATATTCTCGGAATTGGACGAAACAAAAGCCCACGGCCATATTTTCCACGGAGTATTCCAGAACATCGAAGAAGAGTCGGACACGGCCAGCAGGGGGGCCACCCCATAGGGCGGCGCAGCCCACCCTCCTGGCGCGCCCAGGTGTGGGGAGCCCACCCCCTGGATCCCCCGACGCTGCCTCTTCGCCTATGTATTCCTTCGTATCGGAAAACCCTAGTACCGAGAGCCAAAATACGAGAAAAGTTACTGAGACGCCGCCGTCGTGAATCCCATCTCGGGGGATTCTGAAGATCTCCTCCGGCACCCTGCCGGAGAGGGGAATCATCACCAGAGGGCTCTACATCACCATGCCCGCCTCCGGACTGATGCGTGAGTAGTTCATCCTTGGACTATGGGTCCATAGCAGTAGCTAGATGGTTGTCTTCTCCTATTATTCCATCATGTTTAGATCTTGTGAGCTGCCTATTATGATCATGATCATCTTATTGTAATGCTACATGTTGTGTTTGTTGGGATCCGATGAATATGGAATACTATGTCAAGTTGATTATCGATCTATCATATATGTGTTGTTTATGATCTTGCATGCTCTTCGTTGCTAGTAGAGGCTCGGCCAAGTTGATACTTGTAACTCCAAGAGGGAGTATTTATGCTAGATAGTGGGTTCATGCCTCCATTGAATCTGGGACAGATGACGAAAAGTTCTAAGGTTGTGGATGTGTTGTTGCCACTAGGGATAAAACATCAATGCTTTGTCTAAGGATATTTGTATTGTTTACATTACGCACGGTACTTAATGCAATTGTCCGTTGTTTGCAAGTTAATACTGGAAGGGGTGCGGATGCTAACCCGAAGGTGGACTTTTAGGCATAGATGCATGCTGGATGGCGGTCTATGTTCTTTGTCGTAATGCCCTAAGTAAATCTCATAGTAGTCATCATGATATGTATGTGCATTGTTATGCCTTCTCTATTTGTCAATTGACCAACTGTAATTTGATCACCCAACATGTTATTTATCTTATTGGAGAGACACCACTAGTGAATTGTGGACCCCGGTCCATTCTTTTACATCTGAAATACAACTTACTGCAATCATTGTTCTTTGTTGTTCTTTGCAAGAAAACATCATTCTCCACACCATACGTTTAATCCTTTGTTTTCAGCAAGCCGGTGAGATTGACAACCTCACTGTTAAGTTGGGGCAAAGTATTTTGATTGTGTTGTGCAGGTTACACGTTGGCGCCGGAATCCCTGGTGTTGCGCCGCACTACACTCCTTCACCAACAACCTTCACGTGGCCTTCATCTCCTACTGGTTCGATAATCTTGGTTTCTTACTGAGGGAAAACTCGCTGTTGTACGCATCACACCTTCCTCTTGGGGTTCCCAACAGACGTGTGCTTTACCGTCACAAGCAGCTACTTTGCTGGCGCCGTCGCCGGGGAGGAATCAACACTCCACCGTCACACGCCATCAGTTTACAGGGTACCTATTGGTGAGAAGCTCTTCATAGAAGGAGACCTCAATGGCCATGTGGGTACATCTAACACATGTTTTGAAAGGGTGCATGGGGGCTTTGGCTATGGCATCAGGAACCAAGAAGGAGAAGACGTCCTGAGCTTCGCTCTAGCCTGTGACATGGTCGTAGCTAACACCCTCTTTAGGAAGAAAGAATCCCATCTAGTGACGTTCAGTAGTGGTCTACACTCTAGCCAGATTGATTTTGTCCTCTCTAGAAGAGAAGATAGACGCGCCTGCATTGATTGTAAGGTGATACCTGGAGAGAGTGTTGTCCCTCAACACAAGCTGGTGGTTGCTGACTTTCGCTTTAGGATCCATGTCCAGCGGGGTAAGCGTGCCAAAGTCGCTAGAACAAAGTGGTGGAAGCTCAAGGGTGAGGCATCCCAGGCTTTCAGGGAGAGGGTTATTAAGGAGGGCCCTTGGGAGGAAGGAGGCGATGCAAACATGATGTGGACGAGTATGGCGACTTGCTTGCGGAAGGTCGCTGTAGAGGAGTTTGGGGTGACTAAGGGAAGTAGAAGGGAAGCTAAGGATACTTGGTGGTGGAACGATGAGGTCCAGAAGGTTATTAGGGAGAAGAAGGACTGTTTCAGATGCCTATATCTAGACAGGAGTGCAGCTAACATGGAGAAGTACAAGGTGGCGAAGAAGGCTGCAAAGCGGGCGGTGAGTGAAGCAAGGGGTCGGGCGTATGAGGACCTCTACCAACGTTTAAACACGAAGGAAGGCAAAAGGGACATCTATAAGATGGCCAAGTTTAGGGAGAGGAAGATGAGGGATGTCAACGGAGTCAAATGCATCAAGGACGGAGAGGATCAGCTTCTTGTGAAGGATGAGGGGATCAAGCGTAGATGGCGGGAGTACTTTGACAACCTTTACAATGGAGAGGTTGAGAGCTCTACCATTGAGATAGAAGACTCCTTTGATGATACCAGCATGTGTTTTGTGAGACGTATCCAGGAGTATGAGGTTAAGGTGGCGTTAAGAAGGATGAAAGGTGGCAAGGCGATGGGTCCTGATGGTATCCCCATCGAGGCGTGGAGAGGCCTTGGAGACGTAGCGATAGTATGGCTAACTAAGCTTTTCAACCTCATTTTTCAGTCAAACAAGATGCCTGAAGAATGGAGGCGGAGTATTTTGGTACCAATCTTCAAGAACAAGGGGGATGTTCAAAGTTCTACTAATTACCGTGGAATCAAGCTGATGAGCCATACTATGAAGCTATGGGAGAGATTCATTGAACACCGCGTAAGAAGGTTGACAAGCGTGACCAAAAACCAATTAGGTTTCATGCCTGGGAGGTCTACCATGGAAGCCATCTTCTTGGTACGACAGCTGATTGAGAGATACAGGGAGCAAAAGAAGGACCTTCATATGGTGTTCATTGATTTGGAGAAGGCCTATGATAAGATACCTCAGAATGTCATGTGGTGGGCCTTGGAGAAACACAAAGTCTCAATAAAGTACATTACCCTCATCAATGATATGTATGGTAATGTTGTGACAAGTGTTCGAACAAGTGATGGCGACACTGATGACTTTCCAATTAGAATAGGGCTACACCAAGGGTCAGCTTTGAGCCCTTATCTTTTTGATTTGGTGATGGATGAGGTCACAAGGTATATACAAGGAGATATCCCATGGTGTATGCTCTTTGCGGATGATGTGGTGCTAGCCGGTGATAGCCGAACGGGGGTTAATAGAAAGTTAGAGTTGTGGAGGCAAACTCTAGAATCGAAAGGTTTAGGCTTAGTAGAACTAAAACTGAATACATAAGGTGCAGTTTCAGTTCTACTAGACACGAGGAGGGAGAGGTTAGCCTTGATGGGTAGGTGGTACCGGAGAGAGACACTTTTCGATATTTGGGGTCCATGTTGCAGAAGGATAGCGATATCCATGAAGATGTGGGCCACCGAATCAAGGCTGGCTGGATGAAGTGGCGCCAAGCTTCATGCGTACGCTATGACAAGAGAGTGCCACAAAAGCTAAAAGGCAGGTTTTATAGGACAGCTATCCGACCTACGATGTTGTATGGCGCGGAGTGTTGGCCAACGAAGAGACGACATATCCAACAGTTAAGTGTAGAAGAGATGCGCATGTTGAGATGTATATGTGGCCACAAAAGAAAGGATCGGATACGGAATGACGATATACAGGAGAGAGTTGGGGTAGCACCGATTGAAGAGAAGCTGGTCCAACATCGTCTCAGATGGTTTGGACATATCCAACGGAGGCCTCCGGAAGCACCAGTGCATAGCGGATGGATAAAACGTGCTGACAATGTTAAGAGGGTCGTGGTAGACCAAACTTGACATGGGAGGAGTCCGTTAAGAGAGACCTGAAGGTTTGGAATATCGACAAAGAATTAGCCATGGACAGGGGTGCGTGGAAGTTAGCTATCCACGTTCCGGAACCATGACTTGACTTCGAGATCTTATGGGGTTCAACTCTAACCTACCCAACTTGTTTGGGACTGAAAGGCTTGGTTGTTGTAGTTTAATAATTTAGTTATAATTTTTCTAAAGTTAATGTGGTAAAATGGGAAATAGCTACACCAACGGCTCACGGCGGAGAGGCTGTGCCGACGGCTGAAACTATGCCGAAGGTTGCCGTCGGCATAGGCCTTCCTGTGCCGATGGCTTTCCTATGCCGATGGCTTGCCTGCTGGCCTGGCCGGAACGGCCCTGTGCCAACGGCCCCGACATTTAGCCATCGGCATAGAGGATGGCCGTCGGCACTTTGTGTGTTTCATGTAGTGATACGCGCGTGTAAATGTTTCCCTGTATTTTTACTTCGTTATCAGTTGTTACATTTCCCCTGATTGCGGAACAGATGAAATGTAAAAGGAACACCCCCATCAAACGATAAGAATGGCAATCTTTCCCAGTATTTTTACTTCGTTATTAGTTGTAAGTATGTCACTTACAAAGGCGGCTAATTTGGTAAACTTTCTTTGGCAATAAAAGAGTAAACTTTGTTGTCAAAATACATATAGAAGACAATTATCATCATTTCATAAATACAAGCGTTTGGCTTACAATTAGTCATCTAGCCTGGCTTATCTTGTCTCTTGAGAGCGGCGGCTAGGGCTCGCCAACCTCGCCAACCTCGGGTCGTCCCCCTCCTGGGCGAACTGGGGTGGAAAACCCTAGCCGCCGCCGTCCTCCCCTCCTCCTCCCGCCCTCCTCGTCGTCCCCGGAGGTCATCGCCGGTGAAGCCGGGCGCGGATGGTAATGGGGGCGGCGGGGCTCCTCGCGTGATCTCTCCGTGCGGCGGAAGGAGGCTAGCCTCTGCACAGGGGGGTTGGCCCCGGACCGTGGAGGGTGGTGGCGGCGCGGCCCCTCGCCGGGCGGCCGGTGCTGGTGGCGGCGGCATGGCCTTGATCTGGGGGCGCGGCTCTCCTCTTCCTCGCCGCGGCCTTCGGGCGGGCGGTGTAGCAAACCCGGAACCTGGCGGTGCGATCCTCTCCTTCCGTCCTAGCCTCGGCATCGCCGGGCCAGCAGTGATGGAGACGTATCTCGCACTGCTCCTCCTCAAGGTTTGGGACCACGGCACCAAGGGCGGCGGCCCTGGATGGCGGTGACGCCGTCGACCTGGTGGCAGGTGGCGGGCGTCTGGTGCCACTGACCGTGGCACCGCGGTGGTCGTCTTCTCTCTCGCCGGAGGAGATCGACTAGTTGTGTGGCTAGCCAGGGCGGATCTCGCGATCCGTCGCCTAGCCCCCGATGGCGAGGCGCAGCTGCCGGTGAAAGCCGGCCGGACTTCGGTCATGGCGGATGGTGGCGGCGTGCTTCGTCGTTACCTAGTTGAAGGCATTGTCTCTGCAGCCTGCGTTTCTTCGCCTGGGCTGCTCCGGGGGAAATCCTAGACCGGGGTCTCCCGGATCGGACGATGCGGCGTGCAACGCCGTTCTCCCTGTTGGGGGCATCGTTTTTGGAGCAGACAACGGATGGCGGTGGTGCTGAGGTGGAGCGGCGTGCTTTCGCTGTGTCGGCGTCGTCGAGTCGCCGCGACATGGTGCAGTGGTGTCTCGGGACGGATGCAGGGTGATGGACTCGCGCAGGATGGTGGAGTCGTCTGGCGCCGTGGCGGCATCGATGGCAGGCCTGACATGGTCAATGCGTTGATCTCTCTTGAAGATGGAGTCGAGGAAGACGGCGGTAGCAACTTCTATGGCGTAGGCGTAGGCGTTGGCGTATGCTGGGAGTCTGCTTGACTGGATGTGCTTCTCACCTGCTATTGGGTGGCCTGTGAAGGCATTTGGTTTTTGGTTGATGTGTGTTGGTGAATTGTCACCACCTTCATCCTCAGTATGTTTAGCGAGGTGGCTTCAGTTTGATCTTTTGTATTGCTCTTGTAAGGTGTTGTGAATAATCTAATAAAAAGCCATGTGCATCCTTTGGATGCAGAAGCATGGCGATATTTTCCCCATTTCGAAAAAAAAAATCTTGTCTCTTGAAAGAAACAAGAATTTTGCGTTTATCCTGGTAGCAGGGTCGATTTTTTTTTTTTTGTGGCGAAACAGGGTTGATCTTTTCTAACGTCTATCTTCATTCAAAAATACACAGCGGTCAGCGGGTAGGGGGTTAGTGTTAGCATGTCCGTGTGTGCCGAAAATTTGCGTTTCCATGACTCAGAAAAGGAAAAGGCTTTGTTTCCTCCGGAGGCTGGAACGCGCTGTGCCTCCGGGTCGACCGACAAACACGTGTCTAGGAAAACTGCTCCCGCACACCACGTAATGGGTGGTCCCACGTACCGCCCCTTATCTTCTTGAGTAATGCTACATCTACGGATATTTTCTACGGAAATCAGCTTACGGAAACACATGGTAATCAGCCGGAGGGGTCACGCGCCTAAAATCAAGAAGGGCTAGCGAAGTACACCAATCAATTTTCTCCACGTCTGTCCGTAAGGGTCTTCCGTAAGCAGGACTAGGACAATGCCCGCGCGTTGCTGCGGAAGCGTAAAAATATCCTTTGTTGGTGGTGTCGAGAAGATCGACACGTCATCAGAAGATCCGCTAGTTCAGCTCTTTTCCCAGTATCATGGTGTGGAATCTCTCCCCGAGGTTCCTTGTTAGTGGTGTCGTCTGTAAAAACGACCCGGAAAAACCTCTTATATTAAATTTTATTTGCGGCTCTTTTTCCATGTCGTTCCGAAATTATCAGCATCATGCATATTTTTTACCACAAAATTATTTTATTGAAACATTAGTTTGGTTGCCAAATTTACTTCTCTCTTTTATCCTCAAATTAAAACTATAGTTTTCTAATATTTTGTGGTCCAAAAACTATTTTTAAAATGACTTTAAAGCAATCAGAAAATAAAAACAAGAATTTTTTTGGAAAAAAAAGAGGAGAAGACTCCCATGCGGCCAGGCGAACCCAGCCCAAACAAGCACACCTGGCCGAACCCTAAAAAGCCAGCGATGCTCTGGCGGCTCACATTGTTCATTACTCTCAATTCCAGTTGGATGCTATGCCAGATAATTCTTTCCTTGTTATTCTTGGAGGTGGCTTGCTGATTCTAGAAATCTGATGTATATAAACCGGTGGAGAAAGGTATAATGTAGCGATGTGGGACTATCTAACACGGCAAGATCCAAGGTATTATTTGTACGTGACGGATTTCATGAGAACGAATTTGCACGGCCCATTGAATTAATGTGAACCAGGCCACCAACGCATCCACACATGATTCGGCTTTTGTCTCATCGAGCGGAAGAAGTGTGAGAAAACTAATTTATTTTTCGGCATATATTGTCCTTCACATTGCAGTGGGATACCAAATTTCAGCTAGGCTGTATATAGACATCACACAGATCTGAATTGCAAATAAATAGGCTACCAGCTGCAGCAGCATTGCAAATGAAATCCTTTTTCTTCTCTCTGCCGCCGACTTGACTGTACCTAAGCAGGTGAGCTGAAGATCCCGTTTCTTCTCTGACAGTACGAAATCAGTTGGTCAGTCAGTCCGTGTATTATCAAACTTGGGAGGGAATGCATACGCGAGTTCACGCCGCTCGGTGTCCGTAGTTTCTCATACAGTATCAATCAATTGATTGATTCTCCCGCGGAAAAAAATCAGGAAGTACCTACCAAAGACAAACGATCCGCATCAATTTAGGCAGGCTCGAGCCTTGCTCGTCCCTCCACCGTGCACCTCCCGCTTCATCGTCGCTCCGTCAGGTCCCTTCCCACCATCGCGGCCGCAGGCGAATCCTCCAGATGTTTGCCGGACGCGCAAGCCAAGGCACTGGTCGTGTACCCCGACGGGCACATGTCCACCACGGGGCGGCACATCGACTACGGCGGGCGATGGGCGGCCGGGTGTTGTCGAACTTTTTTTCTGTTGTACGAAGGCGCACTCCGCAGCGGCGGATGCCTGAGCACCTCCTCCCAGCTCCCACAGTCCGCGGACGATAACGACGGGCAAGACAGGGATTTTTCTGTCGGTAGAAAGAACCGAACCGGTACATGGCAAAAGTACATAATATATACTTTGGTGGAAGGGTAAAACGGTCCAAAAAAAACATTGACGAAACTTTTTGGCAGAAACCGACGGACCGAACCACGGAAACCTTAGCTCCTTTATTATTAGGTATAGATTCCGTAAGTCCAGCATTACCGTATCTTCTTCCCCACCACATCTCCTTTCTTCTTGTATCGTACGGGCTCGTCTCAGCTGTGCGCCGCCGATGCCCACATCCTGCACAGCGTGAGCTTGCCCCCGCAGCTACCTTCGAGTTTGTCCTGCCGCCGGACTAGAGCTCCCGCTGCCGCCGATCTCGAGCACGTCCGGCGAGATCTCTCTGCCTCCTACCTCCGGCCAGGTCTCTCTATGATGCTGTTGGATTGGCCAAATGGAAGTACCGACGGCGGCGGAGCATCTGCGGTGGCCGATGGTAGCACCAATTGCGGCGGGTCGCAGCAGCCACGGTGGCCTGTGGTCGCATCGGCGACGCGCGGTTGTAGCACCTACGACGGCGGGTCGCAGCACCCACAGTTTTCGGTAGCAGCACCAGCGACGACGGCTCGTAGCATCGGCGGCGGCCGGTGGTAGCACCGGCGGCGGCGGCTGGCAGATGCTGCAACGAGCGGCTGCGGCAGCTGCGAAGGTTGTCCGACCGAGCTGCAATGGTCGGTTGTCAATGCTACAAAGCCGGCCGTGGCTGCTACCAACCCCAGGCGACGGTGATGTCGATGGCGGGAGGATTTGCTACCAAGTGTGGCCGGTGGTACTGCAGCTCCAAGCGACGGTGCTGCCAGCGCCCGATGGCGGTGCTGCCGGCGATTGGCGGGCGGTGCTTCAGCGGCGAACGGTGGGCTGCGAGCGGTGCTTCAAGCGGCGAAAGGTGGGCTGCAAGCGGGTGGCGGGGTTGCTACTAGACTGGGTCGTGGATGCTGCAGCGAATCACGGTGGTGTTCCGGCGGTGGGCGGCGGAGCTCTTGTTAGCGGGTTGTCGGCGGGGAGGGTGGGAGGAGAAGCTAGGAAGAAGAGGCTGATACAGCCTGCCATGCGAGAGCCCTTCGGGGACGGGTATTTTTTATCGTGCAAAGGCAGGGAGAAGGTGGGGAAAACGGACACGTGTCGATTGCAGGACCCGGAGGTTCGGAGCATTTGATCCTCCGAAGGATTATCAGCACGATCCCTCAGAAAATCCGGACAATTTTTGTTTTTTTGCATGTAGAGGACAAGCGAATATGTATGTGCATGCCAAATTATGTACTCCTGAAATGTTGACGCGACAATTGCGTTATGTCGTACGAGAACTCTTTCCCGAAATGTTGTCGCGATAATCTATTCCTGGGCAAACCTGTTTCTCCTTGAAAACGATGGAACTACTATGATGCTGTCAAATGCCATCTTGATGGCCACCGGCATGGCGCCGTTCATGCATGTGGCTCAAGCGCTGACGCTCGGAAGTTAGAACGATTAAGCGCTGACCTTCACGAATTAATAGACGCCCTGTGCGGCATACGAGCTTGTCTAAGTAGACCTTCAAAGCCACCGAAAATTCAATTCGGCTTCCAGGTGCTCTCTCTACAATTAAAAAAGATCATATTTTAAAGTGCCAAAAATATTTGAAAAAAAATCTACATGAACATCTCCATAATATACGTGTGTTCTTCAAATTTCACGAAAAACACATATTTTTGTGGTCTATGTAAAAAAATAAAATTATCTTGTAAAAGTAATACTTTTAGCATCCCCCAGTGCCACATGTTAATTTCCTTGACCTAAACGTGCGGCTTGCCGGCTGGGATGGATGTTCTGAGAAGAGACATAACCGGTGGAAAGGTCACCGGTGACCTTGAGACGCGACTCTCCTTGGCCTACATGAAGCTGCTCGGATCGATCAGATCAGATGACGATTTTAAATTAGGATTTGCTAGTTCTCAGCTAGTTGGGAACTAACTTTATGCTCAGTTAAGCCTACAACATTTGATTTACATCGTGATTAGTGTTACTAGTGAGTTGTAACATGAGTTGTAACTAAGATTTGATGATATCGTCTGACTGACAACAAAAGTAGTCTCAGTCGATTGAGAAATAATCACACCCTTTCAAGTTTCATAGTTTCTGTCTGGGTCTGCTTTGCTGTGCAGGCGTGGGGTACGCAGCATGGACAGATATTCTCGCTGGCGAACATACATGCGCCGCAGACAGGAGAGCACGTTCATCTCGCCTTGGTCGCAGCATTGCTCATCATGTGTTGCACGCCACACTAATGAGCTCTCCACCCCTTCGCGTGCATGCTTCCCACATATTTCCACCACCTAAAATAAATAATTCAACCTTTTTAGATATAAAGGTATAATATATCAATATCTAGACAAATTGAGTCACTTATTTGGGACCTAGGGAGTATCTAGCTAGAGAATTACAAGGGCTAGTACATAATAAGGCCTATGTGTACCGTTGCTTTTATAAACATTTTTATCAAGAAAAAAGGGTACTACATAGTGGGGCATCTATACTCTATAGCGGCCTGAACCAACAGGATTATTTAGGCAGGCAGATTGCTTGGCCCAATGTCATGACCTAAACGGACTGAGTATCACACACTTGTAAATTTGAACCCATTTCCAGCCTAAATTTGGACTGGAAATACGGTTAGGCGGGTTGCGCAAGTCCCCCTCTTGTCTTACTAGGCCCGTCCAGCCGTGGTACACAAGCGACTCCCCCCCCCCCCCCCCCCCGCAACCCAGTGGAGCTGCCATCCCACCACCGCCGGCCGTAAGGGCAAGGGTAAGGCCGTAGACGAGCCAAAGAAAGAGTTGACGCCGACGGAGCGTGCAAATAAGACCAAGAAACACACCAGCCAGTGCGACACTGCCAACGAAGAGCGTCAGAAACAATAGCAGCCAACCAAGCCAAGAAAGAGTCAAAGCTCCACCTAGCCCCTCATGCGGCTAAAGCCAACTTCTTCGACTTCCAAGCCACGCAGGCCGTCCACATGATCAAGCAAGAGATATTCACCAATGCCTCTTTGACAAGCTCGGTCTTGTTCGGGAGTGCATGGCCGCCTCTTTCACCATGGTCGCTAGCGACCTCTACGGAGGCTATATACTATGTCCATCACGTCCTCGCGCTCTACCGGCTCGGTTGAGTCATGATCATCATCGCCGGAGATCTTGTCCCTAGGGGGAGGCTAAAAATAAGCCACGGTGATTTGGAAGGCGAACATGCACGTTCCACACAGCAGAACAACAGAATGTCAGGTCGGACACCGAGAAACCTGGTATGCTTGCAACAACTATATTATCCGTCCAATTGCATGTGAAAACGCCGTGTGAAAGAGGCGACATGTGCTAGCTTAACTGACCTCTAAAAGAGAGCTCTTGAAGTTGAAGAGAGCAATGCCTGGTAAAAATACATTCATGTTGGATGACTTGAGCATCACGTACCCGGGAAACTGAGCTTGGTTTGAGAAGAAAAAAATTATCATCTGCCAATGCGATGCACGATCTCACATACCTATCTTTTTTTTTTTTATGTATCACATACCTATCTTTGTTTGTCTATTCCATTTAAAACTTGTGTCATTTTGCACTTTCGTTTTGTACTAAGGCACGTGAATTATGTGATTCCTTAATTAGTGGTACTTGGTTCCCCCCCCCCCCCACCCCACCCCCACCCCACCCCACCCCCAGCCCCCCGTAACAGACTAAATGAAAGTCAGAGCTTCCAGTCTATCCCCGAGACTGAAGATGCCCTAACATTTCGGATTTAGACTAGTCACAATGAGAAGTATCATAAACTAATATCATACATATGATACAAGTTTATGATACAACACAGTATCATGAATTAGTATCATAGTTTCATCTTATTTAATGTTTTGTAGAATCTCAATGCAAATATGTGAACATAATGTGTTTGCCACTAAAATTTCTAGTTTTACGTGCTATGATACAGTTTCTACCTATAATACTACTCTCACATCTCTCCTCATTAATTGATGTGCCACATAAAATTTTGCATACATGGCATGCATGATACTACTTTTATGGCTAGTCTTAGTGCGTCCATCTTTAATGGTGACCACTACAAGAACTACACATCTACCGTCAGACTGTCCCCACCGTGGCACCATCATGGTGCAATAGGATATACATTATGATTACTTTGTATTGTACTAGTATAATGCCCGTGCGTTGCCACGGGTAACAAAAATATAGAGAAATAATAATAATTAAAAAAATATCAATCATCACTAAGCATCCAAAAAAAGATGACACAATAACTCCAACACGCAAATAGATTCAAAGTGTTGATACACGGAAACACTTTCTAATACAGCCCACACTTTTGAATATATACTTCAGGTGTGGGCCTAAACTCCTCGTCCCAAAGCCACACTTAGTTCCATGACATGCTCAGAGTAGGTATTTCTTCCACATGAGCTGCACTCCTATATGAGAGAGCCGACCTGAACCTAACCCCTAGCATTTCTTGCAGCAGCATCATTGACTACAACATTAGAGCATCTCCAGTCGTCCCCCAAAGTGTCCCCCAAAGCGTGCCGGATTGAGCACTTGGGGGACGTATTTCGTTGGTGCCGCGTTTGGGGGACGTCGCTCCCCAGTCGCGTCCCCCAAACGCCGCCCCCAAAATTTAAATAGATAGAATAAAACTCTTTACTAATATTTAAATCGGTTCAACATAAACAAAATACATATAAAACTTCGAAAAAACATAATTAAATTACATATAAAATTATTTTAAACTACTACTTCTTCTTCGATGATGGCCTTGCCTCGTCGTCGTCATCACGGTGGCGCTTCCTGCTCGTCATCTCTTCCGAAGAGGCGGTGTCGGCCGACGCGTCGGAGTCCTCCTCGTTGTCGCCGGTGCTCGCCGGCTGCGCCTTGGCCTTGGCGGTATTTGCCTTCGCGTCCGCCTCCGCCTTCGCACGGGCCACCGCCGCCTCCTCTGACCCTTGTTCCTCCGCGTCCTCCTCCACGCCCAGCCATTCCTCCGCGCTGTCAAGTGGCGGGAGGGAATCATCGCCGCTGCTGGGCGTCGGAGCTTTCTCCCACCAATGGCGCCATCCAGCAGGCTTTCCCTCGCTGGAGGTGTCGGACGAGAGCTCGGAGATGTAGCTCATCGTCGCTGGAGGTGTCGGATGCGGCCGGTGAAGATACAAAAGCACTGACGTACGGGTCTTATTGAGCGCGGGACGGCGGCGCAGTAGTCGAAAAGAGCAGCGGTTGCTCTTCCGAGGAGTCCCGACTCCATTCCGGCGGTTGCCGCGTCGTCGACGCGGTTGCCAATGCGACGGTTCCGCTTCCCGGCAACTGCACCGTCGCTACGTAGGCGGCGGCCGAGCTTCCGAGCCGCCGACGCGTCGGGCCCGCGTCGGTTCGCCTCGCTTTTCGTTGTGTCCGGCGTGCCCGGAGCGTCCCCTGTGGGACGGGGACGGGCTCGGGGCGCCGGACACCGTATGGGGGCGCGTCGGACAAAAATAGGCTTTGGGGGACGCGGCTGGAACGGTTTTTTTGTCCGGCGCGCTCCAAATCCCTTTGGGGGACGCGGCTGGAGATGCTCTTAGCATGGAGTTGATCTACACAAAACTTTTATTTTTCTAAATATAAGCATATATACTTAAATAATATTAAACTATGATTAAGAAAAGTATAAGTGCCAAATATTACACCTAAGATGTACGGAAATCTTTTGTAGACGATGGTTTTCATGTACGTACCAATTGAACCCTTCTTTTTCCTACCATGCCCGTGCGTCGAAAACGAAAGATAAAAAATCTTGAAAACAACAATAAAACTACATCTTTGCAAAAAAAAAAAAAGAACTATGTGTATAAAGCTGAACCTGCTTTGCTTTGGCACTCTACACACGGATAGACGATGGCCGATGATCATGATTTTCGATGGAGTCGTGGTCAGACACTAATCCTCTTTGTTGTGTGCATGAATTTTCTGTTCTTTGTGTTTCCTTTTGAATTTTGTTTTTTTTTTCTGGTCAAGTTGACGTAGAAATCCAGTTTTGAGAAGCAGGGGTTAATGGAGGGGTTTTCTTCAAGATTACAACATTTATCTTCAAATACAGTTTTACAAATCCACTTCATTTTTTTCTTAAATATTACTTAAAATAACAATAAACTATAATTTAACAATTTAATTGTAATTATTCTTAGGTATGTATTTCTTCCAGTTAACTGGAAACTCGGTAACACCGGTTGTAGCTCTAAGACAAAGGAATGCCAATTATTAGAAAAGTCAGGCTTCTATATAACCTCCACCAACAAAGAAAATGAAGCACAAAATCTGGCAAACCATGCTCTTCATGGGAACCAATCCACGACAGCCAAATGAAATGCTTTCACAACTCTATGTCACTTCGTATGATTCTAGTAGTAGGGTAAAATCATACAAATTCATATTATTCTAACTTCATGTTCTTGCCCATCCTTAGATGCATTGAAGCAAATAGAGGCCTTCTTCATTATTTCCCATTGTTTCATATGACCAAGCTGAGTGCACAGTGATGGTATTTCCCATTGTGTCATGGAACATTCAAATGTCAAGTTATGGAAGTTCAGGACATGCTCCCAGATGCATTGAAGCAAATAGAGGCCTTCTTCATTATTTCCCATTGTTTCATATGACCAAGCTGAGTGCACAGAGATGGTATTATTCTTAGTCAGGTACTCAAGTTCACTGAAAAATCTATGCCAAAAATTCCGCTGATCAATGCATATTTCATACACCATCATTAGATCTGGACATTCAATGACAAGTGAAACCAACAATTTCTTAGTACTTAAAGCACATTATTTTATCTGCCCAGTCGTTGCATATGAGCCATCATGAAATTATTTACGAGACAGTGCCAAACACACAGTTAAGTCTTAGAAGTCATCGACTGAACATCACTTACCAAATTGGATAAGGTAGGTATAACACATTATCCACAACAGATGTGAACTTAAAGGTGAGATACAATCCAGTGCCTAGAGAAGAAAATAGGCTGACATACTCCTTGCTCAAGAAAAAATGGGTATCACGCATGAGGAGGCAATATTGCACGGTACATGAGATATTAAAGAAAATAGGCTCCCATACTCCTTGGTCATAGGTTGTCCACCGATTTAGCTAGCAAATTTTCACCATGTGTGCTACCTCTAGAATCAGCTTTTAGGCAACGGGGGCACCACCGTGCACCCCCGATCATCAGCTCCCTAGCTCCGCCACTGTTTATGTGCCACCTTCAATCACCCCCTAGCATTCGCCAAATTGGAATAGTATCGAGCATGAATTAATGTCACTGGCATTTGATCCATGAAATCATTCAAGTAGTTTTAACAGCATGTGATGCATACAGTGTGCTTATGCCTGATTCTGATCTTGAGAAACTCATTATATGGTACGACAAGACAAACATCTCAAGTATTTACTAATAATAAAAGCAAATTGCTACATCAACTTTGCATCATTCTTTAA
This sequence comes from Lolium rigidum, assembly GCF_022539505.1. Classification (NCBI taxonomy): domain Eukaryota; kingdom Viridiplantae; phylum Streptophyta; class Magnoliopsida; order Poales; family Poaceae; genus Lolium; species Lolium rigidum. Next base: position 281,674,294 of record NC_061510.1, read on the forward strand.
CTTAGGTTCCTCCCATGAGTTGGCCTCTCGATCATTACAATCGTTGTGGATTCCTCTGAGCTAAGATTATCCTTGCAGTTCACATTTCGCCCAAGGCATATAGCATGAAAGAATTAGCTGTACTTCTAGTAATGTATATGCAAATTGTAGTAAACTAATCATTTGGTCCACTGCTGCTCACACAAAAGAAACATACACGAAGAAGTTGGGAAAACAAATGTGAACCATTACAGCATCTCTAGTGGAAGGTGTATACGAGGAGGCCTATATTACAATATAGACTGTCGTCTGAACAAAAAAAAATAGACCTTCTCAGCTGTTCAGTGGAACATCATCTAGACTATTATAATCTATCTTCTATATTTTAATAATATCTTATATCTTATAACTACCATTCAATTGCTATATTCGTGAGTTATCCATCTATACAAGAAATAAACAGAAGGTCAAAATTCAGTACAGGCAATCGTCCAACAAAATTCAGTAAAAGCAATCATCTAGCATCTATAACAACTCAGTCAAAGTTCAGTATTGCAATCATCTAAATCGATGCAAACAACAACTATGCAAACAGCAGCATCCCAGGAAAATAGCAATGCAAACAACAGGACAGAATTCAGTCGAGTAAGCAGCTTCTTAGGCAACTTTAAAGCAGAAGCTTCTAGGCACACGAACACCACGGTGGTATTCAACAGCAACATTCAACAAACCGCAGTTTCCCTTGAGGCAAATAGCAATGGTCTCTTCTCAATCGATTCTAGCACCGATACCAAGCAAAGAGCCGCCTCCGGTTGGTCCCATTCCACTTAATGCTAATGCTATAAACTATGCACAATAATGAATCGATTGATCCTTGCATGTACTGGAAAACTGAATCTAGCAAAATCAGCGAGTGCTTACCGTCAAGCTGATGACATAGGACGACGCCAGCAGCACGGGAAGCACCTGATCGAAAATCCACAACTCGGATCTAAGGTCGTGGCTTCTCCCGTATGCCTCTGTCCTGGCCGCCAGAGGGACACCTCCTCCAGCCATTGGACACTCAGATCCATGAAGCACACATCGCATATGGGGTCAAAGATCGCTCCTACCTCTCCACTCCCACAACGCCATGGATGACAACCACGCGGTTCTGATCCCCGCAGGGCCTCGTGGTGCTGGGCCGCGCCGAGCGAGGCACGTGCATCAGAGAGGGAGGGGAAGAGGACGGATGAGACGACCCATGAGGCGCGCGCAAAGTCGGGGTAGACGCGCCGTCGGAGGAGGCGGAAGGCCAGGCAAGATCGGACCGGGGGGAGGTGAGGACAGAGGAGATGCCGCGGTGAAAAGAGAACTCAGCTTACATGAAAAAAAACCAGTGGGACGAGAGGGAGAGTCGGGGAGGAACGAAAAAAACCGGTGGACGAAGAGAGGGACGGACGATGGGAAGGATTGACGACGGAACATCCAGATTCTTTTTAGATAGTAGAGATTCCCATCGTTTCAAATTTGTTGACACAGTTTTGGTCAGATTTAATTTAGATAAGAATGTATCTAAATGGATTTTAGTTTGTAAGTTCTTCTGTTTCAGAAAAAACAACTACTGCGTCAAATTTGTAACGAAGGTTACATGCGTAACCGTTTCTATGTGTTACTTTTTTTTTTTCCTTTGGGGCTTGTTTGGTTACATAAAACTCGGCGGGATCCCGGTCTTTTCCCGGGAAGATTTTGTCCCTAGTTTGGAGGTCGGGAAAATAATCCTGGAGGTTTGCTCCTGTTTCCGCCTATTCCCGGCCAGGAATATTTACCCGGGGAAGTTTGGGTCCAACAGCCAAACGAGTCCTTAGTGTGTCACTTCTTCGGTAGTTGCATGCACAACTCAAGAAGCTCCCTATCAAAGCGATAAGAAGATGACATGTAAATCCAACTTAGGAGGCTAATTAAATTTGATTTACTTTCTTGTCAGGCGGTTGCTTATCTTCATGTGATGTGTTGGAAATATAAGCAAATATCCATATGAAATAATCCGTACAAGTAATTGATAAATCATGACTATACAAATAACAAATAAACTAATCATGCAGACAGATCACATCTAAACAAGAAAAATCGATCACATCTACCGTACAAACTAGAAAAAGAAACTCTAACAGAGACTGAAAGAGAAACGACAAGATCACATACTTCACAGCAGCTTCGTTGTCGCCCATGTTGAGGTTGTCGAAGAAGTCGCTGAGGTCCGGGAAGAAGTTGTCGTTGTGGAGGAACTCGTCGTCCGATGACGACGTCGTGATGCCAGTAGTCGCGCTGGAGCACTCACCAAAAACCTGATTGCCCCTCACCCGTACAGGTTCACGAGAGGCAGGGTTCCGGAGGCCTACTGTCCCGGCAGTCGGTGCACGCCGACGGACGGGATGAGGATGGCGGCGGCGCAATGAACTGGAAACAGGTAGTCGCGTATGCGTCTAGTATATGGCGGCTAGGGTTGCGCAGAGTCTTATGTAGTGCGGTTCGGGAAGGTCATGGGGTGCAGCCCACGTCCGAGTCGGCACAGCCACGATCCAGAAAAACCGGAAGGCAAAACGGCTGAGTAACGCGTCCGTTAATGACTCAAAATTGATTACACAATAAATTTCCCAAACAGCAAAAAGATAAGCTCAGCTCGGCAAGATTCCCGCAACCCGGGGCGGGCGGCGGAGGAGGAGGAGTGCACGAGGGCTCTCTCTCTTCTCACTCACTTACTAGGACTAGAACAACTCACCTTATATACCACTCCAACTCTCTCCCAACTAGCAATGTGGGACTAAACTTTAGCCCCCCAATAGTGCTACCACTGATTTTTTGAATGGGCCATGTGAGTTTCAGAATTTGATAATGGCCCATGGACCAAAGGTCAAATGCCCCAAATTCCAACATGATGGACATGGAGGTCCCACAGATTACGCCCAGCGAGCAGTATAACTAGCAAGTGGCTTTTCACACGTACGTTAAGCTTTAAAGGTAATCACATGTGTGGAATAAAGTGTAACAGATAGGGTAGATATATATTTACAACATATCTAATAAGTGTCAATGTATGCAACCTTTTTCTCCACTTGGACATGAGGACACGTAAAGCAGGAGGAATCATTTAGATTCCAGGTCGGCCCGCAGGAGTTCTATACTACACCGTTTGTGAGAGGTTAGGCACTTCATAAACCTAATCAAGGACCACCTCACACTTTGTCTGAACTTAACACCAGGTACAAGTAGGAGTGTTATACAGTACTTCGTTTAAAATATACACATGTTACGTTTGCAAACAAAATATGGACATCTCGTATCTCTAATTAGGCTTCACTCCCGTTGCATGTGCTGAAACTGATCCACCGTCGACATCTAGGCTGGTATAAAGGCTCTATCACTGTCCGGTTTAGCATCGTTCTAGAAGCACTTCAACACCTCAGCAAAAAATATCCCATCCTGAACTGTAGAAACCCAAAGACCCCACCACGCACGAATCAATCAAAACTTCCACTAAAAATCAGAGAGAAAGTTCAGAGACCGGAGGAGTCTCCCTCCACTTTCTATAAAAATATCTATGCAGAGTCCAAATGCGGCGCATGTAAAGCAACTAAATAAAGAGATGATTGATGAGATGTAAATTGCAAAAACAAGCCTGGAAAATCTAGATCTGTACCTGCTGATAAATGTAGGCATAATCAGGTAGCATGCCACCCGCATGGCAATGCCTCTTGTGTTGTGCCTTCTAGAGACATTTCAACGGCTCAAAGTGCATACAACAAGGAGTTCCTACTGGAAAGGTTAGAGATATCAACAACGGTCACACGGAATTGTTTTTGTCCATCTTCCTGACTAAGTGCATCTTGAGCGGCCGACCTATTTCAGACATCAAATATATCTGTTTTGATCTGTCTCGCCTCAAACGTAGATGTCTCACGCTGCAGCTCAATCAACTCGCTCTGAAATTGCCATATTTGATCATGGAGACGTTCATGGGTGAGGGAGGTCACAAAAATTATGATGTCGGAAGAGGCGTGAGACTCATCATCGTCCGACGAAATGTCGACTATGTTCTGTAAGAAGAAGTGGATCGTTTTCCTAAGGTCCATCTGCATGCAACATAGATGGGTCAATGGTCAACATCATAGGCACAAATGGCCGAAAAATGGTCCAAGGGTTTGTACCTCAAACTCGGCCGCACAACTGACCAAACATTTTCTGAACATTGATGATGCCAGTAGGAGGGTATAAGCGAACGGGTCGTGCGCATGGATCTATCCTGGCCCAGCAAGTACACGCAAGGACACTGGCACGAATCGCGGTCTCCAGCGAGCGGTGGCCCAAACATAGGATGCCAGCAATGGAGATGGGCAGGTGCAGGTGGCAGCAGGTTCTGTAAGGCTTTGCTAATAATTTAATAAAGAAAAGCTGTGTGCATCCTTTGGATGGAGAGGCTGGGGCGATGCTCCCATTTTGAAAAAAAATTTATTCATAAGTTGTCCATTTGCTAAACTGATTTAGAGGATGGTCTACTTCACTTTTAATATGCCAGCTCCAACTAATATCAAAAATATGTTTGGAAATTTGTTAAATGGAGTTGATAAAAACACTAAAGCGCGGATTCACGTGGGAGATTATGCAACTCCCTTGTACCGGAAGAATGCTTTCCGGACATAAAATGCCACTTCGTAACATGGTTATCATAAAGGTGTATTTGGGTATCTTAGAAAGTACTTGTTGGGTGTATGTATCAAGAGCGGGATTTGCCCATCCGGTAACGGATATATATACTCAGGACCCACTCAGGTAACACAAATTCTGTGTCGCTTGCAAGCATGTGACAAATGAGTTAGCCACATGTGAATGATGTGTTATGGTAGGAGTAAAGAGTGCTTACTAGTATTAAGATTGAACTAGGTATGGTGATACCGATGATCGAATCTTGGACAAGTAAAATATCGCGAGACCAAGGAAATGAGATATGGGATTATTTGAATCGCGAGGAGTACGACTACATCGACCACGTAATATACACTTCCGCTTTGCGATCTTGATATATATCTCGTTGTTTGCATTTTCATAGATCATATCTTGGATCTTAGCTTTTTCTAGACTGGATTTTGAATTCTTTCGTATCTTTTAAGATTTTTTTTATGCTACGAATCCCATCACGGTGGTGGTTGTCCGGGCTAGCGAACTCTACCATGGCGTCATGAAGAGAAACGAATGGAAAATCACGCATCATCGAATGCTAGATGTATCATAATTATCAATTTTTCGAGGATATGTCCTAAAAGATATATGTATCTCTTAGAAGAAGACTTGTCTTAGTTGTCAAATAACCACCGAACAAACTGCTCTTTTTTATTATCTGTCTCAAAATTAAATATAAGTTTAGGTACAACTAAGTCTTTGAAACTAGGTCTATTCAGGTTTGTCATGGCCTGCATTGCATACATTTGTATGGTACATATATCGATAGATTCGGCTACAGGAGACGGATGAGCCAGTTTGTAGCTATAACCGGCTGAGGAATAGACATTTACAAAATTCAATGAAAAATCAACTTGCATCATCTAATGCTCGATTTATCATAATTATCAAATTTTCGAGGATATGCTCTAGAAGACATATCTATCGTATAGAAGAAGACTTGTGATAATTATCAAATAACCATCGGACAAACTGCTCTTTTTTATTATCTATCTCAGAAATTAAATATGAGTTTGGCTACACCTAAGTCTTTGAAATTGGGTCTACCCAGGGTTGTCGTTTCCTACATTGCATACATTTGTACGATACATATTTGGATAGATGCGGCTACACGACACGAGATCCACATGGACATACGTCGACGCTAACATCAGAAATTTGCGATCTACAAGGGTATATAGATCTTGATATCTATCTCGTTGTTTGCATTTCATAGATCATATCTTGGATCTTAGATTTTTCTAGATTTGATTTTGAATTCGTTCGTTTCTTGTAAGAATTTTTTGTTTTCTATGCTACGAATCTCATCATGGTGGTGGTTGTCCGGGCTAGCTCTACCATGGCGTCATGAAGAGAAACACATGGGAAATCAACTGGCATCATCGAATGCTAGATTTATCATAATTATCAATTTTTTGAGGATATGTCCTAAAAGATATATGTACCGCATAGAAGAAGACTTGTCTTAGTTATCAAATAACCACCGGACAAACTGCTCTTTTTTATTATCTGTCTCAGAAATTAAATATGAGTTTAGGTACAACTAAGTCTTTGAAACTAAGTCTATTTAGGTTTGTCATCGCCTGCATTGCATACATTTGTATGGCACATATATCGATGGATTCAGCTACAGGAGACGAATGAGACAGTTGTAGCTATAGCCGGCTGAGGAATAGACATTTACAAAATCCAAAGAAAAAACAACTTGCATCATATAATGCTTGATTTATCATGATTATTAAATTTTCGAAGATATGTTCTAGAAGACATATCTATCGTGTAGAACAAGACTTGTCATAATTATCAAATAACCATCGGACAAACTGCTCTTTTTTATTATCTGTCTCAGAAATTAAATTTGAGTTTGGCTACAGCTAAGTCTTTGAAATTGGGTCTACCCAGGTTTGTCGTTGCCTACATTGCATACATTTGTACGATACATATTTGGATAGATGCGGCTACAGGACACGAGATCCACATGGACATACGTCGACGCTAACATCAGAAATTTTGGCTAGAGTAATCACGCCTGGCATTCTTTTCTCCCCACTGGTAGAAAAATGGCCTTCCGTCCAGCCCCATTAGTCGCCAAAATATAGGAACCGCGACTAATGGGGTCTTTAGTCGCGGTTCGGGTGGCGAACCGCGACTAAAGAGCTGGGCCCAGCGTGCTCGCTGGTCAGCTGGTGGACGGGAGGAGCTTTAGTCGCGGTTGGCCTGGCCAACCGCGACTAAAGGTGCCCGAATGCCTTTAGTCGCGGTTGGCCACCACCCCTATATATACCGTTCAGCCCACAGCACTTAGCCATTTGGTGCCACTTCTCTTCACAAGCTTCACAAGGGGGTGTAGGTTTGCTTTTGGTTCCTCTTATGCACACAAGGTGTTTGATAAAATGACCCAAGAGCATGAAACAAACATGATATGAAATGTTGGAGCCACACTTGAGCTTCCTCATTTATTTTTTCCTCCTCGATCGCGGTTAGCAACTTGAACCTTTCATGCATGTGTGTCATTGATAAAATATGCATGTGTGTAGTTCATTGTTTAATTTCTATTGTTTGTAGCTAGTTAGTTTAACAAATGCATGATGGTTAATTATATATTTTATATTATAATAATGCAGATGAATCGGCAATGGATGTACGGTAACCGACTCTCCGGCGAGTTCACTACGGGTTTGAAAGATTTCCTCGTAGTGGCTAATGCGAACAAGCAGGGGGTTTTGTTATCTGTCCATGTGTTAACTGTAAGAATCAGAAGGGTTACTCTTCCTCAAGAGATGTTCACATGCACGTGCTTCGGCACGGTTTCATGCCAAGCTACAATTGTTGGACCAAGCATGGAGAAAGAGGGGTTATAATGGAAGAAGATGAAGAAGGGGATGATTTCATCGATGAAAGCTATCTTGCTCATTTCGGTGATACTTTCATGGAGGATGCTGAAGGTGAAGGGGAAGGTGAAGGGGAAGGTGAAGAAGAGGCACGTGATGAGCCCGTTGATGATCTTGGTCGGACCATTGCTGATGCACGGAGACGCTGCGAAACCGAAAAGGAGAGGGAGAATTTGGATCGCATGTTAGAGGATCACGGAAAGGCGCTGTACCCGGATGCGATGATGGTCTGAAAAGCTGGGCTGCACACTGGATTTGCTGAAATGGAAGGCACAGGCAGGTGTAGCTGACTCGGCATTTGAAAACTTGCTGAAAATGTTGAAGAATATGTTTCCAAAGAATAACGAGTTGCCCGCCAGTACATACGAAGCAAAGAAGGTTGTCTGCCTTCTAGGTTTAGAGGTTCTGAAGATACATGCATGCATCAACGACTGCATCCTCTACCGCGGTGAATACGAGAATTTGAATGAATGCCCGGTATGCACTGCATTGCATTATAAGATCATAGGAGATGACACTGGTGACAATGTTGAGGGCGAGAAACCCAGGAAGAGGGTTCTTGCCAAGGTGATGTGGTATGCTCCTATAATACCACGGTTGAAACGTCCGTTCAGGAACAAAGAGCATGCCAAGTTGTTACGATGGCACAAAGAGGACCGTAAGTCGGACGGGGAGTTGAGACACCCCGCTGATGGAACGCAATGGAGAAAGATCGACAGAGAGTTCAAAGATTTTGCAGCCGACGCAAGGAACATAAGATTTGGTCTAAGTACGGATGGCATGAATCCTTTTGGCGAGCAGAGCTCCAGCCATAGCACTGGCCCGTGACTCTATGCATCTACAACCTTCCTCCTTGGTTGTGCATGAAGCGGAAGTTCATTATGATGCCAGTGCTCATCCAAGGTCCGAACCAACCCGGCAACGACATCGATGTGTACCTAAGGCCATTAGTTGATAAACTTTTACAGCTGTGGGGCAGACCTGGTGTCCGTGTGTGGAATGAGCACAAAGAAGAGGAATTTGACCTACGAGCGTTGCTTTTCGTAACCATCAACGATTGGCCTGCTCTTAGTAACCTTTCGGGACTGTCAAATAAGGGATACAATGCATGCACACACTGCTTATATGAGACTGAAAGTGTACATTTGCCAAATTGTAAGAAGAACGTGTACCTTGGGCATCGTCGATTTCTTCCGAAAATTCATCCAAGAAGAAAGAAAGGCAAGCATTACAACGGCAAGGCGGATCACCGGCCGAAGCTCGCGAACGCACCGGTGCTGAGGTATTTGATATGGTCAAGGATTTGAAAGTCATCTTTGGAAAGGGTCCCGCGGACAATCAGTTCCGAAGGGAGCCGACGAGCACGCAGCCATGTGGAAGAAGAAATCTATATTCCGGGAGCTAGAATATTGGAAAGTCCTAGAAGTCCGCTCCGCAATCGACGTGATGCACGTTACGAAGAATATTTGCGTGAACCTCCTAAGCTTCTTGGGCGTGTATGGGAAGACAAATGATACAAAGGAAGCACGGCAGGACCAGCAACGTTTGAAAGACCCTGATGACCGGCATCCGGAATGGTTTCAAGGTCGTGCCAGCTACGCTCTGACCAAAGAAGAGAAGGTCATCTTTTTGAATGCCTGAGCAGTATGAAGGTCCCGTCTGGATTCTCGTCCAATATAAAGGGAATAATAAACATGGCGGAGAAAAAGTTCCAAAACCTGAAGTCTCATGACTGCCACGTGATTATGACGCAATTGCTTCCGATTGCTTTGAGGGGGCTCCTGCCGGAAAATGTTCGAGTAGCCATTATGAAGCTATGTGCATTCCTCAATGCAATCTCTCAGAAGGTAATCAATCCAGAAGTTCTACCACGGTTACAGAACGATGTGATCGAATGTCTTGTTAGTTTCGAGTTGGTGTTCCCGCCATCCTTCTTCAATATTATGACGCACCTCCTGGTTCACCTAGTCGAAGAGATTTCCATTCTCGGTCCTGTATTTCTACACAATATGTTCCACTTCGAGAGGTTCATGGGAGTATTAAAGAAATATGTTCGTAACCGTGCTAGGCCAGAAGGAAGCATCACCAAGGGCTATGGAAATGAGGAGGTAATTGAGTTTTGTGTTGACTTTGTTCCTGACCTTAAGCCGATTGGTCTTCCTCGATCGCGGCACGAGGGGGACTAAGTGGAAAAGGCACGATCGAAGGAAATTAACGATATGTATGGACGGCCATTCTCCGATCGAAGCACACCACACGGTTCTGACCAATTCCAGCTTGGTGGCTCCGTACTTTGAGAAACACAAGAATATTTTACGCTCGGACAACCCGGGGAAGCCTGAATCCTGGATTAGGAAGGCCACATGGAGACTTTCGGCAGTTGGTTGAGAAAACATTTAATGAATGACGATCATGTTGTAGATCAGTTGTACATGTTGGCCCAGACACCATCTTCGACTATAACGACTTTCCAAGGGTACGAGATAAATGGGAATACATTTTACACGATCGCCCAAGATAAAAAGAGCACCAACCAAAATAGTGGTGTCCGCTTTGATGCAGCAACCGAGAATGGGCAAAAGGTCACATATTATGGTTACATAGAGGAGATATGGGAACTTGACTATGGACCCTCCTTTAAGGTCCCTTTGTTCCGGTGCAAATGGTTCAAGCTAACAGGAGGTGGGGTAAAGGTGGACCAGCAATACGGAATGACAATGGTGGATTTCAACAATCTTGGTTACCTTGACGAACCATTCGTCCTAGCGAAAGATGTCGCTCAGGTTTTCTATGTCAAGGACATGAGTAGCAAACCGAGGAAACAAAAAGATAAGAAAACGATCAGTACATCATGCGATGATCCAAAGCGCTACATTGTTCTTTCAGGGAAAAGAAACATCGTGGGAGTGGAGGACAAGACAGACATGTCAGAAGATTATAATATGTTTGCTGAAATTCCGCCCTTCAAAGTGAACACCGACCCAAGCATTAAGTTAAATGATGAGGATGCTCCATGGATACAGCACAATCGTAAGCAAGCAGGGACACAAGGGAAGAAATGATGTGTAATAATTTATTGTACCAAACTTTGTTGAATGGATCATGTGAATTATAGTACCCGTGATGTGTTTGGTGTCCATTTTCGAATGATTCGAGATACCACTGATGATACATAAAATTTGGAGTGATTTAGTCATACTCCTGCCTAGGCGTATAATATGCATACTCGTAGTCTTCATAGCCGCCGCCATTGTACTGGTAGTCGTCGCCTTCTAAGTTGCCGCCGTCGTCGTCGCTGCTGTCGTCGCTGTCGTCGGGCGATGCTCGTGGCTCGAACTGAGGGTAGCGCAGGCGGGGGATATCGCCGGCCGTGATGTAGTCCATGACGCTCTTCAGAGTCCGGCCGTACCACCATAGCCGACGGCCGGCCTCGTGGAAGTTCCCGAGAGGCGGACCGTCCTCCTCATACTCGGCGAGCGCCCTCTCACGCCGATTGATGAAGAAGGCGTCCCAAGTATGCTGGTTATCGGGATGCCAGCGGGGATTCATCCGCTGCTCCGGCGTGAGGTCGAGGTACTAGTGGTTCGTGATGGCCGCCCGGCGCGTAGTACCCTGAGGGATGGGAGGGACCGGCACGCCGCCGACGCTTAGGCTCCAGCCGGCGGGGACGCGGTAGCCCGATGGGCAAGGGTAGTTCGAGGCGCAAACCTCCTCCACCTGCTGGTAGGTTAGAGTGGGTGCGGTGGAAGCCATGAGAGAGTGATGAGAGATTGTAGAGATGTGATAATGCTGGCCAAGCCGGGCTACATATATATAGTGAGAAATGGCGGGAAAAATGGGAGCGGGAAGACAGGAGGCGGGAAGAAAGTGGCGGGAATTAAGACAGGAGGCGGGAAGAAAGTGACGGGAAGAAAGAGGCGGGAAGAAAGAGGCGGGAAAGAGCTGGCGGGAAGACAGGCCGGGGTAGGAAGACAGATGAGGGAAGAAATTAGTTTTACTTTTCTTAATTTTTTGATATACTATTTGTATTTTTAACATTTTGAATTGAATTAGTTTTATTTTTCTGATTTTTTTGATATATTATTTGTATTTTTAACATTTTGAATTGAATTAGTTTTACTTTTCTTAATTTTTTGATATACTATTTGTATTTTTAACATTTTGAATTGAATAAGTTTTATTTTTCTGAATTTTTTGATATATTATTTGTATTTCTAACATTTTGAATTGAATTAGTTTTATTTTTCTGAATTTTTTGATATATTATTTGTATTTTATGATTTTGAATTGAATAAGTTTTATTTTTCTGAATATTTTGATATATTATTTGTATTTTTAACATTTTGAATTGAATTAGTTTTATTTTTCTGAATTTTTTGATATATTATTTGTATTTTATGATTTTGAAATGAATTAGTTTTATTTTTCTGAATTTATTGATATATTATATGTATTTTAAACATTTTGAATTGAATTAGTTTTATTTTTCTGAATTTTTTGATATATTATTTGTATTTTATGATTTTGAAATGAATTAGTTTTATTTTTCTGAGTTTTTCTGTATTTTTAACATTTTGAAAAAGAAAAAGTAATTTGAAAAATACCTTTAGTCGCGGTTGGCCTCGCCAACCGCGACTAAAGGTCTGTGCGCGCGGGAACGAAAAACCCGGCGAAAAAAAGCCTTTAGTCGCGGTTGGTCTGGCCAACCGCGACTAAAGGGCACCCTTTAGTCGCGGGTCGCCTCCTGACAAGGTATTGACTTGTCAATGCCTATGGATTGTAGGCTAGGGTTTAGTTAGAAGTAGAGGGCAAGTAGATCTCGAAGGTTTCAGCCGAAAAGTACTCGACGACTATGAAAACTAGGGTTTGCGAGACAATGATTCGATTGATTCTTTGTCCCTCGACTCCCCTTATATATGAGGTGGAGCCGAGGGATTCGTGCTATACAAGTTTACATAGTCCGGGACGGTTTCTAACTCATCCCGCCAGATCACAAACAACACTTCCTATTACAACTCTATCTTTCCTTAGTAAATCTTGGGCTCCCGAATCTTCTTATTCTTCGGGTATTGGGCTTCCAGTAAATCCCGGGTACCATCTTCGGCAGGCCCATTTGGGATGCCTATGTCAGTAGCCCCCGAGATTTTGCTTGAATCGTAGAGTCAGGGAAAATCTCCATTGTTTATTTTTACTCGAAAGCTTTAACCTTTTATATTTCTTCACATAAAATTCTATATTGTACAGGGATACTGGTAATTGGGGCTAGTTCATCTGACGGATCGGGTACTAGTTAACTGCTCTAGTGGCAATCCGCAAAAACCTACTTCAAAATCACGTCCCCGGACATGATCTCGGGATACTGGTGTAAACGTCGACAGAGTGCCGCTTAAGGTCTTACCATTCCGTCGAGTCCCGAGTCAAATTTATCGGGTACCTAACGCGTCCGTTAGGATTTTTCTTCGTATCCGTTGATACGGATAAAAGTAGCAGAGCGCAGTCTTTGGCGATGCCACGCCCGCGAACGGATCCGGGGTCTTACCTTCGCAAATTTTGCGGCATTCGAAATTGATCGCAACTTCGGCGTTCCGAGAATATATTGTCGAGTGCTTTTCCGGCTGTTGGAATGGCACATTTTATCGAGTCATATATGACTTATATTGTTCTCCCGATGGGAGTATATGTAGAGTTAATTATAACTCGAAATATACTCTCTTGTTTTTCTATTTTTGTTAATTTCATCGGGCACGCGAACAGCGTTCCCGATGGGAGTAGCCCCCGAGGCTACAACCAAGAACTTGTGCTTGGTTGTAGGCTCAACATTTTAGTCCACCTTGTCGCTATATTTTCATTACTTCCCAATATGATCTCTTTCTTCTTCTCTCTTTTTTTATCTCTCGGGTGCGCGAACAAGCGCTCCCGATGGGAGTAGCCCCGAGGCTACAGCCAAGGACTTGTGCTTGGTTGTAGGCTCCCGCAATTTCTATATTTGTCATACTCGAAAATTTACTTTTTTCTGAAGTAGCCCCCGAGCATTTGGGCAAAAACTTGTATTTGATCAAAGGCTCCCGAAGTATTGAATAATTCTTTCTGTCGTCACTTTTCTTTTATTTTTCTTGTCGACATACTTCCCTTAATCAAATTTACTTCATCCTTCTCGAATAGTCGTGAGTTCTCTGCCCTGTGGGTCCATTGCTTCGACCATGTTGACACGTCGTGCAAGTGGGGGACACACGTCCTCCGCTTTTCCTGGCGCACGTACGGTAACGCCTATCTCAATAAAAATACTGTTTTGCCCTTGTGTCTAGAAGATCCATTCTCACCACACGATTTCTTCATCCAACGGCACACTCGCTTCACCCGATTCTTATATAAACCCTTCTTCAACCTCCGTTCATCCCTTGCTTGCGCCGCTTACACTGTTCCTCTTCGCAAAACTTCCCTGCGCCTAACTCTCTCCAATCTTCCGTTCGCACATACATTGCTCGCCCACTGCCGTTGATGCCACCGCGCACGCGTCCGACTCGCCACGAGCACGCCGGAATCCAAGATGGCCGCCGAGGATCTTGAGTGGGAGAGATCCAAAATCTCCAATCAAGACATCAACACGCCGAAGAGGCTCGGCCTCATGACGAAGGAGGACGCCATCCGCTTTCCTAGCGAAGAAAGCTACCCCAAGCCTCCAATGGAGTATCGGGTTAGTTTTGTTGATCACCTGATCCGCGGCCTTTCAACCCCAATCCATGATTTCCTCCGCGGCCTTCTTTTCGTTTATGGGATTCAACTGCACCAGTTGACTCCCAATTCCATCCTTCACATTTCTATTTTTATCACACTTTGCGAATGCTTCCTCGGAATCCCTCCCAATTGGGCTCTGTGGAAGCGCATTTTCTGCCTCCGCCGTAATGGCTCCCACAACGTCACTTATAACATAGGTGGCGTTGTTATCTGTGTTCGGACTGATGTCGATTATTTCGACGTCAAGTTTCCTGATTCTGTCCAAGGATGGCGCAAAAAGTGGCTCTACATCCACGAAGAAAGCGCCAATTCTGTGGAGCACAACATAGTTCCTTTTGACGGAAGTGCCAGGATTCAGCGTCGCCGTTCCTGGGATGCCGAAGCTTCTGAAGAAGAGAAAAAGGCGACAGAGGCGCTCATGGCTCGTATCCGTCATCTTCAAAACACTCGAGGCAAAGAGCTATCTCGGTGTTCAAATTACCGCCTACTTCCTTAGGATTAGAGTGCAGCCTCTTCGAGCTCGCAAAATCCCCTTTGGACGTATTCGGTGAAAATGACGCCAACGGAATCTCCAGGTGATCTTTCCGTAAAGGACTTGGAAAAATTGGTTCGAAGAATTTCTCGATTAGGCAAGAAGGATCCTATTCCCTCCTCTCGTCGAGTGGAACCATACGAGTGCTTCCAATCCTCTTCCCGAGGTATTTTCTCTTCTCGAAGTTCTATCTTGTTCCGAACTTGTTCCTCGTATCTTATTGCGAGTGGTATCTCACTTATTCTCTTTTGTCACTATTTCCTTGTAGAATCATCCTACTATGGCTTCCCTTCCTCCTCTTCCCGAGGATGGAGAGGTCGAAGAAAGAGCCGTTGTCGATGATGTCAACCGAGAGACCCCTCTTTTGTGAATGAACCCGCAGATTCTCGAAAATCTGCGGGATCTACCGAGAAGGATGCTGCCTCCGAAGATACAACATCAGCGCAATCTCCTCCTCCTGCTGTTTCTCCGAAGAGCAAAAGGAAAAGGAGCAATGCCGAAGATTCCGGGACCTCGAAACCCGAAGAAACTGCTCCTGCACCTCGAAAAGCAGCTTATGATCCATACATCGAGAGTATCATCAGCTCGTAGGTTCCTTGCTCTTTTCCTTTTTTATTTGAAGAATTTTATCTTGCCTTGCTTTTATGCTGCCGCTATTTTGTCACGAGTGATGATGAAGAAACACCAACTTTAGATGTGGCTGCTCGAACGAGCACGTCACATACTTTAGTTATTTCGAAAAACCAGCTTGAAGGGGAGGAATCGTCGCCTCCTCAACAAAATGTTGATACATCTACTCCTTCGAGCCCCGTGCCCCTTCACCAAAAAGGGCACGGGTTGAAAAGATTGTTGATCCTGCCCCTCAGTTGGGCAGTTCGTCGCCCCCGCTCCTAGATGATGTAAGTTTGTCGACATCTATATTTTCTTTATTTTGTTTCTTCACATCTTTTTTTTATTTTTTTTTTTATGCCGATGTTTCTCTTCATCGTGTTCACGTTGAACAGCCTATGATCAAGGATCTTCTCCGCATCGGTTCCCAATTTATTGGGTACCGTGAATATGCTAATAGAGCCGAAGGTAACGACTTTCATACTTGTCGTTTTTCCTTAATTTGTCACTCCTGTTACTTGCCGCGATTTTTTGATCTTTCTTCTCTCTTTTTTCCATATCTCGACGGAGAAACTTGCAGAGGCTAACGAACGCGCCGACGCACCGGCTCAAAAACTTGAGCAAAGTGAGGCGGCTCGCAAGAAAGCCGAACTCGCTGCTAGCAAAGCCAAGGTCGAAGCCGATGAAGCTAAGGCGAAAGCTGCCGGTGTCGAGGAACTGCAGAAGAAACTTGAGGATGCGACAGCTGCCTTGGATGAGCACAAAGCTGCACAAGCTTCTCGTGACGAAGGAATCCTCAAGCGTTTGAAGTCGCAAAGTCGACGTACTCTGAGTAATATTATCAATCCCTTTTATTTTACTGCACTTCCTGTTTCTTGGTTGTTGACTCGATGTCTTGTCTCGTGTGGCAGCCCAAACAAACCAGGATTTTGATCTCGGATAATCCCGTCAACGATCCTCTCCTTGACGCACTTTCTCTTCGGAGTTTCACGGGCGCGAAATTCGTGAAGGCGTGGCAAATGCTAATGCAGGATTGTCGGCGTTGTTCCCTTATTTCTTCCCGAAGAAAGAAGAACCCGCAACTTTCCTTAACCTCGCCAAGATGTTTAATGCTTCGGAAGACCTGGGATTGAAGATGCGTCGGGAGAATATGAAGGTTGCTTTGTCGAGAGTACTCGTTGCCCTGGTTGCCGACAGCCAACGGACGCTTGATTGGATGAAGGTTGGCGACACCGGTCGGATAGAGCGATCAAGATGGAGGTCGCTGATCAAGGCGGCCAAGCCCAACACGAAGAAGATCTTGGCGTATCCGGGGATCAAGCCGGCTTCAACTCCTAGCTCCTCGAGGCCGGAGGTCTAGTTGCATGCCTCTCGTTTTTCTTTCTGTTTCTTTTGCTTCGTCGCCAAAGTAGTCATTTGGCGACACGTACTTTCTTAACTCCACCGTAATGCCCTTGTAATTATTCCAAGAGATTAATGAAGACTTCTATCTTTGCTTGTTATTTGATGTTGTCTTGTTTATTTTTCGGTTGATATTTGATAACTATACTCCATCTTCTGCTCCTTCCAATGTTTCGCCTTCTTCTTCCCGCGCGAGGAAAGCTTTTGGTGATACCGCTCCTGTCGACGATACCTTGTCGCAAGAACTGGATGAACTTCGGCAACAACTTCAGTATGCGAAGAAGCAAACACTTGTGATGATGGAGCAATCTCGTAAGTCATCTGAAGCCGAAAAAATTGCTCTTCAACAAGCTCGCGAGGCTGTAGCTGCTAAGGAAATTGCTGCTTCCGAGGCTGAAAAGGCGACTATTCGAGAAAATTTCATGCTCGAATTAATGAATGAAGCCAGTGCGGATATGTCGGGTATGCCTGTTTCATCCGTCGATATCCTTTATCTGCATACTATTGTTTCTTTGAAGGTTTCCGTTTTTTTTTTTGTTTTGATAGGTGCCTTTACTGATGCTGCTGCCGAGGAAGAGAGGGTGAATGCTAGGACAACCCTCCTTGTTAATCTCTCCTTGGACCATGGTTCTTTGTTTTGGGCTACCCCGAAAGGACCCGCCAAATTGTCAGATTTCAAGATCGCGCCTCTCAAACTCGTGATTTCCTCGACTTCTGTACCAAGACCTTGTCCATGGTTTACAACTCCATGTTTCCTCGGAACGTCCAACCAAAAACTCTTCCTGAATTGATGGAAAGGTTCAAGGATGCTCGCAGTATCCATGATTTTGTCAAAGCTCAACTAGTAGCCGGCGCCAGATTTGCTCTTATCATGCTCCAGATCTGCCACTCGAAGCTTGACCTTACCCGGGTTGTCGAGAAGGTTCACCAAAAGTAAAACGTCGGAGAGTTGGTGTTGACAGGATTAACACGAAGGTTACGCCTATAGCCGAAGAAATGATTGAGGACCTACTTCGGATGGATGCCGACTTTTTTGCCGATGGCCATTATGCCGATTTTCTTGGTGCTGCTCCTGAGGAAAACAGGGTTACTCTTGATGACATATTGAATCAAGACTAGTTAGTTTCTTCTTGTAGATATTTTTTCTTTGTAATCCACGACTATATTGTAAAGCAATCATTATATTTCTCTCGTTTGTTTAGCCCCGAGTGTTTCGGTGACTCTTTACTATATTTGTATACTTGCGAGGTTTTGAACCAAGGCATTTATATATTTAAGGCGAATATGAGCCCCCAAGCTTTTTATTGAGTACTATTTTGTATTTTTGTTGACTCACGAGGTATTTGAATACCAAGGCAAGTTTTTCCTTTTGTTGATGAACTATATTGAAATTCGTCGGAGCGAAGACTTTGGTCATGTCGATAAAGAAGAAAAGTTATATTGTCACTATCTTTATTATATTGCAGCACCGCGAGCCCGCCTCATTAAAAACCTTCTCCGGCCCCACTCGGTGCCCCGAAAAAGGAAAAGAGTGCGTCTGAAAACTCGCGGGCGTTTCGAGTACATTGAAGCTTTACAAAGACTATATTTTGACTCTAGGCGTAAAAACGCCTAAGTTGCGCCACGTTCCGGGGTTTGGCTCCTCCACCCCCGTCTTCTTGTCCTTTATTCCGTATGCTCCTCCTCCAATTACTTCCGTGACAATGTAAGGGCCAAGCCATGGTGACTCGAGTTTTTCATGACTTTTTTGCGTGAGCCGAAGAACTAGGTCTCCCACTCGAAAAGATCTTGGCCGCAAACGTCGACCGTGGTAATTCTTCAAATCCCGTTGATATTTGGTTACCCGAGATAATACTTCATCTCGAGCTTCATCAAGTGCATCGACGTCGTCTTCTAACGCTCTTCTCGACGTTTCTTCATCATATTCGGCGACACGTGGAGAGTTGTGCTCTATCTCTATTGGTAGTACCGCTTCTGCTCCATGAACCAGGAAAAACGGAGTTTCCTGCGTTGCTGTGTTTGGTGTTGTTCGGATGCTCCACAACACGCTTGGTAGTTCTTCTGGCCATGTATGTCGAGCTTTTTCCAGTGGTCCTAATAAGCGCTTCTTGATACCATTGCAGATGATGCCATTGGCTTTCTCGACTTGCCCATTGGTTTGAGGATGTGCAACTGACGCAAAGTTCAGCTTAATACCCACCTCTTCGCAATAATCTTTGAATTCATGGGATGTGAAGTTGCTGCCGTTGTCTGTGACGATGCTGTGGGGCACTCCAAATCTGAAGACGAGGCCTTTTACGAATTTTACTGCGGATGCTCCATCTGGTGAATTTATCGGCTTCGCTTCTATCCACTTTGTAAACTTATCGACGCCTACTAGCATGTACTCCTTTCCTCCTCGGCCAGGATTTGTGTAACTTACCCACCATATCAAGTCCCCATTGAGCAAAGGGCCAAGACAATGGTATTGGTGCTAACTCTGCTGCCGGAGAGTGAGGTTTTGCGGCGAACCTTTGACATGCGTCGCAAGTTCTTACTATGTCCTTGGCGTCCTCGATTGCTGTCAACCGAGAGAATCCTGCCCGAAAAACCTTGGCTGCGATAGCTCGACTACTTGCGTGGTGGCCACATATTCCTTCGTGTACATCCTTCAGGATTATTCTTCCTTCTTCGGGTGTAACGCACCTTTGCAAAACGCCCGAAATACTTCGCTTATACAATTCTCCCTTGACCACCGTAAAAGCTTTGGAGCGTCGAATTACTCGCCTTGCTTCAACCGGATCATCGGGTATTTCTTTCCTCATGATGTATGATATGTACGGCTGCATCCACGGTATCCGTATCACCATGACCAAGTCCCGATCCTCTTCTTCGTCCTCTTGCTTTTCCTTGGCAGCCCCCGAGGGTTTCTTCTCCTTCTTTTTTGACTTTGTTGGCTTAGTGGATCTCTCTCGTTATCTCTTCCCGTAATACACTCGGCGGGATTGGAAGGCACTGTGACCCGATGTTTGCAAGAACGTCGGCTTCGTCGTTGCTCAACCTGCTAATATGATTTACTTCGCATCCATCGAATAACTTTTCAAGCTCGTTGTACACCTCCTTGTATGCCATCATGCTATCATTGATTGCATCACATTGGTTCATAACTTGCTGAGCCACCAACTGTGAGTCGCCAAAGATTTTTAATCGAGTTGCTCCGCAGGCTTTCGCCATCTTCATCCCGTGTATGAGAGCCTCATATTCTGCTTCATTGTTAGATGCGTTAAGGAACGTCATCCGGAGGATGTACTTCAATTTGTCGCCTTCAGGTGATATGAGTACTACTCCTGCGCCAGCTCCTTCTAGTCTCTTGGACCCATCAAAGTTCATGGTCCAAGTTCTCGATAAATCTGGTGGTCCTGTATTTTGCAACTCCATCCATTCTGCGATGAAGTCTGGCAGTATTTGCGACTTTATTGCTTTTCTTTTTTCATACGTGATGTCCCGAGGGGAAAGTTCTATTCCCCAAAGGGAGACACGACCCGTAGCTTCTGGGTTATTCAAGTATATTTGACAAGGGAGCTTCATTGACCACTATGATCGGGTGTGCCGAAAAATAGTGGCGCAATTTTCGTGCTCGTCGTGAACACTCCATATGCTAGCTTTTGGTACCGAGGGTACCTTTGTTTTGAAGGTGACAAGACTTCGCTCACGAAGTATACTGGCCGCTGCACTCCATGGATTTTCCCTTCTTCCTCTCTTTCGACAACTAATACTGTGCTAACCACTTGGGGCGTGGCTGCAATATACAGCAGGAGAGGTTCCTTTTCCTTTGGAGCCACCAGGATTGGTGGTGTCGAGATTTTTCGCTTCAGAATCCTCGAAAGCTCGTCGGCCTCTTCGTTCCACTGGAATTTATCTCCTTGTTTTATCGGCGCATAAAATGGTAACGCTTTTTCTCCTAACTCGGCGACGAACCTGCTCAAAGCCGCGACTCGCCCAGTTAGCTGCTGTATTTCTTTCAACTTTGTTGGCTTTCTCATTGTTACTATGGCTTGTATTTTGTCGGGATTTGCTTCAATCCCTCTTGCCGAAACTAGAAACCCCAGAAGTTCTCCTGCTGGGACGCCAAAAGAACACTTCGTCGGGTTCAGTTTGAGGCAGAATTTGTCGAGGTTGTCAAAAGTTTCTTTGAGATCCTCGATCAATGTTGTCCCTTTTTTGATGTTATGACGACATCATCGATGTATACTTGCACGTTTTTCCCGATCCGTGTTGCTAAACACTTCGCATCATCCTCCGATATGTTGCTCCCGCATTTTTAGACCAAAGGGCATTGTTTTGTAGCAAAACACGCCGTAAGGTGTAATAAACGCTGTCTTGGCTTCATCATCTTCTTTTAATCTGATCTGGTTATAACCGAGTATGCATCCAAGAAGGAAAGACGTTCGCAACCTGCCGTGGAGTCGATAATTTGATCGATCCTTGGGAGGGGAAAGTGATCCTTAGGACAATGTTTATTGAGACACGTAAAGTCGACGCACATGCGAAGGACTGTCGTGTTTTTCTTCGGCACCATCACTGGGTTAGCTACCCATGTGGCTTCCGTAGATATTTCTCTGATAAAACCAGCTTCTTCGAGTCGATTTATTTCTGAAAGCATGGCTTTGCGGTTTGGTTCCGAAAAACGCCGCAAAGGTTGTCTGATTGGTTTCGCTGTTGGATCCAAATTTAGGTGGTGCTCGGCAAGTTCCCTGGGTACTCCCGGCATGTCAGCTGGACACCATGCAAAGATTTTCCAGTTCTCACGGAGGAACTTGACGAGCGCGCTTTCCTATGCGATATCCATATCGTTTGCGATAGATGTCGTCTTTTTGGATCCGTCGGGTGAATCCGCACCTCCTTAGAATTTTTCTCTCGTGTTGAAAGTTGATTCTTTATTTGGCCTTCCAGCGTACGGCGTACGTCGTAATCAGTCATGCTTTTTGACGCCAAGTACTCGGCTTGCATCCCGAAAGTTTCGCCAACTCGTGAAAATCCTTGTCGCACTTATCGGCTAAGGCAAAGCTTCCCTTGATCGTGATTGGTCCTCTTGGTCCGGGCAACCTCCACAACAGGTATGTATAGTGTGGTACTGCCATAAATCTAGCATATGCTGGTCGTCCCAACGGAGCGTGGTATTGTGATGGAAAATCCACGACTTCAAATTCGAGCTTCTCGATTCTATAATTTTCTCGGTCCCAAATTGAACATCGAGATTGATTTTTCCCAATGGATAACTTGGTTTCTCTGGTGTAATGCCGTGGAACCTTGTGTCTGTTGGTTTCAAGTTTGCTAAGGATATGTTCATCTTCCTCAATGTATCTGCATACATGAGGTTCAAGCTGCTGCCGCCGTCTATGAACACTCGAGAGACATCAAATCCTGCGATAACTGCCGGCGGAATAAGTGCCGACTGCCCCGGTCGAGGAACTTGCTGCGGATGATCTGCTATTGTGAAGCCGATATCTTGTCCAGACCAATTAAGGTACTCAACTGTTGGTGGAGGCATTTTCTCTGCCATAAACACCTGTCGTGAGATTACTTTTTGAGCTCTATTGGACGGCCTTCCCTTCTGAATCATCAACACTGCTCCGTTGGAATTAGGATCAACATAGGGTGGTGGTGCAGGTGCTGCCGCTATTCTTAGCTGGTGTCGATTGTCCTCTCGTAATCGCGGGAGGTGGCGGGAGATGAACCTCGCTCCTAGGCTCCCGAGGGTTTCTCTCGTGCTGCTCGAGCGTGAGCATTTTCTCGCGTATCCGAACATTGCTCGAAAATTTCGACGCTCTTTCCGCAGGTGCCCCGACCGTCTTTTCCCGTTGCTCGTCGAGGAAGAAGTGCATCCGGCACGGTCCGTTCAGCATTTCCTCGGGGACACGAAAGGTCTTGGAAACCTCGGCCCACTATTTTGCCCGTTGCGTGAATCATCCCTATTATCACCTCGCTGTTCATCGCTTCTCCGGTAATCATCTCTCGTTGCCTCCTGTATTTGTCCGAAAACCTGCCGAAATTTGTCCCGGGGCGTCGTAGTTCCGTACGTCCGAGGAAATCTTCGCCTCGGTTGATAGTTTCGACCACGGTCCTCCTCTCGGCGACCTGTGTCGTTTGTTGTGGACAGCGTCTTCTCCATCTGCCCATTTATTTGCTATCTCCATTAACGCGGATACTCGTCCTTGGATTGGTCCTTCCCAAATCCTCGACAAAGTCTCCACGCCCGACTCCCGCGACAAACGCATCTATTGCTCTCTCGTCGGATATGTTTTCTCGCCGAGTTTTTGATGATATTCCACCTCTGGATGTACTTTCTCATTGGCTCATCCGGCTTTTGTCGACACGCTCTCAACTCCTCTAACGATGCGGGTTTTTTGCACGTGGATCTGAAGTTCTTGACGAACACGTCCTCGAAACTTTCCCAGCTGTCGATGGATCCTGGAGCGAGTTTCTTTATCCATGATCGTGTGGCACCACTCAGGTGCACCTGGATGCTTTGCATGGCTGTTGCCCTAGTTCCTCCTGTCAGCTTCACCGTCTCCAGATAGTCGACTAGCCAATCCTCTGGATCTTGAAGGCCGTCGAATTTCTTGAAATTATCGGGTAACTTGAATCCTGAGGGGACTCGCGTTTTCGGACTCTCCTCGTGAAGCATGGTAAGCCGCACATATCTTCGTCGTTAAGTTCTGGGGATTGCCGATGATCCCTTCTGCTTTGCCGCGCTCTGTCGACTCTTGCTTGTGCTGCTGTGTCTCTTGCTCCACTTGGCCCTTCAGGTGCTGCCGCTGTTGCTGCTGCGGGTCGCGGACTATTTTGCCTTGCCACTCCTTCGGGAGGCGTTGATATAAACGCTGTCCCCATAGCTCCAACTCCTCGCTACCGCCATATTGTACAGTTGTTTCCCTTGGGTCACCCGGAGGTGGTTTAGATGCAAGGATAAAAGCATGTGTCGCCATATACCCAGCCTCTGGTGTCTTAGGGATGATGTTTCCTCTTGTATCTATCGACATAAAGGACATGTCGAGGTTTTGAACCAAGTGCTCTCTTTCCGCTTCGGGTATGTGTTGCGGTCTTGACCTTGCTCGTTCCGCGCCTCCCGATGGCTATCACCCGTAGTTCTAGATTGTCGACTTAGATCTGCCCTTCTCCTCGCTGGATGCGTAAGCTGCCTCCTTTCTCCTGTTCAACTCAGCCGTCTGTTTTTCCAATTCCTCGGCAGCTCGTGCGAGCCTATATTGATATGCTTGCAATTCTTCCGGTGTGGCTGTGGTAGCCATTGGTTCCGTGCCGTTCATAGCTCTCGCAGCTCTGTCCCACGCTGCTTGTGAAAGTTGAACTCTATCTCGCGGCTCCGGCCCGACGTATTTGTTGCCCAAGCCTTGTCGCGGATTGGAGGGATCGACGTATGGATTTCCCAAACTCGTCGAAAGCCTCGGATGTCTCTTCTTGATCTTCAATGGCGTAAATCTGATGATACTTTGTACTCAGATCTATGTTGGGTTTGGTGACATCGTCGTTGAGATTGATGAAGACCTTGCCCATCGTCAAAGATTTGTCGATGAAGTCAGTAATCGTCGACATTGCTTGAACCATCGCTTATATATGAATCCGCAGATGACTCAAACGACATGTCGTTGAAGATCTTGGCGAGTTTCTCTCTTGCTCGATGCTGACGTAGCGTGTCGCCGAGGTTTCTTCTTCTCCTGATTCGTTTGACGATGTATAGCTTGAAAAATCGGAATCGGCCACTGATGATTCCGACGAAATCGGAATCTCGACACGATACGATCCTTCCTTCTCGACGCGAAAGTGGAACCTTCCGAACGTCATCTCCATGGGCTCCGCCGCATACGCATATGCATCCAAACGGGAGGGTGGGTGAGGAACAAAATCGACAAGACCAGTAGCGATCTGTTTACCTCGATCCATTGTGTTGCTTGCGGTTGACGATGTCGAAGATCTTGAGCGTGCCATCGAGATCAGCTCCTTACGCCTCTAATTCCCACAGACGGCGCCAATTGACAAGGTATTGACTTGTCAATGCCTATGGATTGTAGGCTAGGGTTTAGTTAGAAGTAGAGGGCAAGTAGATCTCGAAGGTTTCAGCCGAAAAGTACTCGACGACTATGAAAACTAGGGTTTGCAGACAATGATTCGATTGATTCTTTGTCCCTCGACTCCCCCTTATATATGAGGTGGAGCCGAGGGATTCGTGCTATACAAGTTTACATAGTCCGGGACGGTTTCTAACTCATCCCGCCAGATCACAAACAACACTTCCTATTACAACTCTATCTTTCCTTAGTAAATCTTGGGCTCCCGAATCTTCTTATTCTTCGGGTATTGGGCTTCCAGTAAACCCCGGGTACCATCTTCGGCAGGCCCATTTGGGATGCCTATGTCACCTCCCCAACCGCGACTAAAAGGGGGGGTTATAAAAACGCGTGCGGCGCCAAGCGGCACGCCAGTTCCTCTTCTTCTCCGCCGCGGCAGTTCTCTGCAGAGTCTCCTCGACGCCGCCGCGCCTCCTCGACGCCCTCCTCGACGCCCGTGCTCGCCGCCGTCGCCGCGCCGAACTCCTCCGCCGCCGCGCACGTCTGCCGCCGTCACCGCGCGCCGAACTTCCTCCGCGCACCCCCGTACGTCACCGTCGAACTCCTCCGCCGCGCGCCCGCCCGTACGTGTTCGACGACGACCCGATGGCTGCGCGCCGCCCCGCACGCGCCGCCGCACGCGCCGCCGCCGCACGCGCGCCGCCGCCCGGCCTTCTTCGATCGACCGTCGCCGCGCCGCCGCGCGCCGCCGGCCCCGAGAGAGAGAGAGAGATCGAGGGAGAGAGGCAGAGAAGGAGAGAGGGCCGCCGGACGGCCGGATTTTTTTTCTTTTTTTTAATGTTTTGTTTGTTATTTTTAATTTTAACTATACTTAACAAAAAAACTTAAAACTTTGTAATTATATATAATTAATGAATTAATTAGTAACTATATATAGTTAACAAAAAAAACATAAAACTTGATAATTTTGACTTAACAAAAAAAACATAAAACTTGTGAATTTCGACGACGTTCTTCTCGCGCCGCGTGTACGTCGACGAAGTCCTTCTCGCGCCGCGCCGGCCACGCAGCCCGACGGCCGTGTTCTTTCCGACGTACGACCGCCGCCCCGCATGCGCCGCGCGCCGTCCCGTTCTTTGACCGCGCGCCGCCGCCGCACACGCGTTGCCGCCCTTGTGGCTGCCGGTCGACTTTTAAAAGAACTCAAAATTTGACTTAAAAATTTGTCACTTTTAAAATAACTTAACAAAAGTTTGTCACTTTTAAAATAACAAAAATAACTTAACCACCGCACGTATACGGAGGGGGCAGCGAGCCCCTCGTCGCCCCCTCCGTATACGCGCGGTGTTTTTTTTTGGGATCGAGAGGGGGCGGCGAGGTTTATGTGTCCTCGGCACCGCCACCGCCCTTTGTGCGCCGCCCCCTCGCCGCCCCCTCCGTATATGCGTGGGGTAGTCGGTGTTTCTCTTTGATCTCCTCTCTCTTGCCTTTTCGCCACCGCCCCTTTCGCCACCGCCACCGTCCTTTCGCCACCGCAGCCCCGTTTCGCCACTGCCGCCCCCCTTTCGCCACCGCCCCCTTCTTCACTTAATTAATTTGTTTTGACTACATGTTTTCAGGACTGACATATGGCGGACGATAGAGCTGGCCCGATTATGGCCAGCTATGATCCAGACGCTGAAGACCATATGTTCGGCATCATAAACGGCGATATTCTATATGTGCCGACCGGACAAGAAGAAGATGATATCTCTTCTTATCTGAACCTTGACGGTCAAGATGAAGGCCGTCAGCAAGATGATGCCGAAGAAACGTCGATAAACGACGATCTTCAATTGGAAGTAGCAACCACCTCCGGCGCCAAGGTATATATATACATTGAGCCTATGGTGATACAAACTAACTGATTTGAATAAATATGTGTGTACTAACGCGCGCGACTCTCTTTCTTATTTTAGCCCTCGGCCGGATCGTCGAAACAATCGAGTACATCGTCAAAGAGTGGCGCAACCAAGACGATGAAACAAGGAGAAACATGTACCATCGAGGTTATCGACAGTGCAACCGGCAGGCCGCTGGAGCCCCACAAGAACACCACCAAGTTTATCAACCAATGCGGAGCCGTTGTTAGAGACAACGTCTCGATCACCGTCCAGGAGTGGAATGAGCCAAAGAAGGCACGTCTTGGTTTCACTTTTGTCGATAAGAGAACAAAAAAAGATTGCTTCAAGAAGCTTATGGAACATTTCGTTCTACCTCCGGAATACAACAAATTCGATGAGGAGGGTAACAAGATTGAGGAAAACAAGGAGAGGAGGAGGCTAGTCAAACAGTTCACTCTTTATAAGATGTCCGACGCATTCCGGAAATTCAAGCAAAATCTAGCCCATGACTTTGTCAAGCAGAACAAGACTCCGGATTTCAAAGGACAATATGAGAAACTGAAACATGATTGGCCAGAATTTGTGAAGCAAAAGAAATCGGAGCAGTTCATTCAAATATCGAAAAAAATAAGGAAAATGCGGCTAAGAAGGAGTACAATCATATTATGGGGCCAGGAGGGTATCGCCTTTGGGAGTCTAGGTGGGAGAAGATGGAGAACGAGCTGAGGGTGCGAGGAATCCGTCCAGGTAAGGAGGGATGGGACCCAAGGGCCAAAAGCTGGTGGTACGGGCATGGGGGATCGCTGAACCCGGAGACAGGGGAGTGTGTTTACCGGGGCAAAATAATTAAACCCACCCAAGCCCTTATTGAGGCAATGAGGGATGCTCACGAGGGGAAGATCAAGTTCAACAGAGAGAACGACGCGCTGACAAAAGCCCTCGGGAATCCTTAACACGGAGGACGTGTACGAGGCATGGGGCACATTCCGTGGAAAATAGGGCTCCCCAAGAACGATGACCCGTACGGTTACAGAAGCCGTAAGAGAAAGATGGATCGGGAAGCAGATGTTGTGGCGCGGTTGGCATCGGAAATGGATGTGATGAAGAAAACCGTGAGTGTACTAGTAGCCGAAAGAGATGCAGCTCGGGCGCAGCATGAAGATCATCCATTGGATCTCGGAAGCCAGCAGCGGAGAAGCAGCGTGGCTTCCACAGAGGCCCCACCGGTTGGTGCACCGACGATCGAAATTACTGCACCGGAGCCTCTGGTGGTCGAAATTACTGCACCGGAGCCTCCTCGCTACCCCGTGGACGATATAAAGGAGATGAAAGAATGTCATTTGTATTATCCTATCGGGAACATGTCCATGAAGGTAGCCATCGGCAGTGCTTTACCATGTTTACCTGGAGCACTCCACCACAACAACCCCATTCAAGATGGCTATGCTCGTGTCACGGTGGAGGACATAGTCCAAGGGTTTGAGGACCTGGACATTGACATTGCTACACCTGAAGGGGCGAGAAGACTTGGAAATGTCAAGCGCCAATTCATTCTATGGCAAAAGAAGTTTATCAAGTTTCCAGGCGAGGCGCCAACAAGTCCACCCCCCTACGGTGGTGGTGGCGGTGGCGGTGGTGGCGGTGGTGGTGCTTCACCTACACCTCCTTCACGTCAGCCGACGCCGCCCCCCAATTCACCTCCGGCGGGTGCAGCACCGCCGCCCCAGTCCGCCCCGGGCGGGTAAGCAGACGCCGCCCCCCAATCCACCTCCGGCGAAGAAGCAGAAGCAGTCCTGGATTATTAACCCGGACCCTTATGTACCTAAGATAACAAAGGTACCGGAGCCATCACTGAAGCCTCTCCCCACGAGGCCTTGGGAACGTACTGCCGAGGAAGTCGACGCGGCCGCGACTGCTGATTATGAGAAATGGAAGGTGGCCTGCAAGAAGAAAAGAGAGCCCGAGCCCAAGCCAGTATTTTCTGATGAGCAAAAGAAATGGGCTAAGTCATTTTTGAACGAACCGTCCCAAGCCGCGAAGAATCTGCCTGACGACTATGCACGTGAACTTCGTAAGCAGGCACTCATGTTCAAGGAGAAGAGAGAGCGGGAGGAGGCCGAGAAAACGGAATTAGAAAGTAAAAAAAGCGGGAAACGAGTTGCCCAGCTCGGGGAACAAAGTAAACAATCGATTGCCCCGCTTATAGTGAAAGCCGCCGGTCCGGATGCCCCCGATATCATAGAAGCTGCGGCAGCACAGGGATTGACTGTAACGAGTGCCAGAGAACAAGCGGCCAACTTAGGTATTACTCTTCGTGAACTGTTAGGCCTTGATGAGGCGCCAGTGAAGGAGGTAGTAATTCAATATGTGAAGAATGGGCCTCTCGTCGAGCCTGCGCAGGAAGAGGATCTACCTCCACAAATGAAAGGTCTGCTGAAATGGTACAAGGGTTACATAAAAAATAAAAACGCCAAAGAATATATTTATGCGGAAGTTAGATATGAGCATCACTTCAAACATTACTATGTACAAATTCATCTGAGTGAATTTTCCAGCTTTTCAATCTGCGCGAGCTCGACAAATCTATCATCAGTTGCTATGTTCTGTAAGTGATTTATTTCTACCCCATCTCGTTCATATTGCCTGCGCTATATATATGTCCTAACTATATTGTTGTGTCCGCTATTATATATACATGCAGAATGAAGATTAAGGAATGCAGTGTAAGGACCATCCATGATGTTGGGTTCATTGACCCACACATCGTTAATGGATATGTGTTAGAGCATCACCCCGCCGACGTGGAGGCAGACCTGTGGCAGTTTCTTACAAAGCAGGAGCTCAAAAGTGATATTCTATTTCCTTACCATTTTGGGTGAGTTTTTCTATCTTGAGCACATTCTCTTTTGTTTACTCCATGCATGGTATGTGGCCGGCTAATCGATGAGTTATGCATGACGTACTGTGCATGTATCGTGTCCGCAGGTTCCACTGGATTCTGCTAGTAATTAAAGTTGACAAATCAGAATGTCTCGTCCACGACTCTCTGACTCTGGATTCAAATCTTTGGGGCAGCATGAGAAGAATGCTGCAGAAGTAATTATTTTCATTCATTTGCGCTCTATATCGATCGGGCTATTTCGTTCGTTTCCTAATTAAGCTTCAAGTAATTAACTAATAACTCTCTTGTTCATTTAATTTTCTTTGCCTCGTAGGGTTTGGAGACGGTTCTCAGATCAAAAGGTCAGTGAATTCAAAAAAGAGCTACATTTCATGCGGTCAAAGGCTAAGAATGGTGGCGATATTCAGCCACCGGGGACCAATCTATGTGGATTCTATGTCTGTGAGATGATCCGGAGATACACCTCTGAGCGCGTTCCGAGTGATACCAATGCTCAGAGGAATAACCTCCGGATGATGCTTAGTCCAGAAGCTCGCTTCCGACCACTTCAAGAGGAACTAGCTGGATGGTTCAGGAGGGAAGTCCTCGATCCTAAAGGAGAACACCATTACGAGGACGTAGAACTATACATGCATTAAATTATGTACGGAAACTTGTTCAAACTTGTATATGGTCATCCGATGATATTGAATATATATTGTATATTCCTCTTGAATTCTTTTTGATTCTAATTTCAAATTTGTTTGAAATTATACATTCATATGCATGTATGTAGTACCGTAGAATATGTGAAACTCCTTCAAAATTAAAATAAAGCACAAAAGAAATAAAACAATACAAATTAAACAGAAAACAGGTTTAGGGGGGGCAGGTTTAGGGGGGGGGGGCTAAAACCCTAAACCTGCGGCGGCCTTTAGTCGCGGTTGGCCAGAAGAACCGCGACTAAAGGTCCTCCGCCCCGACGGCCGCCTGGCGCCCACGTGGACGGGTCTTTAGTCGCGGTTCTTAAGCAACCGCGACTAAAGGGAGGGCCTTTAGTCGCGCTCATTTGGTCGCGGTTGCGCAACCGCGACTAATGGCAGTTGCGAACCGCGACCAAAGGCCCTTTTTCCACCAGTGCCCGATGCAATTAGATTTAAGCAAAACGTGACGACAACGGTGCCAATGCAGGAACAGCCCTAATTGGTTTATATATCTACCACGACCGCGCGTATATCGAATATTAGGTGACATTTGTATTGCTAAAATGTTCTGATAGCGATGTGTACGTGCTCAGCGTAAATGACGGGATTAATATTTGGGACTGATGATGCGAAATGATACATATAGATCACATGGATGGATGCACGGCGCCGGCGCTGTGCCTTGTTCATTGGGTGCAAGGGAGGCTATGCGCTGACCTCACCGGTGAATACGCAGGATAAGTACCTTGCTTAGACGACTAAGCATCTCGCGAGGTTCGAACCGGCATTCATGTGATATCACTTGCGTGCCATGAAAGTTTGCTACTGACTAATAGTCAGCTTGTGTCTCGAGAACTTACATGTCCATAAATAAAGACTTTGAAGAAGGGTTCGCTGCACGTTCGGTGACAATGAGTTCTAGCCTAGTTCTACCTCTAGATTTTCATTCCCTTTTTTTCGAGAGCACGAGCAATGCGTACCTTATCTTTATAGTCTTTATAGAAGGTGAAAGCATAACAAATTACAAGAACAGCACCAGGGTGCTGAGAACACACACACACGCCGCCCACCCTCCGCCTAGGCCTACTCTCTCGCTATATCTAGCCTCACTCCTCCCCTAGCTCTCTCCCACAGGTGGAAATCATCCCTAATCTGGGTGACCATTTGGTCCACTGTCCTCTGCTCTCTCTCGTTGCTGAAAGCCCTCGCATTCCGCTGCTTCCAGATCGTCCATGCCGTGCAGATGACCATGGAGTCGAAACACTTCCTGTCAACCCTCCTCACTCGCTTGCGGGCCTCCGTCCACTATCTCTGCAGGTTCCCCATGCCCCCTGGGTCTGTCATCCTTAGACTTGCACTTTGCAGCACCCTGCACCACACCTGTATCGCATAGGGGCATAGGGTTAGGATGTGGTCCACATTATCCTCCTCCTGCAGGCATATATAACATGCGTTCGGGTGCTCTTGCAACCCATGTCTCGCCCTCCTGTCCGATGTCCACAGGCGGTATCTCAGAGCCAGCCATGCAAAAATCTTGCATTTCATGGGTGAGAAAGAGCCCCAGACCGGCGTACTCATGCTCCATCTCACACTCCCTTGGCATAACATCTCATACGTGCACTTTGCCGAGTAAGTTCCAGCCTCCGCACCTTTCCATAGTATGCGGTCTGATGTGGAGACGTCTCTGTCGACATCCTCCACCGCCTCCCACAGGGTAAGGCATTGCCTCCAGAGCTCCTCCGTCATCTCCCCTGGTATGTTATCCAACCACGCATCCCCCTGCATAGCCTCCGCCACCAGACGGGTGTTATTCCGCCTAGTGGTTACAATGGCGAACACCTCCGGAGCCAGCTCTTCCGCAGTATAACCACCAATCCATCTATCTCTCCAGAAGTAGGTCAGCTATCCATCCCCTACCGTGAAACGCGCTAGACTCTGGAATACTCCCTCCACAAGAGGATCATTCAACCCAGGTAGGCCTTGCCAAGGCCTAGCCGGGTCCGTGCGTTTGAGCCACATCCATCTCAATCTCAAGGCGAGGCCTTGCAGACTTAGGTCTTTCACCCCCAAGCCGCCGAACTTCTTTGGTTTGCATAAGCTCCTCCATGCCACCAGGCACTGTCCCCCATGCACCTCATCCTTACCGGCCCAAAAGAACGCTCTCATCCATCTGTTTATCTCCTCCAGAAGCCAAACTGGCGCCTCAGCGACCACCATTTGATGCACCGCTCTTGCAGCGACGACTGAATTAATCAGAACTAGTCTCCCCTCTCTTTTGATGAGCCCTTTTTGCCACGCGGGTACGCACTTGATAACCTTGTCCAAAAGCGGCTGCCATTCCGCCTTGGACAGAGGCCTGAGCGCCAACTGGAGCCCTAGATACCTGATTGGGAACCGCGCCAGCTCACAACCCAACACCCTTGTAGCCCTTTCCTCCTCTTCCTGTGTTCCTTTAATCAGGGTGGCCGTCGTCTTTCTGAAGTTTACTCTCAAGCCCGAGGCCTCCCCAAACATGCTCAGCATCCGACTCATCACCCTCAACTCCCTATACTCCGGTTTGATAAAGATGACAACATCGTTAGCATATACCGATATCCTCTGCAAGGGGGAGATGGCCGCTAAATCTCCAAAAAGTCCCTCTCCAGCTGCCTTGGTGACCATGGCCGAGAGCGTCTCCATGGCCGCCACAAAAAGCATGGGTGACGTGGGGTCACCCTGTCTCAAGCCTCTACCGTGGTATATACGGTCACCTGGAACACCGTTCACCAAGACCCTCGTGTTTGCCGTGTATAACAACAGAGCTATCCATTTTAAAAACCTCTCTCCAAACCCCATCCTCCTCAACACCTCGAACAGGAAGCTCCAAGAGATGGAATCAAAGGCACGGGCGAGGTCTAGCTTTAGCAGCACTCCCGTCTGCCTCCTCATGTTAATCTTCCTGGCTACTTGCCTCACCAGCACGAAGTTGTCATGTAAACTTCTGTGTTTGATGAACGCGGATTGATTCATGCTGACAATCTCTCCAAGCCTCGGCCGTAGCCTATTGGCAATGATTTTCGAGAACAGCTTGGCGAAGCTATGCACCAGACTTATAGGCCTGAAATCCTTTGTCTCCATAGCCTTCGGACCCTTAGGTATCAAGGTGATTAACGCTCGATTCAGTCGGGTGAAACCTCTACCATCTCCCACACATAGCTTCATGAGGCCGGCCAGAATGTCAGGCTTAATGATTGGCCACGCACGCTGGTAGAAAGCGCCGGTGAACCCATCCGGCCCCGGCGCCCTGTCTCCTGGCATCTCCCTAATTGTGTTCCAGACCTCCTCCTCCGTGAACATGGAGTCCAAGTCACTCAGGTCCGCTACTGGGATGTCTAAGGCCTCCAGGTTTAGGGTGTGTTCCCTGTTTTGAATACTCCCAATAAGCCGGTGATACTCGTCGGTGAACACCTCATTCTTTCTCTCCTGTGTAGTCACCGTCTCCTCCCCAACTCTTACAGCAGCAATGTAGTTCTTGGTTCTCCTCCCGTTGGCCACCGCATGGAACAACATGGTGTTAGCGTCCCCTTCTCGTAACCATCTCATCCTCGATCTTTGCCTCGCGATTGTGCGCTCAAGCGACGCCAACCCCAACACCACATGCTTAAGCGTTCGTCTCAGCCACGCCTCCGCATGCGTGAGTGCTCTCGACTCTTGGGCGACATCGAACCGTAGGATCAGGGTATTGGCCATGGCGATCTTTAGCTTGATGTTCCCCACTTTCTTTTCTCCCCAAGCCTGGAAGTATTCCGCCGCATTGCGAAATAACGCGTCCAGGCATCTGAAAGGGTCCACAATGCTGGGATCACAAACCCAAGCCTCAGTCAGGGCCGCCTCAAACCCCTCAAGATTTATCCAGAAGGCTTCGAATTTGAACCTTCTCTTTGGTCTGAACGCCGCGCTTAGCGAGAGGTGTATAGGTGCATGATCAGACACCGAAGAGGAAAGTGCCTGTAAGATGGAATCGGGGTGCAAGAGGTCCCAATCCACCGAGGCAATCGCTCTGTCGATGCGAGTGAGCGTGGGCACCTCTCTCTCGCTGCTCCAGGTGAATCTCCTCCCATGCAGATAAAAATCCTTGATCTCATGTTCCTGGACAAAGCTCCTGAACCTCGCCATCATGGCTCGATCCAGACGATCATTGTTCTTCTCCTCCGCATACATGATCATGTTAAAGTCTCCAACAAGCAGCCACGGCCCCGGACATAGGCTCCGCCTCTCCGTAAGTTCATTCAGGAACCTCCGCTTATCCTCGTTCATTTGTGGCCCGTAGACGGTGGTGATCCACCATCTGTTGTTGTCCCTAGGGATGACTTCCCCGGTGACCGCATACTCATCGTAACTAACTCGCTCTATGTCCACTATGGACTTGTTCCAAGCAAGGAGGATTCCTCCTCTCGTCTCCACCGCCGGCAAAAACACATAACCATCAAACGATTGCCCTAGGCATTGCATAACAAGAAAATCATCTATTACATCAAGCCTTGTCTCCTGGAGGCACACCATACTCACTCTAAGGCTAGCTATGAACTCTCGCACCGCATCTCTTTTCGCTGGATCGTTTAAACCTCGAACGTTCCAGCACAACAACTCAAAAGTACAATCCATGGAAAAAAACAAAGACTCCAGACTCCGACCCAACTCTAGACCTAGATCGCCGGCACTGCCCTCATGCAGTGTGCCTCCCTGTGAAAACTCGTGGGTAGCTCCTTGCCAAAAATGGCTGCTAGAACTCGGATATGTGCGTCCTGGACGGGTGAGTCAAAGAACTCCTTGAAGGGTCTCAGATCATCCTCCTTGACTGGGAGGTTCTCCGGGCAGAAACCCAAGGCCTTAAGCAAGGAACTCTCCGCTGCCGACGCCATCTTGACTTGCGTGCCCGCTAACGCAGCCACGGACCTACGTGTCACCCTCTTCGGTGTGAAGGGCTCCGCATCCGCCCTAAGGCCCGTAGTCCTCTCGAACTCACTCAGCAGGGGTGGCGCTAGGGTTTTCAGGATGGAAGAGCAGAAACTCTTGACCCTAGCCAGCTCTGAGCACTCCAACTGATGCTCCTCCTCCCTACAGTCCTGCTCCCGATCTTGCTCCAGCTCGGCACGCTCCTCACTCTGCGAAACTGAGCCTGGCCTGTGAGTCTCCTTAGGGATCATCTGCATCAGGCTGTTTGGCCCGGTCCACTCTGTGCTACAGTGGCTATCCTCTCCCCTGCGTGGAGAGTCAATGCAGTCAGCCGAGTCCACAGCAAACTCTCGCCGCAGCGGATCCGCCTCAGATGACGTGGCCCTATCGAGCACATCGTGGTGCGCCCCACCGGAGAGCGAGACGCAAAAAAAACTCCTCGTCGCACCGTGCGCCGCGCTCCCTGACCCCTCCTGGCATGCCTGGCCTCGGATCCGCTGCAACCAATCGCTGGCTGGGCCCCACCAACTCAGCTGAGCCCGAGGGAGATCGGGACCTCTCTGAAACTTCTGATCCTGTCGGAGACAGTGAACTCCTGTTGGGCAGCACTGCTCCGTTGTCCACATCCAAAGGCCCACCTGGCCCCCGATCCTCGTGCTCCGCGCCTGGCAATGAGTCTGCCGCATCCAACCACTCCACTTGCTCCAACACAGGCACAGCAGGCCCCGTGACCTCCACGTCGCCCGCTCCCATAGGCTCCGACTCCCTGCCCTGGCCCACCAGATTCTCTCCATGCAAGCTCACGTCGTCATTTTGCACTTTGGGCACCCCTTTCTCCAACTCTTTCACTGTAGCTCCAGAGGCCCCAGGGTTGGCAGCGGCGACCACTTTGGCAGTACCAGACAGAGCCTACCGCCGCAGTTGTCGACTGGTCGGGCTCGTTTGAACGGTGAACGGCGCGGGGCTAGCCATCCCAGGCAACGCCCAGCTCTTCTCCAACTCCGGCGCCGCCGCGGGGAAGCACACGGCGGAGCTACGCTGAGGAACGCCGCCCGGCCCCCTCCTCCGATCAGGAACCCCTCGCTGCCACGGCAAGTCCCTGGTCACCCTGCGCCCGCGACCGCCCTGACCACCGTCGCCTCCATCACCTCCGCTTCCATATTTTCCTCTCCGGCCATCTAGCCCACGACCAGGAACATGAACCATACCCTCCATGGCATCTTCTTCCACTCGAACTAAATGAACCAGGATGTTGTACTGAAGCGTCTGAATCTCCTCAACCGAGCCATCCGCCAATCCCACGGCCGCCGATCTGCCCGGGGCACTGCGTGCGCCGTCGTTCTGGATGGGCTCCGGGATGGCAAGCAGTCGCGCCACAGGGATGGCCTCCAGATCGGACGTCTACGCCGTCAGCTGGAACAGCGACATGTCCGTCCTCGCCTTCGTCTCCGGCGCCACCGTCTCCACCGCACAGCCGTTCCCAAGCAGATCCTCCACCACAGCCATGTCCCAAGCATGCGGTGGCACCCCCTCCAAAACCAAGGTGACCTTGCTCCTCATCGGCACCAAGGACGCCTGCGCCTGGCGGTTCCACGGGCGGAACAGCAGCGGCGCGCCCGCGACGGGCACGGCCGTCATGGAGGCAACATGATCTCTCAGCTCCCTGGACTCGAAGACCACCAGAAAACTCTCCGGCGCTAACGTATGACACGAGACCGTGCCCTCCGGCACCCCTCGCCACCGCAAAGCCGCCGCCACTTGTTCACATGTCACCGTCGGCCTCCTCCCGCCGACGGTGGCAACCAAGGCTAGATTAAGCCTTTTCTCCAGGTCTCACATCGTGGCGGTCCTCCTGACCACACACAGCAACGGCTTCACCGCCGCGTTCTCCAGACCCTCCTGGTGGGCCGGTGACCAGAGCGGCGCAACCGCGATCGGCGGCCACTCCTACATGGGCGGCAGACGAGAACCTGCCCTCGGCGGCAGCGGTGGTGGTGGGGGCGGAGTCTGGCGTCGCGGTGGAGGCGGAGGGGGCGGGGGTGAGGCCTGGCGCCGTGGCAGCGGAGGCGGTGGCAAGGGCGGCGAAGGTGACCCCGCACCCCTCTCGAGCTGACGCCCATGGCGCCTCTCCGGCGAAGAACGGCGAGGAACTTGGCGAGTGCGCGACCGCGCAGCTCCTCCTCCGACGATGGGCTTCGCGGCCTCTTGCACTCCATGGCCGGGTGCCCACGCTGCCAACAGCGCATGCACACCTCCGCGTTCGTGCAGTCGCGCTTGCGATGCCCCGGCATGTAGCAGCGGAAGCAAAGCCCGCGCATCTCCGGCGGCGAGGCGCCCCAGGCCCCGGCGCCGGCCTCCCTCCTCGCATCGATTCTCCTCGTCCAAAGCTTGCCCTTTGAAGGCTTGGGCAACTCCCAGACCAACCGGTCTTGAACTCTGGCCCGCCCCTCCGGCGGATCCTGCTCTCTTACCTCCAGCCGCGGCACAAAGCTCCCTCCCGAGGACTCCGAAGAGATGCCCAACCCAGAGACGTGCTCCTCTCTCCTCGGCGCCGCCGACGAGCCAGACTCCGGGCTCCCCTCCGGTGCCCAGCGACGCGAGAAGCCGGACGGGTGGGAGGCGGTGGAGTCCATGGTGGAAGGGCAAGCAAGCGCCGGCGCGGCGCACTGGCGGCGGCGGTGATGGTGGAACCCTAGCTACGCTCCTCTCGCTAGTCCCGCTCGAGGAAGTGATTGTTAGATTTTCATTCCCAACGCCAAACTTTGAGCGACCAATTTAAGAAAGGACACACACATTTTGCATTGTCTGATCTAGGATATGGGTTTCCACAAAAGTACATGCATACTCCCTCCATCTGAAAACAAGTGTAGATTTTTCTTTTTAGAAGTCAAACATTTTAAAGTTGACTAGAATTTTACACAAAAATAACAAGATATGTGACATGAAACTACTATGTTATTGAACTACATGTCAAGATGAGTCTAGCCATATTAATTTGGTGCCATAAATGCTGCTACTTTTCCTAAAAACTAGCAAGGTGGCCCTCGCAAATGCGAGGGCCATTGTAATGTTTGGGTGAAAAATAAGTATGTTATATGTATCATCTTTAATGTGTAATGATTTTCTAAATAGAGTAGTAAATTTTATTGCTCTGTGTGGAATTTTCTTCGACTCATTTTTTATACCCATTTAATACATGAGACTCTTCTAAAATATGGTATAATCTAAATATGAACACGTACTCGAAGTCCCAACTGGCGAATTGTTTTGTATACGAATATTATCTTAAATTGAAACTAATAAACTCAAATAGAAGTACGAAACAACCTAAGCTTAACTTATATATTTCTATAAATTGATAGCCAATTTATATATCCATGGTTACATTTTTTGAAAATTTAGAAACCTCTTCAAGACAGATTTCTTCAATCGGCAAATTAGAATGTTTCGGTCCGAGTTCGAGACTCGCCTATAGAAATTGATCCGTTAAGGTCATTTGGGTATAGTGGCAAGAAATCGCCAACTCTTGGATAAAGCAAATATCTTAGGAATAATATTTTTGAAACATCGATATCTTTTTACATGTTTTTTTTAACTACATGCAGCCGGCTAGGTCCATTCTCGTACATGACCGGTGCAATTATTCCATGGATCAAAATTTGGCAAGAAACCGATCTGCCGGGTATGTCACGTACTCTTATTCCTAAAGAACGTATGTATGCATCTAGGTTTACGTGCTATCAATTTACTTTTGTACATGTATAATATTGTACGTAATTTTTTTAATCTCATACGTTCATATTAATATTATCTGTTTATATTTTTCTTAGCACATGTAAATTAATCTGGTGCTTAAAAATATATTTTTTATGGAAAATCGAATCTAAACTATTTAGAAATCTGAACAGCGGATCGACAGATCTCTAAATCCAGCCCGATTCTACACGATCAAGCTTGATTGATGTCTCAAATTTGTCAAAATTTTATATATTGGTAGATAGATTTTCTTCCTTACAGGGATGGTGCATGTACGTGTCAACCATGACATGTCATGTAGGTTCACAAAATATGTGTTGATACATGTTATGTAAAATCTTTAAATCTTGACCATTAAATTACAGATCTAATAGGTGAAATAATTCTAATGATGTGGATTAACCTCATGTCTCTATTTTAAACATCCGTTTTTTGCTTTTAGTATATAATAGATAGATGTAGTCAAAGTTAATGGAGTTTGACTTAAGATATGTCCTAACGTACACTTATTATGGATGGAGGAAGTACATGTTATCCAAGCTGTCATTGTCATTATCTCGATAGCCGGATACCGCACCCGTATGGGTATTGTATGATATATTTTAGACATCAAAGCAAATGAAGGGATTAGGTTCTGGCGTTAAAATAAAACAATGTCGGCGCCTGTTTGCGAAGGTGCTCTTAGTTGTTTCATTTTCACTGGTTGCGCAACATATGAATTTTGAAACATAAAAGAAGAAGGTTAATCAAAGCGATAAGAAGATGACCTCTAAAGCCAGTTGGCTGAAAGGTAGATGTATGTCATCGTCAAAGGCAGCTTAATTTGGTAAAGTTTTTTGCGCAAAAATATAACAAAAATGGTACACTTTCTTGTGAGACGGTTCATCGAGATTGGTAGATAAAAGTCAATTATCCTCATTTCATAAATACAATCGACTTACTCCAATTACTCTCAGTAAACCTAAAAAGTTGTACAAAGAGACTAAGACAACCGTTTATAGGGGTATCAAAAGAATAGGGTGAAAAGCAAACGGGAATGCGGCTCGCCCTTTGGGTTTTGTCATTTGCAAGTGAAGTTGCAACTGTGGTGTTCAGTTGTAAGTGGAGTGCCAACTGATTTTTTTTCCTTGCAACAGTGTTGCAACTACGATTTTTAGTTGCAAGCCGAGTTTGCAACTGAGGTTTTTCAATTGCAAGTGGAGTTGCAAATAAAATATTTAAATTGCAAAACAGTTACTAGAATAGCATCAATTGATTAATTCACAGTCAACCAAGAAATAGTATCACCGCCAGCTTAGAATTAACCATCTAGCTTGCCTCATATGGAGACCGTCTTGTTCTAATTAATTCGGTGTTGACAAATTTCCATATGTTCCTTCTTTCTTTCTTTCTTTTTTTCTTTCTTTCTTTGAAATACCCAAAGGGGTAAGGAAAATGTTGGACTTTTATAGGCCGCGTTTCTTCTAGCAAAGTGGCCAACTAAAGAAGAAGTATCGCTTAATGAAATGGTATATTATTTGCTGACCAAAAGATCATGGGGGTTTGGATATGGAGGTTCTTGATATTAAAAATAAATGTGTGTTGAGTAAATGGCTTTTTAAGCTTCTTAATGAAGATGGAATGTGGCAGGAGTTGTTACATAATAAGTATCTTAGAACTAAAAACCTTTCTCAAGTCCAAGCCCTTTTTGGAAGGGGATAATGCATGGGAAGGATGACTTCTTCCAACGTGGTTCTTTTGCCATTGGTGATGGTCTAAAAACACGGTTTTGGGAGGACTCATGGCTGGTACAAACACCTTTATCCACACAATATCCAACGCAATTTAACATCGTGCGTCACAAAATGTAAGTGTGGTTGATGTTTTAAATCAGACACAGCTGAATATTAGTTTCAACAGTGTGTTGAGGGATGACAGATGGGAGGAATGGTTGGCCTTAGTAGAACGTTTGATGGGGGTGCAGCTGACGGAGGAACCAGATATATTTTCATGGCACTCGACGGCATCAAGGCTTTTCTCGGTGAAATCCTTGTACGCCGACTATATGAATGGTCATACTCGTTTCTTGAAGAATTATCTGTGGAAATTAAAGGTACCACTGAAAATTAAAATTCTTATGTGATTCTTGAACAAGAAAGTTTTACTCACAAAGGATAACTTAGCAAAAAACAAATTGGACTGGATGTACCAAATGTGTTTATTATGATTCTAAGGATTCCGTAGAACATTTAAATTCATAAGTTGTATCGAAGACGTGCGCGGACTGCTGGACGTGTGCAGGATGGTGGAGCTGTCTGGCGTCATGGTGACATCGACGGCAGATCTGACAAGGTCATTGCGGTGATCCCTCTTGAAGATGGGTGCGAGGAAGACGGCGGTAGCGATTTCTGTGGTGTGTGTACTGGCGTGCGCTCAGGATCCGCTTGACTGGTTGTGCTTCTCATCCGACAATGGGCGGCTTGGGAAGGCATTCAGTTTTAAATGAAGTGTGTTGGTGTATTATCAGGGTAATGGCCGTGTTCATGGTCAACCCCTTCATCGCTCTTGTAGGCACAGCGAGTTGTCGCTGAAAAGGTGGCTTCGAGTTGATCTTTGTATCTCGCTTGTAATACTTTGAGAATAATTTAATAAAGAAAATATGTGTGCATCCTTTGGATGCAGAGGCAGGGGCGATGCTTCCATTTCGAAAAAACAATTCATAAGTTGTCCATTTGCTAAACTGATTTAGAGGATGGCCTACTTCACTTTTAATATGCCAGCTCCAACTAATATCAAAAATATGTTTGGAAATTTGTTAAATGGAGTTGATAAAAACACTAAAGCGCTGATTCATGTGGGAGTTTGTGCTTTACTTTGGGTAGTGTGGAATTGTCGAAATGATGTTATTTTTAACAAAGCTGGACGTTCAGAATTCTTGCAGGTTATCCACAAAACTACGTATTGGATCAACATGGATCCCATCTCCTTCCCGAGGAGCAACGGTGACATATGGATTCTGGATGCACTCGCTTGATGGCGGTCGTACAGGCTATCTTCAGCCAGGGTGGCTAGCAGCGTTCTAATAGAATACAAGATGCATAGGGTGATTTTGTATTATCTATTTCGATGGTTGATTCATGTCGCCACCATAGGTGACCCATGAGTTTGTAAGAGTTTAAATTCAAAATTCTGAAAACTAAGTAATAAAGAGATGTGTGGATCATCAAAAATTTGATGCAGAGGCCGGGCTCTATCCCATTTTGAAGAAAAAAAATCTCGTCTCTCTTAAAAGAATCTAGAGTTCTGTGTTTTTTTTTTTCCTTAGGTAGCAGGGTCGATCTTTGCGAAGGTCAACCTTCAATGTCTCTAACTATTCAGATTACACTAGTGAACTGGTTCTATTTTCCACTCCGAGCAACGGCGCACACTCATGCGTCTGTTGAAATATTGCAAGAGAACTGTCTTTGCCCAAATGTTCTTGTGATGACCTACTCGTGCGCAACAAGTTTCTTGCTTGAAAACGATGGAGTTAGTGTTTCGTCGATTCTCTTGTCAGCGAACTGTATATATTCAAAAACACGATCGGCAACGACGACAAGTTATGGCCTGCGAATGGCGCGCGGAAGAGTCGCTGCGACGCGGCGGATGCACCCCAAGCATCTGCGGCTGCCGGCTGGGGCGGATGTTTCTCACCGGTGACCTTGAGGATAAGCGAGAGACGCAATCCGCTCCGTAGCCTACACGACGCTGCTGATCCAATCGATGAGATCAGATGACGATTTGATCATTTCTTTCGGGTCTGCTTTGCTGTCCCGGTGCCACACATTGCCGGTGTCGGCATGCAGCTCATATTCTTGCTGTACATCAAGCACAGATAGAAGACGTTTCAACGTGTGGTCTGCATGCCTCTGCGTCTACGTCCATGTTGATATGTTCTGGACTTCTGGGTCGCAGCATGCTGGTCATGTGTTGCACCGCACTGTTAATCTTTTCCACCCCTTACGTGCATGCTTCCAACAAGTACGTACATCTGGCTAGAGAATTATGAGACCTAGTACAGAATGAGGTTCATCTGAAGAAACATTCAACAAGAAAAAATGGTGCCCCGCTTATTTTAGGAAAATGCCACGTCAACTAATTTGGAAGGAAGATAGTAATTTATACTTTATAGTAGTTTATGTGTGTATCAGTTTCTATGGTTTTTTCCCTCATCGTTTGTTATTTCCACCGGTTGCATTCACCCTATCAAAGCGATAAGAAGATGACATGTAAAGCCGACTTAGGAGGCTAACTAAATTTGGTTCACTTCCTTGTCAAGCGGCTGATCTAGATGACTGGAAAAGTTGCTTATCTTCATGTGATGGAAACGAAGGTCCCACAGATTACGCCCAGCGAACAAGAAAAGTTGCTTATCTAGATGACTGGATAAGTTGCTATCTTCATAGTGTAGATATATATATTTACAGCATATCTAAGTGTCAGTGTATGCAACTTTTTTTCACCCCTTAGACACGAGGATACGTAAAGCAGCAGAGGAAACATATAGGACGCCTTTTGTAGCCTGGATGGAACTTGGCTCGCATCGGCCTAACAAATTTTGGCCCGTTTGGTTGCCTGCAGGCCACCTCGTTCTTGCATGTCCTGGAGGAACGTCCGGAATGGCAGTTTCTCCGGGGCCAGGCCCGTTGCGGCCAGAAGGTTGCACGCGTGGGGAAGGGAGGCGGAAACGTCGTGTCCCTTCGGGAACACGCGTCATAATTAGCTTCACTGCTCCCCTCTCCTTCCTCTCACTCGCGACCACACTCCCACCTCCCCCAAACTGTCACATCACCCGGCGGTTCCCCTCCCGCCGACCAATCCACTAGACCGCCGCACGGAGGAGCATCGGTACCGGAGGAGGAGACGTCAGCGAGCAGCACCGCGATATCATATCGGCCGCAACCTGCTCCGCAGTCTTCATCAGCATCTTGAGTTCGCCCGCGACCTCGAGCTCGTCCTCGGCTAGAACAATGGCGGTAACGACCTTTCCTTCTCACCTATGTACTCGTTGTGCCAGAACATGCCATTTTTGGGCATTTGCGACGACATGCACATTAGATCTGCTAGGGTTTCCATTAGGATAGGGTTCAGATTGATGTTTGCAAGGTGTTCCTCGCCATTGCTTGCTGTTCTTGTACAGTTCTTGCCGTTCACGGTCTCGATTTGCTTAGATCTTTTACTCTAATCTCCAATCGCGGAAGATCCTTCATAGACCTGGCTTTGGATTGGTGAAACTGCCAGATTGTACTGTGCATGC
This sequence comes from Lolium rigidum, assembly GCF_022539505.1. Lineage (NCBI taxonomy): Eukaryota > Viridiplantae > Streptophyta > Magnoliopsida > Poales > Poaceae > Lolium > Lolium rigidum. Next base: position 281,718,657 of record NC_061510.1, read on the forward strand.
ATAGACGGGGAGGTATTTTTGTGTTCGAGTTTAGCATGTTGTGATTGTTGTGCGAAAGATTAAGCTGAGTCGTGCTAGTTTGTTCAGACGCAAGAGGAGTGGGTGGACTTGAAGAACGAAGTTGCTATGCTCAAGAATCTGTAGAGAACACAAGCACAAGTGATGAGGGCTAAGAAACATGAATGAGAGGCAGAAAAAAGGCTTTGGAGGTTGAGAAGAGAAAGCTAGAGTATGACATATATGATCAAGGTTACTTGTTGATACTTGTTGATACGTCCCAAGCTAGAGTATGACATATATGATCAAGGTTACTTGTTGATACTTGCAATCAAGGATAAATGAAAGAGGATCAAGGTTACTTGTTGATACGTCCCAAACATATCTATAATTTCTGACGCTCCATGCTTGTTTTGTTACAATTCTTATATGTTTTATGCGCATTTTTCCATACTTTTTAGCATTTTCTGGGACTAACCTATTAACGCAGTGTCGCAGTACCAGTTCCTGTTTTCTGCTGTTTTTGTGTTTCAGAAAAGTTGTACATAAAAGTTTCTCGGAATTGGACCAAAAAAATCCTAGAGTCTTATTTTTTCGGGACGAAGACGGAGCCAGAAGGACACGCGCAGGAGAGCTGCCACGTGGCAGTACATAGGGCAGGCGCGGCCCCACCCTTGGCTGCGCCTGGCCCATGTACTGGCGCCTCGTCGCCTCGTTTGCTCCGCCCTTCCGCCTATTTATTCCTCGTATCGGGAAAACCCCAGGGACCTGAGACTCCATCCACGAAAAGTTCCGACACCGCCGTCAACCGAAACCCTAGTTCGGGTGGGTTCTGCAGTCCATCCCGACTCCCTGCCGGAGAGGGAAATCACCGCCGGAGGCCTCTACATCGCCATGTCTTCATCTGAGGTGATGCATGAGTAGTCCTCCACGGGACCATGGGTCCATAGCAGTAGCTAGATGGATGTCCTCTTCTCTTGTGCTTCATGTATAGATTTTGTGAGCTGCCTAACATGATCAAGATCATCTATTTGCAATTGATACATGTTGGTTTCATGTGGATCCAATTTATAGAGAGATTTCTTTGGTTGAGATTATGTATTATGTTATTATGATCTTGCATGCTCTCCGTTTCTAGTAGATGATCTGGCCAAGTAGATGCTAGCAACTCCAAGAGGAAGTATTTATGCTCGATAGTGGGTTCATGCCTCTATTTAACCATGGAAAGTGACCTTGTTCTCTATGGTTGTAGATGTGTTGTTGCTACTAGGGAGAAAACATCGGTGTTTTATTCAAGGGTAGTTTCATCGTTTACTTTACACACATTGCTTAAAGCGATAGTCCGTTGCTTGCAACTTAATACTGGAGGGTGTCGCGGATGCAATCCTGAAGGTGGATTATTAGTCATAGATGCAGCTGGATTACGGTCTATGTATATCGTTGTAATGCCCGCATACTTTCATAGCATGTATTCTGCATCAACCATTAGCGTAGAATCTCTGTTTGTCAATTGCCCATCTGTAATTTTTTTACCCAGCATATTTATTTTATTAAGGAGGCACCTATAGTGAACTGTGGATCCCGGTCTTTCTTCTTTTAATTGCAATCTTCTACAGCATTTCTTTGTTCTGTTCTATGCAAACAATTCTTTTTTCCACACGGTTCATTTAATCCTTTGTTTTCAGCAAAACCAGTGAGCTTGACAGCCTCGCTGAAAGTTGGGGACAAAGTACTTGGTTGTTTGTGTGCAGGTCTCCACGTTGCTGCTAACGCCGGCAGTGCGCCCTGCCACGAGTGGGTTCGCAACACCTCGGGAGAGAACGTTTTTCTCCTACTAGTCGATAAACCTTGGTTTCTTACTGAGGGAAAACTTCATGATGTGCTCATCATACCATTCTCTTGGGGTTCCACTCAACGTTGCGCATAAATCCTCCTTCATCAACTCTGCACCCAGAACTTGTGACGAGTGATGAATGTGTTCTAGATGTACTGTAGGAGAATTTGTAATGTGGCATAAGTAGAATTTGTAATGTACCCTAAGTACCACTCGTAATGTACTCAATTTGAACTGCTACTTGTGTTGTTTCTTGATTTAACTATGCCAATGATTATAACTGGGGATCATAGTATGAGGAGATGGTTGATCATAACCTATGGCATGACTTAACATGATCATGCCATTTTTTCTGGTCAAACATCTCCTCCATATGTCATCATTGTATGAGGCTTCTGATACCCTGCTTTGCATGTTTCTGCTTCTTCAGTTCTGCATTGGCCAATGATTCAATTATGGCACAACGTAAGGAAGGGTGCTGCCCTCAAACTTAGTCATGTGTGCCATATTACTTGCACACTAGACTTAGTTTACGGACAGTCCCTTGCCTGCCGTGTGATCCTACATATGAGGCCTCGTTTTGGTTTGTCTAGTGCATTGGCCAATGATTCAACAAAGGCACAATGGAAAGCAAGATGTTTCCTTCAAACTTAGTTGTGTGTGCCATATCCGTTGCACACTAGACTTAGTTTGGGGACAGATCCTCCGCTCGCCATGCGACCAAATGTATGAGGCCTCATTTGCGTTGGCCAATGATTCAACAAATTAAGGAATAATGGAAGGCTAGGTGGTGGCCTCAAACTTAGTCATGTGTGCCATAGTCATTGCACACTACATTTAGTTTGTGGCCTGTAACATCCCAAATTTCAAATAAATGAAGACGAGGAGTTTCCATAATTCAAAATTTAGAACCAACAAAAACTTTTATTTACATATGTGCCATGCATAGTGCTCATACCTATTTCTTTGTATGATTGCCATGATGAATTTTTGCAACTTTGTAACATGTGCTACAATCTCAAACCCTATCCTGGATCCTTGGAAGATCACAAAGAATAAGAAAGAAGAAGAAAAGGAAGAAATTGGAAAATCACAAAAACCCTCACATATGGTTTTGGCCATTTTTGAAAATCTTTAACCTAGGCCAATTTGGCTTGTTCCATTAGTTGGAAAATGTTATTAAACACTTATAAACAATTTTGGAATCAAAGAAACACAAATCAAATCAAATTTGAAATCAAATTGTGCTCACATGCACTAATGGTCAAAACTGTAATTTTTAACCTGATGCCTACTTTGAGCCTCTGTATTAAGAGATTTTCAAACCAAACAATTCCAACTCTTTGCACCTCATCCAAGACCACATCAAGGTGAACAACTTTGGTAAAGCACACCTCTGCAAATTCTTGCTAGATTCAAAGTTATGCTGAAGCAAAGTTGGAACTTTTTAACAGATTCAAGATCATACCCATTTTGCAATTTCACAAACAAATTCATTTTTGCACACCACCACCACCACCATTGTGTGACTTTGATTATATGAATCAACTCCACCAAATTTCATTCAAAATTTTGAAAGTTTCTTTCATGCAGCCTTTGTGTCAAACAACTTGTGGGCAGAAATCAAACCAAATCAATTTTACTATTTTGAATAGTGTTTGGCCCAAATTTGAACCCAACTTGCTTCTACCTTGTCCCCTGGTCCCCTCCAACCCAATGCTACTGCATTGCACCCCTAGACATGGCCAGACATTGCAATGTCATGCCCATGCCGGCCATGCCATGCACTCACCATGCCATCCCTAGCCTCTCTCCATTCTAGCCGTGCCAACCATGTCCCTCTGCTCCCCCTTGCTCCCCTGAAACCGCTGGTACACGCCCTTGGTCGAGGAGAGCACGACACGGCCCAGACCAGACCGTGCCCATGCCGCCCAGTGTTGCCAAAGCGTGCATGACAACGTCGACGCATGCACGGCAGAGCGCGCCAGGACGCCGCACCACGCCACTGCCCTATCCCTCGCCTTGAACCCCGCATCTGCCCTGAGCATCGCCACCGCACCACGGACACGCCAGGTAACCCCTTGTCCCTGATCGTGGCCCTCCGTCACCGGAGAAGGAAAACGAAAGCCGCCACTGCCGCGCAGAACACCGCGTGCGCCCGGCCGTGTTAGGCACCGCCTAGCGTCGCCATGATCACCTGGAGAACCGCCAGGACACGCTGAACAGCGCCACGCCCTAGCCTAGCTCGCTAGCACGCTCTAACCACGTCGCCGCGGTCGACTTCGCCACATCACACGGCCTCGCTCCGCCGCTATAAAAAGGGGACTCCCCTCGCTCAACTCACCACACCAGCACCTTCCCCTCTCCTCTCTGACCCTCCTCGTTCACTCGCCACTTGACATTGCCTGCCGTAGCCACCCAATTTGATCGTCGGAGCCCGTGACCGCCGCAGAAGCTCGCCGGAGATAGGCGCCATCCCCGGAGATGCCGCCGGTACCAGACGACTCGCCATCGATGACAACGTACTTGCGCACCTCGCCGACCCTCGCCGGAGCACCGGTGAGCTCGCCAACCCCATGCCCGTGCCGCCAGCAACCCTCCTCTCGCCGTCGACGACGATGAACGTGATCCGTTGGATCGAGTTCTAATCGTGCGGCTCGAAAAGAAACTTACCCTTTCTCGTGTTAATTGAGGCTGACAGGTGGAGCCCACCATGTCAGGCGTCCCACGCGTGCGAGACGCGTGGTGGCGCTGGCTTTACCGTTTTTAAACCAATTCGGCCCATTTAGCTTTCCGGCGCGAGCCCAGAGTTTGAATTCGAATTTTAGATTTAAATAAAAAACCTTGCAGATGCTTTGTTCAAATTTGAATAAAATCAAATCGGCTAAACCAAATTTGATGAATTTCATATCGTTGGAAAGCTTATGTCCCTAACTAACTACACTGGCCTCAGTACTAGATTCGTTGTAGAATTAATGTGACAAAAATAACAAGGAAGGGCCTTTTCGAACTTCAAACTTTATTTAAAAATCAACCAAAAATGCTTTTGAGTTGATTTTAACTCTCATAAATCACATTTCACATACTCTACATGTTTATGTAAAAATATCACATGGTTACTTTGTATGATCATGGGCTAGAATAAGTAATGGCTTTATGGCTATTTCTAGTCCATTTAAATTTTCCAAAACTATTTGTTAAATCATATGAGAGGTGTTCCCTCATTCAAATCTTGTCCCAAGTAACTCAACATGAGGTAGTGACCATGGTCTACATAATATCATATTGAATTATTATGTGATATTAAATTATAAGTATGGTAGTATTAAATTGCATGAGGTACTTTACCTCATTTAAATCATTTTCCCAAATGATGATTATGAATGGTTGACCTTGGTCAACATGGGTTCATACATTATTTATTTGAGGAACTTAAATCTTAAACAAGATTCAATGAGAGGAAATTATTTGTCCCGAACTAAAGAGAAGCCCTAATCAATATTTGTAGTGAGAGGAAATTATTTTTCTTAAGAAGAAAACAAAGTCAACCAACATGATAGCAATATGGTGATGATAGAGTAGCTTGTGTGAACCTTGTGTGTGATTAGTCTAGCTCTTCAGCTTTGATTGGTGATTGTTATCTCGTATCCGTTTTTAGACGCTAGTACAGAGGAGTACCAGGAGGAGGATGTCTACTTCCAGGAAGAAGAAGACCACTTTGATCAGTACACCAACCAAGGCAAGCTAATATTCTTGCAAGTGCAAAGCTCTACTAGAGCAAGGCACCATTACACTGTTACTTTATGTTCAATTATCCAATCCCAAGTTTTTACCTTGCAAGCTTTTACTTTGTTTATCAAAGCTTCCTTTTACAGTTAACTTTGGTCTAAGTATAGAGTTGAGCAAGAGTATCAAACTTAGGCTAGAGAGCTACAAGATAGTTAGCACCCCTCATGACTAGTTGCTAGTGCTAACAAATAAAATTGACTACTCTTGTAGGAACTTGTGAAGTGAAATGACTTTGAAAACCTTGGAATGATGAGTCATTCTATTGAAAGATTTTGAAGGTGAATATGACTTGTGAATGACATGGTGAGCTTTACAAAAACTGATGGTTGGGTTTAGATGCGATACCTTTCCAATTACATAGTACCCCCACAATACCTGATTATGGGTAGGGCTTAACTGGAAGTTTATGCATCTTAGTATGGGTTCCCTCAAAACAAGCATCATAGGAGTTATGCCGAGGCTGTCTCCGTTGAAAGTGAAATGATGTGAAATGAGGTGAATGTACGGCCCAAGCCCTGTGCAGTTCCCAGGCTGACGGTTTGTCTTCACTGGGAGGCCAAGCTCATGGGGAGAGGTACCTATACTAGGGTATATAAGTGAAAGGTTATGGTTGATGATCCGCGTACTGAGTTACGATGATTCAGGGTTATCCCTGACAGATGTAATCAAATGTTGTGGCACAAGTGTGCAACCTCTGCGGAGTGTAAACCTATTCGAATAGCCGTGTCCACGGTTACGAACGATTGGAAATGTCATATTGTACTGTTGTCAGATGTTTTCTTAAAAAGGATTGATGAATTGAATGGTGACTTGACTTGGATCACAACTGAGTTGTGGGAATAACACTAATGTTCCCACTTGAGTTAGTTAGCAATTGAAGAGTCTTTTACTAAATGTTTATGAACTAAAATTAGCTTTATGCAAATAAACATAGAGCTTAGCACCCCATTACTAAAATTGATAGTACTTACACTAGTATTAATTTGCGAGTACTTTAAAGTACTCACGGCTGTGTCCCTGGCTATTCAAATGGCGAGACTATGAAGAGGAGCAGCAGTACCAAGATGACGGCCAGCAGGACGTCTACGACAACTAGGAGTATCTTCTCTACGGTTGTAGATGTGTTGTTGCTACTAGGGAGAAAACATCGGTGTTTTATTCAAGGGTAGTTTCATCGTTTACTTTACACACATTGCTTAAAGCGATAGTCCGTTGCTTGCAACTTAATACTCGGAGGGTGTCGCGGATGCAATCCCGAAGGTGGATTATTAGTCATAGATGCAGCTGGATTACGGTCTATGTATATCGTTGTAATGCCCGCATACTTTCATAGCATGTATTCTCGCATCAACCATTAGCGTAGAATCTCTGTTTGTCAATTGCCCATCTGTAATTTTTTTACCCAGCATATTTATTTTATTAAGGAGGCACCTATAGTGAACTGTGGACCCCAGTCTTTCTTCTTTTAATTGCAATCTTCTACAGCATTTCTTTGTTCTGTTCTCTGCAAACAATTCTTTTTTCCACACGGTTCGTTTAATCCTTTGTTTTCAGCAAAACCAGTGAGCTTGACAGCCTCGCTGAAAGTTGGGGACAAAGTACTTGGTTGTTTGTGTGCAGGTCTCCACGTTGTCGCTAACGCCGGCAGTGCGCCCTGCCACGAGTGGGTTCGCAACACCTCGGGAGAGAACGTTTTTCTCCTACTAGTCGATAAACCTTGGTTTCTTACTGAGGGAAAACTTCATGATGTGCTCATCATACCTTTCTCTTGGGGTTCCACTCAACGTTGCGCATAAATCCTCCTTCATCAACTCTGCACCCAGCACTTGTGACGAGTGATGAATGTGTTCTAGATGTACTGTAGGAGAATTTGTAATGTGGCATAAGTAGAATTTGTAATGTACCCTAAGTACCACTCGTAATGTACTCAATTTGAACTTCTACTTGTGTTGTTTCTTGATTTAACTATGCCAATGATTATAACTGGGGATCATAGTATGAGGAGATGGTTGATCATAACCTATGGCATGACTTAACATGATCATGCCATTTTTTCTCGGTCAAACATCTCCTCCATATGTCATCATTGTATGAGGCTTCGATACCCTCGCTTTGCATGTTTCTGCTTCTTCGCTCTGCATTGGCCAATGATTCAATTATGGCACAACGTAAGGAAGGGTGCTGCCCTCAAACTTAGTCATGTGTGCCATATTACTTGCACACTAGACTTAGTTTACGGACAGTCCCTTGCCTGCCGTGTGATCCTACATATGAGGCCTCGTTTTGGTTTGTCTAGTGCATTGGCCAATGATTCAACAAAGGCACAATGGAAAGCAAGATGTTTCCTTCAAACTTAGTTGTGTGTGCCATATCCGTTGCACACTAGACTTAGTTTGGGGACAGTCCCTCTGCCTGCCATGCGACCAAATGTATGATGCCTCATTTGCGTTGGCCAATGATTCAACAAATTAAGGAATAATGGAAGGCTAGGTGGTGGCCTCAAACTTAGTCATGTGTGCCATAGTCATTGCACACTACATTTAGTTTGTGGCCTGTAACATCCCAAATTTCAAATAAATGAAGACAAGGAGTTTCCATAATTCAAAATTTAGAACCAACAAAAACTTTTATTTACATATGTGCCATGCATAGTGCTCATACCTATTTCTTTGTATGATTGCCATGATTAATTTTTGCAACCTTGTAACATGTGCTACAATCTCAAACCCTATCTTGGATCCTTGGAAGATCACAAAGAATAAGAAAGAAGAAGAAAAGGAAGAAATTGGAAAATCACAAAAACCCTCACATATGGTTTTGGCCATTTTTGAAAATCTTTAACCTAGGCCAATTTGGCTTGTTCCATTAGTTGGAAAATGTTATTAAACACTTATAAACACTTTTGGAATCAAAGAAACGCAAATCAAATCAAATTTGAAATCAAATTGTGCTCACATGCACTAATGGTCAAAACTGTAATTTTTAACCTGATGCCTACTTTGAGCCTCTGTATTAAGAGATTTTCAAACCAAGCAATTCCAACTCTTTGCACCTCATCCAAGACCACATCAAGGTGAACAACTTTGGTAAAGCACACCTCTGCAAATTCTTGCTAGATTCAAAGTTATGCTGAAGCAAAGTTGGAACTTTTTAACAGATTCAAGATCATACCCATTTTGCAATTTCACAAACAAATTCATTTTTGCACACCACCACCACCACCATTGTGTGCCTTTGATTATATGAATCAACTCCACCAAATTTCATTCAAAATTTTGAAAGTTTCTTTCATGCGGCCTTTGTGTCAAACAACTTGTGGGCAGAAATCAAACCAAATCAATTTTACTATTTTGAATAGTGTTTGGCCCAAATTTGAACCCAACTTGCTTCTACCTTGTCCCCTGGTCCCCTCCAACCCAATGCTACTGCATTGCACCCCTAGACATGGCCAGACATGGCAATGTCATGCCCATGCCGGCCATGCCATGCACTCACCATGCCATCCCTAGCCTCTCTCCATTCTAGCCGTGCCAACCATGTCCCTCTGCTCCCCTTTGCTCCCCTGAAACCGCTGGTACACGCCCTTGGTCAAGGAGAGCACGACACGGCCCAGACCAGACCGTGCCCATGCCGCCCAGTGTTGCCAAAGCGTGCATGGCCACGTCGACGCGTGCACGGCAGAGCGCGTTAGGACGCCGCACCGCGCCACTGCCCTATCCCTCGCCTTGAACCCCGCGTCAGCCCTGAGCATCGCCACCGCACCACGGACACACCAGGCAACCCCTTGTCCCTGACCGTGGCCCGCCGTCACCGGAGAAGGAAAACGAAAGCCGCCACTGCCGCACAGAACACCGCGTGCGCCCGGCCGTGTTAGGCACCGCCTAGCGTCGCCATGATCACCTGGAGAACCGCCAGGACACGCTGAACAGCGCCACACCCTAGCCTAGCTCGCTAGCACGCTCTAACCACGTCGCCGCGGTCGACTTCGCCGCATCACACGGCCTCGCTCCGCCGCTATAAAAAGGGGACTCCCCTCGCTCAACTCACCACACCAGCACCTTCCCCTCTCCTCTCTGACCCTCCTCGTTCACTCGCCACTTGACATTGCCTGCCGTAGCCACCCAATTTGATCGTCGGAGCCCGTGACCGCCGCAGAAGCTCGCCGAAGATAGGCGCCATCCCCGGAGATGCGGCCGGTACCAGACGACTCGCCATCGATGACAACGTACCTGCGCACCTCGCCGACCCTCGCCGGAGCACCGGTGAGCTCGCCAACCCCATGCCCGTGCCGCCAGCAACCCTCCTCTCGCCGTCGACGACGATGAACGTGATCCGTTGGATCGAGTTCTAATCGTGCGGCTCGAAAAGAAACTTACCCTTTCGCGTGTTAATTGAGGCTGACAGGTGGAGCCCACCATGTCAGGCGTCCCACGCGTGCGAGACGCCTGGTGGGGCTGGCTTTACCGTTTTTAAACCAATTCGGCCCATTTAGGTTTCCCGCGCGAGCCCAGAGTTTGAATTCGAATTTTAGATTTAAATCAAAAACCTTGCAGATGCTTTGTTCAAATTTGAATAAAATCAAATCGGCTAAACCAAATTTGATGAATTTCATATCGTTGGAAAGCTTATGTCCCTAACTAACTACACTGGCCTCAGTACTAGATTCGTTGTAGAATTAATGTGACAAAAATAACAAGGAAGGGCCTTTTCGAACTTCAAACTTTATTTAAAAATCAACAAAAAATGCTTTTGAGTTGATTTTAACTCTCATAAATCACATTTCACATACTCTACATGTTTATGTAAAAATATCACATGGTTACTTTGTATGATCATGGGCTAGAATAAGTAATGGCTTTATGGCTATTTCTAGTCCATTTAAATTTTCCAAAACTATTTGTTAAATCATATGAGAGGTGTTCCCTCATTTAAATCTTGTCTCAAGTAACTCAACATGAGGTAGTGACCATGGTCTACATAATATCATATTGAATTATTATGTGATATTAAATTATAAGTATGGTAGTATTAAATTGCATGAGGTACTTTACCTCATTTAAATCATTTTCCCAAATGATGATTATGAATGGTTGACCTTGGTCAACATGGGTTCATACATTATTTATTTGAGGAACTTAAATCTTAAACAAGATTCAATGAGAGGAAATTATTTGTCCCAGAACTAAAGAGAAGCCCTAATCAATATTTGTAGTGAGAGGAAATTATTTTTCTTAAGAAGAAAACAAAGTCAACCAACATGATAGCAATATGGTGATGATAGAGTAGCTTGTGTGAACCTTCTGTGTGATTAGTCTAGCTCTTCAGCTTTGATTGGTGATTGTTATCTCGTATCCGTTTTTAGACGCTAGTACAGAGGAGTACCAGGAGGAGGATGTCTACTTCCAGGAAGAAGAAGACCACTTTGATCAGTACACCAACCAAGGCAAGCTAATATTCTTGCAAGTGCAAAGCTCTACTAGAGCAAGGCACCATTACACTGTTACTTTATGTTCAATTATCCAATCCCAAGTTTTTACCTTGCAAGCTTTTACTTTGTTTATCAAAGCTTCCTTTTATAGTTAACTTTGGTCTAAGTCTAGAGTTGAGCAAGAGTATCAAATTTAGCCTAGAGAGCTACAAGATAGTTAGCACCCCTCATGACTAGTTGCTAGTGCTAACAAATAAAATTGACTACTCTAGTAGGAACTTGTGAAGTGAAATGACTTTGAAAACCTTGGAATGATGAGTCATTCTATTGAAAGATTTTGAAGGTGAATATGACTTGTGAATGACATGGTGAGCTTTACAAAAACTGATGGTTGGGTTTGGATGCGATACCTTTCCAATTACATAGTACCCCCACAATACATGATTATGGGTAGGGCTTAACTGGAAGTTTATGCATCTTAGTATGGGTTCCCTCAAAACAAGCATCATAGGGGTTATGTCGAGGCTGTCTCCGTTGAAAATGAAATGATGTGAAATGAGGTGAATGTACGGCCCAAGCCCTGTGCAGTTCCCAGGCTGACGGTTTGTCTTCACTGGGAGGCCAAGCTCATGGGGAGAGGTACCTATACTAGGGTATATAAGTGAAAGGTTATGGTTGATTATCCGCGTACTGAGTTACGATGATTCAGGGTTATCCCTGACAGATGTAATCAAATGTTGTGGCACAAGTGTGCAACCTCTGCGGAGTGTAAACCTATTCGAATAGCCGTGTCCACGGTTACGGACGATTGGAAATGTCATATTGTACTGTTGTCAGATGTTTTCTTAAAAAGGATTGATGAATTGAATGGTGACTTGACTTGGATCACAACTGAGTTGTGGGAATAACACTAATGTTCCCACTTGAGTTAGTTAGCAATTGAAGAGTCTTTTACTAAATGTTTATGAACTAAAATTAGCTTTATGCAAATAAACATATAGCTTAGCACCCCATTACTAAAATTGATAGTACTTACACTAGTATTAATTTGCGAGTACTTTAAAGTACTCACGGCTGTGTCCCTGGCTATTCAAATGGCGAGACTATGAAGAGGAGCAGCAGTACCAAGATGACAGCCAGCAGGACGTCTACGACAACTAGGAGTATCTTCTGACGTCAAGCGTTGCCCTTTGGATTAGATATTCCACTACTACTACGCTTCCGCTATGTAATGTGTTCGTTGATCATTAGATCAACTATTTATGTAATATTGGATCATGTGATCTCTATTTGTAAGACGACTATGGATTGTAATGAATGATGACTTATGATATAAACTGTTATGTCTCGCAACAACAATCTTCCTAGGATTGCGATGTATGGCATAATAGACATCTGGACTTAAAAATCCGGGTGTTGACATGGCCACTTTCTATGCCTGCTGTGTGAGCAAATATATGAGGCCTTACTAATGTTATCAATGTCCGTTTTCATCTAAACTACTTGTGAGCAGGCACTCCTCTAATGGCATGTGTTTTTCTGGCAGACTGAGAAGATTATGCTTGGGTCACCTGCTGAGGTTCCCGGCGAGGGACCGGTGAAGAAGTGTCGTGGAAGGTTGGCTAAGGTCGGCCACTTCCACGAGGACGCAGGTGATACGTCTCAAACGTATCTATAATTTCTTATGTTCCATGCTACTTTATTGATGATACTCACATGTTTTATACACACTTTATGTCATATTTATGCATTTTCCGGCACTAACCTATTAACAAGATGCCGAAGAGCCAGTTGTTGTTTTCTGCTGTTTTTGGTTTCAGAAATCCTACAAAAGAAATATTCTCGGAATTGGACGAAATCAACGCCCAGGGTCTAATTTTTCCACGAAGCTTCCAGAAGACTGAAAGTGATACAAAGTGGGGCGACGAGGCGCCGACACGCCAGGGCCGCGCGGCCAGGGCTGGGGTCATGCCGCCCTGTTGTGTGGGGCCCTCGTGACGCCCCCTGACCTACCCTTCCGCCTATAAGAAGCCTTCGTCGAGAAAACCCCAGTACCGAGAGCCACGATACGGAAAACCTTCCAGAGACGCCGCCGCCGCCAATCCAATCTCGGGGATTCGGGAGATCGCCTCCGGCACCCTGCCGGAGAGGGGAATCATCTCCCGGAGGACTCTTCATCGCCATGATCGCCTCCGGATTGATGTGTGAGTAGTTCACCCCTGGACTATGGGTCCATAGCAGTAGCTAGATGGTTGTCTTCTCCTCATTGTGCTATCATTGTTGGATCTTGTGAGCTGCCTAACATGATCAAGATCATCTATCTGTAATGCTACATGTTGCGTTTGTTGGGATCCGATGAATATGGAATACTATGTTATGTTGATTATCAATCTATCATCTATGTGTTGTTTAAGATCTTGCATGCTCTCCTTTGCTAGTAGAGGCTCTGGCCATGTTGATACTTGTAACTCCAAGAGGGAGTATTTATGCTCGATAGTGGGTTCATGCCTCCATTAAATCTGGGACAGTGATAGAAAGTTCTAAGGTTGTGGATGTGCTGTTGCCACTAGGGATAAAACATCAATGCTTTGTCTAAGGATATTTGTGTTGATTACATTACGCACCATACTTAATGCAATTGTCTCGTTGTTTGCAACTTAATACTGGAAGGGGTGCGGACGCTAACCTGAAGGTGGACTTTTTAGGCATAGATGCATGCTGGATAGCGGTCTATGTACTTTGTCGTAATGCCCAATTGAATTACACAATACTCATCATAATATGTATGTGCATTGTCATGCCATCTTTATTTTTCAATTGCCCAACTGTAATTTGTTCACCCAACATGCTATTTCTTATCGGAGAGACACCAATAGTGAACTGTGGACCCCGGTCCATTCTTTTACATCGAATACAATCTACTGCAATACTTGTTTTACTGTTCTTTGCAAACATCATCATCCACACTATACAATTAATCCTTTGTTACAGCAAGCCGGTGAGATTGACAACCTCACTGTTAAGTTGGGGCAAAGTATTTTGGTTGTGTTGTGCAGGTTCCACGTTGGCGCCGGAATCCCTGGTGTTGCGCCGCACTACACTCCGCCACCAACAACCTTCAACGTGCTTCTTGACTCCTACTGGTTCGATAAACCTTGGTTTCTTATTGAGGGAAACTTGCTGCTGTACGCATCACACCTTCCACTTGGGGTTCCCAACGGGCGTGTGCTTTACGCGTCAACAAGCTAAATTTCTGGCGCCGTTGCCGGGGAGATCAAGACACGCTGCAAGGGGAGTCTCCACTTCCAATCTCTTTACTTTGTTTTTGTCTTGCTTTACTTTATTTTATTTACTGCTTTGTTTGCTCATTATATCAAAAATACAAAAAAAATTAGTTACTTGTTTTACTTTATTTACTATCTTGTTTGCGTTCTCCATATGAAAAACACAAAAAAATTAGTTACTTGCATTTACTTTATCTAGTTTGCTTTATTTACTATTGCTAAAATGGGTACTCCTGAAAATACTAAGTTGTGTGACTTCACTAGCACAAATAATAATGATTTCTTATGCACACCTATTGCTCCACCTGCTACTACAACAGAATTCTTTGAAATTAAACCTGCTTTACTGGATCTTGTTATGAGAGAGCAATTTTCTGGTGTTAGTTCTGATGATGCTGCTGCCCATCTTAATATTTTTTTTGAACTATGTTAAATGCAAAAGTATAAGGATGTAGATGGTGACATTATAAAATTAAAATTGTTTCCTTTCTCCTTGAGAGGGAGAGCTAAAGATTGGTTGCTATCTCTGCCTAAGAATAGTATTGATTCATGGACTAAATGTAAGGATGCTTTCATTGGTAGATATTATCCTCCTGCTAAAATTATATCTTTGAGAAGTAGCATAATGAATTTTAAGAAATTGGATACTGAGCATGTTTCCCAAGCATGGGAAAGAATGAAATCTTTGGTCAAAAATTGCCCTACCCATGGACTGACTACTTGGATGATCATCCAAACCTTTTATGCAGGATTGAATTTTTCTTCACGGAACCTATTGGATTCAGCTGCTGGAGGTACTTTTATGTCCATCACTCTAGGCGCCGCAACGAAGCTTCTTGATAATATGATGATTAATAACTCTGAATGGCACACGGAAAGAGCTCCATAAGGTAAGAAGGTAAATTCTGTCGAAGAAACCTCCTCCTTGAGTGATAAGATTGATGCTATTATGTCTATGCTTGTGAGTGGTAGGACTAATGTTGATCCTAATAATGTTCCATTAGCTTCATTGGTTGCCCAAGAAGAACATGTTGATGTGAACTTCATTAAAAATAATAATTTCAACAACAATGCTTATCGGAATAATTCTAGTAACAACTATAGGCCATATCCTTCTCATAATGGTAATGGTTATGGTAATTCTTATGGGAATTCTTACAACAATAATAGGAATATACCCCCTGTTTTTGAAGCCATGCTTAAAGAATTTATTAGTACACAAACTGCTTTCAACAAATCTGTTGAAGAAAAGCTTGGTAAAATTGATATTCTTGCTTCTAAAGTTGATAGTCTTGTTGCTGATGTTGATCTTTTGAAATCAAAAGTTATGCCTAATGAAACTAAAGATATTAAGTCATTTGCTACAGCAAACTCCATCCAAGTTCGAATTAATGAAAATATTAGATTGATGGTTGAATTGCGTGCTAGGTGGGAAAAAGAAGAAAATGCTAAAGAGAATAATGTAGCTAAAGTTTGGACTATTACCACCACTAGTAATTCTAATGCTTCACATGTTGCTACACCTCCTACTATCAATGGTAAAATAATTGGTGTTGGAAATGTTTCTACTCCTAATGCAAAGCGTGAAAAACTGCCTGAAACTGCTAAAACTGCTGAAACTACTTGTGATAAAACTGCTGAAATTTTTCAAGATATTGGGGACAATGATCCCATTGCTTTAGATCGTAATGGTTTAGATTTTGATGATTGTCACATCTATGAAGTTATAAAGTTCTTACAAAAACTTGCTAGAAGTCCTAATGCTAGTGCTATAAATTTGGCCTTTACAAAACATATTACAAATGCTCTCATAAAAGCTAGAGAAGAGAAACTAAATCGCGAGACTTCTATTCCTAGGAAGTTAGAACATGGTTGGGAGCCCATCATTAAGATGAAGGTCAATGATTTTGATTGTAATACTTTATGTGATCTTGGTGTAAGTATTTCTGTTATGCCTAAGAAAATTTATAATATGCTTGACTTGCCACCATTGAAAAATTGTTATTTGGATGTTAATCTTGCTGATAATTCTACCAAGAAACCTTTGGGGAGGATCGATAATGTTCGCATTACGGTTAACAATAACCTTGTCCCCGTTGATTTTTTTGTTTTGGATATTGAATGCAATGCATCTTGTCCCATTATTTTGGGAAGACCTTTTGTTCGAACTGTTGGTGCTATTATTGATATGAAGGAAAGTAATATTAAATATCAATTTCCACTCAAGAAAGGTACGGAAAACTTCCCTAGAAAGAGACTGAAGTTACCTTTTGATTCTATTAATAGAACAAATTATGATGTTGATGCTTCACCTCTTGATAATACTTGATACACACTTTCTGCGCCTAGCTGAAAGGCGTTACAGAAAAGCGCTTATGGGAGACAACCCATGATTTTACTTCTACACTTTTGTTTTATATTTGAGTCTTGGAAGTTGTTACTACTGTAGCAACATCTCCTTATCTTTATTTTATTGCATTGTTGTGCCAAATAAAGTCTTTGATAGTAAGGTTCATACTAGATTTGGATTACTGCGCAGAAATAGATTTCTTGCTGTCACGAATTTGAGTAGTATTCTCTGTAGGTAACTCAGAACAATCTGCCAATTTACGTGAGTGATCCTAAGATACGTACGCAACTTTCATTCAATTTGAGCATTTTCATTTGAGCAAGTCTAGTGCCCCAGAAAAATTCGTCTTTACAGACTGTTCTGTTTTTGACAAATTCTGCCTTTTATTGTGCATTGCCTGTTTTGTTATGTTTGATGGATTTCTTTATTCCATTAACTTTCAGTAGCTTTGTGCAATGTCCAGAAGTGTTAAGAATGATTATGTCACCTCTGAACATGTGAATTTTTGATTTTGCACTAACCCTCTAATGAGTTTGTTTTGAGTTTGGTGAGGAGGAAGTTTTCAAGGATCAAGAGAGGAGTATGATACAATATGATCAAGGAGAGTGAAAGCTCTAAGCTTGGGATGCCCCCGTGGTTCATCCCTGCATATTTCAAGAAGACTCAAGCATCTAAGCTTGGGGATGCCCAAGGCATCCCCTTCTTCATCGACAAATTATCAGGTCACCTCTAGTGAAACTATATTTTTATTCCATCACATCTTATGTGCTTTACTTGGATCGTCTGTATTTTCTTGTTTTTGTTTTGTTTGAATAAAATTGGATCCTAGCATTCATTGTGTGGGAGAGAGACACGCTCCGCTGTTGCATATGAACACATATGTTCTTCGCTTTATTCTTAATGTTCATGGCGAAGGTTGAAACTGCTTCGTTAATTGTTATATGGTTGGAAACAGAAAATGCTACATGTGGTAATTGGTATAATGTCTTTAATAATTTGATACTTGGCAATTTTTGTGCTCATATAGATCATGTTTAAGCTCTTGCATCATATACTTTGCACCTATTAGTGAAGAAATACCGTAGAGCTTGTTGAAATTTGGTTTGCATGATTGGTCTCTCTAAAGTCTAGATATTTTCTAGTAAGAGTTTGAGCAACAAGGAGGACAGTGTAGAGTCTTATAATGCTTGCAATATGTTCTTATGTAAGTTTTGCTGTACTGGTTCATACTTGTGTTTGCTTCAAACAACCTTGCTAGCCTAAGCCTTGTATTGAGAGGGATTACTTCTCATGCATCCAAATCCTTGAGCCAAAAACTATGCCATTTGTGTCCACCATACCTACCTACTACATGGTATTTTCTGCCATTCCAAAGTAAATTGCTTGAGTGCTATCTTTAAACAATTCAAAAGTTATTACCTCTTATTTATGTCAACGTTTTATAGCTCATGAGGAAGTATGTGGTGTTTATCTTTCAAACTTGTTGGGCAACTTTCATCAATGAACTAGTGGCTTCATCCGCTTATCCAATAATTTTGCAAAAAGAGCTGGCAATGGGGTTCCCAGCTCCAATTAATTAACTTTCATAATTTTACAAATAGACACTCCTCCATGGTATGTGATTGTTGGACGGCACCCGAGGATTCGGTTAGCCATGGCTTGAGAAAGCAAAGGTGGGGAGGAGTGTCATCTAAATAAAACTAAAATAAAAGACACTCCTTCATGGTATGAGATTGTTGGAAGGCACCCGAGGATTCGGTTAGCCATGGTTTGTGAAAGCAAAGGTTGGAAGGAGTGTCACCCAAAAATAAAATAAAATATTTTTCATGGGAGCCGCTCTTTGAAAGTCTGTCTGGCAAGGGGGTTAGAGTGTCCACTACCATTCGTTGACAACAACAAACACCTCTGGAAACTTTACTTTTATGCTCTCTCTATGTTTTCAAAATAAAAGCTCTAGCACAAATATAGCAATCCATGCTTCCCTCTTCGAAGGGCTTTTCTTTTACTTTTATGTTGAGTCAGTTTACCCACTTCTTTCCACCTTAGAAGCAAACACTTGTGTTAACTGTGCATTGATTCTTACATGTTTACCTATTGCATTCATCATACTACTTTATGTTGACAACTATCCATGAGATATACATGTTACAAGTTGAAAGCAACTGCTGAAACTTATATCTTCCTTTGTGTTGCTTCAATGCCTTTACTTTGAATCTATTGCTTTATGAGTTAACTCTTATGCAAGACTTATTGATGCTTGTCTTGAAAGTACTATTCATGAAAAGTCTTTGCTATATGATTCAATTATTTAATCATTGTCTTTACCATTTCTTCGAATCGCTGCATTCATTACATGTGCTTACAATAGTATTGATCAAGATTATGATAGCATGTCACTTCAGAAATTATCTTTGTTATCGTTTACCTACTCGGGGACGAGCAGGAAGTAAGCTTGGGGATGCTTGATACGTCTCAAACGTATCTATAATTTCTTATGTTCCATGCTACTTTATTGATGATACTCACATGTTTTATACACACTTTATGCCGTATTTATGCATTTTCCGGCACTAACCTATTAACAAGATGCCGCGCGGCCAGGGCTGGGGTCGCGCCGCCCTATTGTGTGGGGCTCTCGTGACGCCCCCTGACCTACCCTTCCGCCTATAAGAAGCCTTCGTCGAGAAAACCCCAGTACCGAGAGCCACGATACGGAAAACCTTCCAGAGACGCCGCCGCCGCCAATCCCATCTCGGGGGATTCAGGAGATCGCCTCCGGCACCCTTCCGGAGAGGGGAATCATCTCCCGGAGGACTCTTCATCGCCATGATCGCCTCCGGATTGATGTGTGAGTAGTTCACCCCTGGACTATGGGTCCATAGCAGTAGCTAGATGGTTGTTTTCTCCTCATTGTGCTATCATTGTTGGATCTTGTGAGCTGCCTAACATGATCAAGATCATCTATCTGTAATGCTACATGTTGCGTTTGTTGGGATCCGATGAATATGGAATACTATGTTATGTTGATTACCAATCTATCATCTATGTGTTGTTTAAGATCTTGCATGCTCTCCGTTGCTAGTAGAAGCTCTGGCCAAGTTGATACTTGTAACTCCAAGAGGGAGTATTTATGCTCGATAGTGGGTTCATGCCTTCATTAAATCTGGGACAGTGACACAAAATTCTAAGGTTGTTGGGGGGATAACCCCCGGTATGCCAAAGGCATGCCAAACCGGATGGTTTGTGCCATCAGGATACCGGTTGGATGTTCATGCCGGAGTCTAAGATAGGCGTTTGGCTGAACAAGCTAAACCGGTATCCTCATAAGAGGGATACCGGAACCGGATAGAAAAGGTACCGGGCTGCCGGTAGGAAGGGCTTGTCGGCAAGGCTGGTCAAAGATCCTCTCCAGAGCTAGAAGACAAAGATGAGCTAAGCAAAGTAGCTTCAAACGAAGGGCTGACGATAAAGCAGAAGGTGACGAAGAAAGAAGCCGGAGGACGTCAGCCTCCCTGATTAAAGAAGACCCCGGTGTCATCTATGATTAAAGTAGCTTTGTACAGTAGCAGGTAAAGTAGTTTGTCCAGTCAAAGATGCCATTAGGGTTTCTTGCACTGTAAGCCACCCTCTCCCCTATATAAGGAGAGGGGGCAGCCCTCCTTACGGGCACGCGGGTATGTAGGTAGGCAGAACCTGTAACTTGTGTGAATCTATGAACATGGTGATCTAGAGGGAGTTCTTCCTTGTGTCTTTCTTCTTCAACCTCTGGCCTTGGCCAAGTTCTTGAGGAAACCATCCGGAATCTCTTCCCACCTGATAGCAAACCCTCCCCCGAATCCTCTTGCGTCCATTCGGCCCCAATCTAAGCCATCCTATGTCATCTGTCTGTTCACCACGACGACAGTTGGCGCCCACCGTGGGGCCTGAAGTGGCGCTTGATGGAATTCACATTCGGGCAGGCGTCCTCGAGATCTCCGGCGAGCGTACGGTGTCCGCGTTGGTGCAGCGCATCTACGCCATGGACTTCATCAACGACAACACGGGCTGCTTCGCCAACGGCGGCGTCTTCCCCAAGAACGGCCGCATCATCGAGTTCGGCAGCCACCGCGTCTACTTCGGCACTGTCCCCGTGTGCCAGCGCCTCTCGCCGGTGCTGGTGGCACCGGACCCGCCAAGATGGCTTTGTGCTGGCCGCGCCGCCGGCGGCCGTCGAGGTAATGATGACCGGTGTGGCTGGTGCAGGAAAGGAGGTTGCGGCTGAAGGTGCCGGTCGCGCGGTTTCGACCCGTGCGGCTAAGCCACCACTGGAGCGCGGCGCAGGCGCAGCGGGAGCATCATCCGCGCCACCGGAGACACCGCTCCAGGCGGCGATGAACGTCCTCGCCACCCCCATCGCGCAGAACATCGACCCGGCAGCCGGCTCGGGCGGAGCTGGAGGCGCAGCGCCGGAAGATGCCGGAGAGCGGCAAGGACATCGGCCGGGCGCAGCGCGAGCTGAACCTAACCGTACGTGAGTATAACGCTGCCCATGGCTTTGCTTCGTTAGCACGCATGCTGCTAGGATGCCGGAAAACCGGCTAAAAGCTCGCAACCTAGATCAAGATTTGCGCAAAGAGATTCTTACCGCAAGAGTGCCTCCGCATCCGTTAGCATCGTGGAAAAGCCTAAGTATAGCAGCCCGGATAAAACTATAAAAGCTGCTAAGGCCGCAGAGAGGCTGTGCGAGTCGCTTCCCGGAGAGGCTTTGGTAAAGCAGCAAGAGCGCGTTAGAGAGCTGCTGGAAACTATTGAGCAGCAAAATGCTGAGCAGCTGGCTAAACTGAACAAGGCCGCGGCCTCAAAATCCGCGCGTTCGACAAAGAATGCCGGTAGCAAGTCCCATGGGCAGGCATCGTCCCCCCATCCGGATAGAAGGAGAGAAAAAGAGGTGAATGCGCAGCAGATGACTGTGTACGATCCGGTTCTTGCCGGAAAGCAACAAGCCGGGCAACATGATGCCGGTAGAAAAAGCCAAGGGGCAGAGCGAGGCTACGCCAGAGGCTATGCCGGAAACAATCATGCCGGTAGATATGAGACCGGGCAAAACTATCGAGCTGCAAGGGCAGCGTACGATGAGGAGGAAATAGATCCCCCAAGGTACCGGCAAGCAAGGGCCGCGGTACCGGAATGTTATGATGAAGCCGATTCAGCAAGACCGGCAGCATACCGGAACCCATTGGGAGAACGCCTGGGAGAGAGATACTTACCGGAATGGGATGCGAGGCACCGTCTGGATAGAGTGTACTTGTCAGAAATGATCGAGGAGGAAGGTCCTCCAGGTCCAAAGTGCTTTGGCCCAAGGATCATGAAAGAAAAACCACCAGTTCGCAACTTTATGTTGCCCCGTGACACAAAGACATACGATGGCACCACGAAGCCGGAAGACTGGCTCGCGGATTACGTGACCGCGGTATACGTTGCAGGCGGTGGAGGAACCGTAGCAGGAGGAGGAAACCGGCGTTGGGCCGTGAGGATCATACCATCGTTTTTGGTTGGACCAGCAAGAATTTGGTTAAACAACTTGCCGGCAGGAAGCATAAATGGCTGGCTGGATTTTGAGGAGGCCTTTGTGAGCAATTTCAGCAGCACCTATCAGAGGCCAAACAGGCCGCAGCAACTTGCTCTATGCGTGCAGCGCCCGAATGAAACAGACCGGGAATATTTGGCCCGGTGGAACACTACAAGGAACTCCTGTGAAGGGGTAATCGAGGCACAAGCCATTGCTTGGTTTAGCAGTGGATGCAGAAGAGGTTCACCGTTGTGGCAAAAGTTGCAGCGCAACATGCCGACAACGCTGGCAGAGATGATACGTGTGGCTGATAGCTATGCGTTGGGAGACCCAACGCAGCCGGCAGTGCAACCGGAGCCGGAACAGCTGCGCCACGAACAACACCGGGACAACCGGAATAACAAAAGAAGAGAAGATTTTCCGGATCGAAGGTACGGTCCGCAGCAAGTTGCTGCTGTGCAGGAAAACTCTGAGGCCAGCGGCAGTCAGAGGCAAAAAACCGGATCGCAGCCATGGGCGGGTCCTAAGAAGCAGTGGGTGGAAAAGAAACCCTGGGTCCAGAAGAGAAACTGGCAAGAACCCGCAAAATACACCATGGAAGCTGCCATGGACCAACCTTGCCGGTGGCACACGCCGAATCCGGCACACCCGTCAAACCATCTGACGAAGGATTGTACCTGGACCAAGTACTTGATGCAAAAGGGAACGGTAAAAGATGCACAGCCACCACAAGACATGCCGCGGCAGCAGCAACAGCTACCGCCACCACCGCCACTTACCGGGGCAAACGCCTTACCGGTGCAGCCAAACCGGCAGCAGTACCAGCAAGTTAACCGGGTGGAGCAAAATGATAACCAGCCACCTCCACCGGCACCTTTAGGCCGGAATGTTTACGAAGATCCGCATCTGTGCTGTGTTGTCTTTGTCACTGAGCCAACAGACCGGCAAAGTGTACACCGGCGCTCCATGGAGGTCAATGCTGTGATGCCGGCAGTTCCCAAGTACATGATGTGGTCCAATCAGGAAATTACCTGGTCATCCAAGGATCATCCCAAGATCATGCCGAATCCGGGTGGATATGCTCTTGTTGTGGACCCAATCATGAAAGGGCCGCAAACTCGAGTGAAGTTCAGCAAGGTGCTGATAGACAATGGCAGTAGCATCAACATCATGTACAAGCACACCATGCATACGCTCGGGCATAACGGAAAACATGCTTCAGCCAACGCGCACAATGTTCCACGGGATCGTTCCTGGCTTGTCCTGTGCCCCGATAGGAAAAGTTCGGGTGGACGTGGCATTTGGAGGACGTGACAATTGTCGGGTGGAAAATCTGGAGTTTGAGGTGGTGGATCTAGACAGTCCCTACCATGCATTGCTGGGGAGACCGGCGTTGGCAGCTTTTATGGCCACAACTCATACGGCTTACCTCAAGATGAAGATGCCGGCACCTCGTGGACCACTGACTGTGGTGGGAAACTATAAGATCTCACTGGAAACTGCATCTGCCGGATCGAACCTAGCGGAATCGCTGGTGATCGCGGAGGAAAAGAAAAGAATGCAAACAGCTGTTGCGCTGGCTCAGTCCTCACAAATGAGCTTAGCGGCAATGAGTGAAAACATGGGTTCGCCGGCATTCAAGCCAACAAATGAAACAAAGGACATCGTGCTGGATCCGGCTTACCCAGAGCGCACCGTTCGTATCGGTGCCGGCCTTGACCAAGCATAGGAAAGCGCGCTCGTCAGCTTCCTCCGTGAGAATCGGAATAACTTTGCCTCGGTCAACCGATGATTTGGTAGGTGTTCCGAGGAGCTGGCTGAGCACTCCTTAAACGTCCGGAAAGATGCCAAGCCGGTGCGGCAACCATCGCGCCGGTTCGCTGAAGACAGAAGAAAGATCATAGGAGAAGAGGTAACCAAACCGCTTGTTGCCGGATTCATTGTGGAGGTCACGCACACGCAGTGGCTGGCCAATCCGGTAATGGTTGAAAAGAAGAAAGATGAGAACCTGGAGGCAAAAGCTCCGAAGGTGTGGCGCATGTGCATCGACTACACCAACCTGAACAAGGCTTGCCCAAGAGATCCTTTTCCTTTGCCACGAATCGATCAAGTGATTGATTCAACTGCTGGGTGTGAGTTGTTGTCCTTCCTGGATGCCTATTCCGGTTTCCACCAAATTCCCTTGAAAAAGGAAGATCAAATAAAAACTGCGTTCATTACCCCGCACGGGGCTTATTGCTATGTCACTATGCCTTTTGGTTTGCGCAACGCCGGTGCAACGTACCAGCCGTATGCAAAAATGCTTGTTTGATCAAATCGGAAAGAATGTGCAGGTCTATGTGGATGACATTGTGATAAAAACTAAGGTAAAGAACACCTTAATCGATGACATCCGGCAAACATTCGATAACCTAAGACGGTTCCGGATGAAACTCAATCCGGCAAAATGCACCTTTGGTGTCCCCGCCGGCAAGCTGCTCGGCTTCCTAGTATCAAGCCGGGGCATAGAGGTTAATCCGGTAAAGATCCGAGCAATAGAAAGAATGGCTATCCCTCGAGAGTTAAAAGATGTGCAAAAGTTTACCGGAAGCTTGGCATCGCTAAGCCGGTTCGTGAGCGAGGCCGGGAGAAAAAGCTCGCCACTCTATGCTCGATGAAAAAATCTGACACGTTCGTCTGGACCCCTCAGGCAGACGCAGCGTTCAAGGAGCTAAAAACAATGCTAGCCACAGCACCCGTACTGGCTTCACCTCTAGAAAGGGAACCTATGCTGTTATACATAGCGGCAACAAACCGGGTGGTAAGTGTAGTGGTTGTAGTTGAAAGAGAAGAGGAAGAAAAAACCGTCCAGAGGCCGGTATACTACCTGAGCGAGGTGCTCTCCCTCTCAAAACAAAACTACCCTCACTTCCAGAAAATGACTTATGGCGTGTACATGGCCGCCACCAAGCTCAAGCACTACTTTGAGGAGCACCCCATGAAGGTGGTGAGCGAAGCACCAATTTCCGACATCATGTGCAACAAAGATGCCAGCGGCCGGATTGCAAAATGGGCAATCCAGATATCACCGTACGTGCCGGTGTATGAAAGAAGAGATGCCATAAAATCACAGGCCTTGGCTGATTTCCTTGTTGATTGGGCGGAGATGCAATACAAACCGCCAGATCAGAGGATAGAGTACTGGAAAATGCACTTTGATGGATCCAAGCTCAAGGAGGGTTTAGGTGCCGGTGTGGTGCTTACTTCACCAAAAGGAGATCACCTCCGGTATGTTTTGCAAGTACACTTCAGGGCATCGAACAATGTCGCTGAATATGAAGCTTTGATCCATGGGCTTAAGGTCGCAAAAGAAATCGGTGCGCACCGGATCATTTGCTATGGAGATTCAGACCTTGTGGTACAGCAGTGTTCCGGAGATTGGGATGCTAAAGATGCCAACATGGCCTCATACCGGTTTCACGTGCAAAAGATTGCCGGATTCTTCGAAGGGTGTGAGTTTCACCATGTGCCGCGAGCAGAAAATGAAGCCGCGGATGCTTTGTCCAAGCTGGGCTCATCTAGGCAAGAAATTCCTCCCGGGATAGCTTTGGCTCACTTAAGAGTGCCATCGATCAAACCAAGCCCGGAATCAGAGTCAATTTTTGTACCGGAGTCACACGTAGTACCCATGGATATCGATGAAGGGAACCCGGGACCGCTCCCGCAAGCTCGGGATCTGCTCCGGCAAACTCGGGACTGCTGTACCCATACCGGAAGAAATGATGCTGGTGGATAGCATGGAGATAGATGCACCGGTGTTTCTGGTTCGAGAGATACCGTCATGGGTTAAACCTATTAAGGAATTCCTGATCAACGGCACCTTGCCGGCTGACGAAAACGAGTCAAGGAGGATACAAAGAAGGTCCAAAGCTTACACATTCATCAACGGTGAGGTGTACAAGAGAAGCGTTACCGGTGTCCTTCAAAGATGCGTGGAACCGGAGGAAGGAAAAGAAATGCTTGAGGAAATTCACCAAGGAGAATGTGGGCATCATGCTTCATCAAGGGCGCTAGTAGCAAAGGTGTTCCGACATGGGTTCTATTGGCCCACTGCTTTGGAGAACGCTGAGGATTTGGTAAGAAAATGCAACGGCTGCCAGAGGTACGCCAAGCAAAACCATACCCCAGCATCCGGTTTAAAGACAATACCGTTAACATGGCCATTCGCCGTTTGGTGCCTTGACATGGTCGGACCATTCAAAACTGCAAGAAGCAGCATGACTCACATCTTAGTGATGGTGGATAAGTTCACCAAATGGCTAGAAGTAAAACCTATCGCAAAGTGTGATGGGCATACGGCGGTGAAATTCCTAAAAGATGTCATTTTGCGGTATGGGTACCCGCATAGCATCATCACTGATAATGGAACCAACTTTGCTCAAGGTGAGTTCAAAAGGTTCTGTGAAGACAACAACATCCGGTTGGATTTGTGCTCAGTGGCACACCCTCGGTGGCAATGGCCAGGTGGAAAGAATGAATGCCTTGGTGCTTTCCGGTATCAAGCCTAGACTCATTGATGCGGTGGAAAAGTCACCGGGATGTTGGCTCGATGAGCTACCGTCGCACTCGTGGAGTATAAGAACAACCCCAAACCGGTCTACCGGATACACTCCCTTCTTCATGGTTTATGGAGCGAAGCGGTGATACCAACCGACATCATTCATGATTCACCAAGGGTACAGCTCTATACCGAGCAAGAGGTCAAAGAGGCCAGAGAAAATGATGTCGACTTGCCGGAAGAAGCAAGAGAGCTGGCTTTGGCAAGAACAGCCATTTACCAAGCAAAACCTAAGACGCTATCATAACCGGAAGGTTAACCCGAGAGTTTTCCGGGAAGGAGATCTTGTACTTCGCCTGGTGCAGCGCACTGAAGGCCGGCATAAGCTTTTGCCACCATGGGAAGGTCCCTTCATTGTAAGCAAGGTGCTTCACAATGATGCATACTACTTAATCGATGCGCAGGAGTGGAAGAAAGGAAAGGCGGACAGGTCCGGAGAGGAGAGCAAACGTCCGTGGAACTTAGCTTTGTTGCGTCCTTTCTACTCCTGAAGTGGTGGTGTAAGAAGTTCCTTTTTGTACCTTATATGCTATGAATAAAAGATGCCGGAACCTTGAATGAATCTCGGGGACTACCCCAACTTAAGTTGCATGTAACTTGTCTATTTTTTCAGTTTACCGGTTGCTTATTGAATGTTTTTTCTTTCCGGTTTAGTAGTGTGCTAAATCCTACCGGAGTCTTCGACTCGCTCTGCTGTCCGCAAACCGGCTTCATGGCAAGCAAGATAAACCGGTAGGAGATAAGCACATGAACTGCGAAAAGGGAGAGCAGGAAAGAACAATCCGGAAAGTTTAACTAACCCCGGTTAAACCGGTTTTTTGCAAAATTTCAAAGTTATTTCTAAGTTCAAGAAGATGCTTGTTTGGTGAAAGAACCTTATGCTCATACGCCAAAGAACGCCCAGAGAAGGCAGGCAGAGCTAAGGCAAAAGAACCAAGTATGCATCAAATTGGATGCGGAAACAATTGAGAAATCTTTTGCAGTGCAGGATAAAATCAAAACCAAAAGCAGAATATGCTAAGACAAACTTAGAAATACTTAGCTACCGGTATAACTTACCGGCGAGAAATGTTGTACCACAACCACAAGCAAGCTTAAGTTTTACATCATAGACCCCGGCATTCCGGGGCAGAATTTAACGGACATTGTCTTTAAGATAACCAGGACAAACAAACAGATCACAGGCAAACGTCTGAAAGAGGGTCATCAAGCAGCAGGAGCATCGGGTGCAGCGTCACCAGCCTCAACATCTTCAGGGGGAACAGCACCGGCCTCAGGAGCTTCCGGCGGCGCGTCCTCGGCAGCTTCACCTTCATCTCCCTCGTCTTCTTCTTCCTCATCGCTGAGGTAGTCCTTTCACGGCGCGTTTAAGCCGCGTCAGATGTTCTTCAGTGGACCGAGCCCCGGCAGGATCTGGCGCCGGAAGGCGATCCTTCCCCAGGCCGCGGGTAGAAGCGGAGAGATCCGCCTCATTCCACTTCTGGGCATAGGGGAGAAGGTGCCCCAGGTCCTTGCCCGCGCGCTTCAGATCAACAATCCGGCCCAGGAGGCCGGTAGGCTTGCCCTGGGCAGCGATGGCAGCGGGGCCGACGTGCAGCACCACGTCCCCTGAGCCGCTTGAGGCAGCGCCCTCCACAGCTTTGCCGCGGGAAGCCCCGGGCTTGAGGAAGTTGGTGATCTTGGGGGTCCCCGACGGCGCCGGTTGCTTGGCCGCGGAAGGTCCTTGGCTGGGCGGCGGTGTCGGCGTGGCCTTGGGAGGAGGAGAAGGTACCGGCGCGGAAGTATCCGGCGCGGTAGGGGAAGTGCTTGGTTGTTTCTTCTTCTTCGGGGGAGGAGGAACCAGAGGTTCCGCCTGCCCGGCATCAGTCTGGCCGGCGCCGATGTTGCTGGCGCCGGTGTCTTGGGTCTCTGGAGGGGAGGTAAAGTCCTCCGCGCGGTGATCTGGAGGTGTTGGGGCCGCGCGCCCCGAACTTGTAGTGCCTCCCGAAAGGGAGGCAGAGCTGTTGCCGGCACCAGATGGTGCCGGGCTTGAGTGAGGAGGAGGAGTTGAGGTCCTCGCGGAGCCGGCAGAGCCAAGCTCAAGCGCAGGGCTGAAAGAAAGGAAAAAGAGAGCAAGTTGGAAAAAAGCAACCGGAAAAGAACTCGGTGGAAACAAAAGAAAGCATAAAGAAGATAAAAACTTACCCGGAAGACATCAGCATCCGCTTATGCTTGTAGCGCTTGGTGCCCACCTGCTTCCCGCCAATGACCTCAGTCCGAGGGCGTTTGCCGGAGGAAGCATGGCTGGGGCCGGCGCCGGCGGCTGGAGGATCGCTCTGTTGGCCCTCGGCCATGAGCTTATCCAGAAACTCCTCGCCAACCTCGGCCTGCAGGGGGGGCTCGTGCTCGTGGACCTGAGGGTTGTTGCTGGCTGAGGGAGTGTCTACAGAATGGCAGTAACAAAAAGAGTATAAGAAAATGAACAGGAAGGCTACCTCAAGAATGATCAAGTCATCAGACGAACCAGCAGGTTCCGGCGGAGACTTGCCGAGGCGAGAAGATGCAGTCCGGCCCATCCTCAGATCTAGCCAATGGATGACGGGATCCGGATCGTACTTGTCCAGAGGCCTCTTCCGGCAAGGGCCTCGCCGGTCAGAATCAATCCGGGGGAAGCGGGCCTTGGCCTGGAAACAAAGGAAAAAAGAAAGATTAGACGCAAGTGCAAAAGCTACCGGTAATACGACCTAAGCCGCATATCTTCTTACTTCTTTGGACGGAGGGTTCCTGGCTCTAAGAGGGCAAAGGCCCCACTCCCAGTCCTCCGGCATGTCAGTTTGGCAGATCTGACTAGCCTTAAGGACCACGTCCTCCTTGCTCAAGGCCAGGCCGGTGATCTTGGTGGGATCACCGGGGTCGTACATCTCACTGATTTTGTGAGCACGCTGCTGGAGGGGAAGCACCCGGCGGCTGATGAAGGCGCGGATGATATCG
Source organism: Lolium rigidum (assembly GCF_022539505.1). Taxonomy (NCBI): domain Eukaryota; kingdom Viridiplantae; phylum Streptophyta; class Magnoliopsida; order Poales; family Poaceae; genus Lolium; species Lolium rigidum. The sequence goes on from NC_061510.1 coordinate 281,748,454, forward strand.
TCGGAGCATATGTTGGTGTCCTTCATCAGCTTCATCATGAAGCGCACCACCCGGTTCGTTTCGGCATGCTCCGTACCGGGGTTGTATTGCCAGTTGGTCTTGGCTGGCGGCGCCGGATCGAATGCCGGCAAGTTGATGAGGTCGTCGGCGCCCGCGTTCTTCACATAGAAGAACGTCGTCTACCACAAGCGGCAAGACTCGAGGCCATTGAACTTAAAAAAGGGGCTCCCTTGGCGGGAGCCGACGATGCAGGACCCGCATTGAACGGGGGGTTTGGGGGCAGGAATGTCCTTGCCCTGGACCGAATTGATCCGAAGGGAGAAAAAGCGGGCAAACGTCTCCCGAGCGGGATGGATGCCAATGTAGCCCTCCATGAAGGCCACAAAACAAGAAAGATAAAAAACGGCGTTGCCGGGGAGATGATGAGGTTGGAGACGATAGAAGTTAAGGAATTGACGAAAGAAATCTGAGGCAGGAAGGCCGAAGCCACGCTCGAAGTGAGCAAGAAAAACTACGACCTCACCGGGTCTGAGCACCGGTTGGATCTCGTCGCCGGGAAGCCGGCAGATGACCCCTTCCGGAATCCTCCTAGACCGGTAGAGCCAGTCTATCTCGAACTGGGTCACGTCGGAACCTCTCCAGGCTCCGCGTGTTTTGTCCTTTCCGGAGGCCCGGCTGGAGGTGCCGGCCTCTTGTTTCCGGCTGGATGCCTGGCCCATCCGGGCAGGGTCGTCGGTTAGCCCGCCGGAAGCGTTGCTATCTTGGGTGCTAGAGGTGGCCGCAGGGAGAGACTCTTCGCTAGACATGAGGATCTAGAAGATGCCGAAATCTACCAAGAAACAGTTTTCCCCGAACGAACCCACGCGCGAAGATCTACGAGTAAGAGGAAAAGCAAAACAAAGAGCGAATAAATACTCTACCGTCCCAAGATCCAAAGTGCAAGAGGAAAGGGGTAAGGGCGCATCAAGCCTAACCTGGGGCGGCGGAGTTGCGAAGGAAGAAGTTCGCTGGAGAAACGGCGAGCCCGCGGCCGGCGAGGAAGTCCGTCGGCGGCGAGGCGAAGAAGTGCTTGAGGAAAGGCGAATGCTGCGGGCACGGTGAAGTCGCTGCTGAGGTTCTCCCCGCGGCGAAGTCCGGCGGAACGGAGGCGTGAGTTCGCCGGGCGACGGGCTCGAACGAGCGGCGGCGGACGAAGAACGGCGGAGAGCACGGAGGCGAAGAACTCTGTGCGCAAGGAAGTGGGGAATGCGAAGAAGATGAGGAAGGAGCGGCGGTTGCGCTTATAAAGGAGAAGGGTAATGGGCTGGAAACCGCTGGGCCGCGGCGGTTCGCCTCGCGGCCCGCGGCGGTTCGCACCATGGGCCGCCACGTGTCAAGAAGACACACGCGAAAGACAGGAGGCCACACAGAAGTACACAGAAGATCCAGAACGGCTAGTGGGATCTGCTGCGGTGCATTAAATGCACGCGCGGGAGTCGAAGCGAATTGACAACTGACACTGGCGCGTCGGTTCACGGTGCGCATGTCTGTCAGGCGCGGGGCCCGAGATATTCTCGACTTCACCGAGGAAGCGTTTAATGGTTAAGATACCGGGAGATAAGATACCGGAGAATGACTTGCAAAGAAAAGATAAGGAGGATCCGGGCAAAGATGCCGGATCCGAGCGTGGCGCCGGATGAATCAAACCGGTATCCAAGGACATAAGAACCTGGCATGGTCTGTTGGATAGGATCCGCCAGACTATACCAGCTTCGGGGACTAATGTTGGGGGGATAACCCCCGGTATGCCAAAGGCATGCCAAACCGGATGGTTTGTGCCATCAGGATACCGGTTGGATGTTCATGCCGGAGTCTAAGATAGGCGTTTGGCTGAACAAGCTAAACCGGTATCCTCATAAGAGGGATACCGGAACCGGATAGAAAAGGTACCGGGCTGCCGGTAGGAAGGGCTTGTCGGCAAGGCTGGTCAAAGATCCTCTCCAGAGCTAGAAGACAAAGATGAGCTAAGCAAAGTAGCTTTAAACGAAGGGCTGACGATAAAGCAGAAGGTGACGAAGAAAGAAGCCGGAGGACATCAGCCTCCCTGATTAAAGAAGACCCCGGTGTCATCTATGATTAAAGTAGCTTTGTACAGTAGCAGGTAAAGTAGTTTGTCCAGTCAAAGATGCCATTAGGGTTTCTTGCACTGTAAGCCACCCTCTCCCCTATATAAGGAGAGGGGGCAGCCCTCCTTACGGGCACGCGGGTATGTAGGTAGGCAGAACCTGTAACTTGTGTGAAGCTATGAACATGGTGATCTAGAGGGAGTTCTTCCTTGTGTCTTTCTTCTTCAACCTCTGGCCTTGGCCAAGTTCTTGAGGAAACCATCCGGAATCTCTTCCCACCTGATCGCAAACCCTCCCCCGAATCCTCTTGCGTCCATTCGGCCCCAATCTAAGCCATCCTATGGCATCTGTCTGTTCACCATGACGACAAAGGTTGTGGATGTGCTGTTGCCACTAGGCATAAAACATCAGTGCTTTGTCTAAGGATATTTGTGTTGATTACATTACGCACCATACTTAATGCAATTGTCTGTTGTTTGCAACTTAATACTGGAAGGGGTGCGGACGCTAACCTGAAGGTGGACTTTTTAGGCATAGATGCATGCTGGATAGCGGTCTATGTACTTTGTCGTAATACCCAATTGAATTTCACAATACTCATCATAATATGTATGTGCATTGTCATGCCATCTTTATTTGTCAATTGCCCAACTGTAATTTGTTCACCCAACATGCTATTTCTTATCGGAGAGACACCACTAGTGAACTGTGGACCCCGGTCCATTCTTTTACATCGAATACAATCTACTGCAATACTTGTTTTACTGTTCTTTGCAAACATCATCATCCACACTATACAATTAATCCTTTGTTACAGCAAGCCGGTGAGATTGACAACCTCACTGTTAAGTTGGGGCAAAGTATTTTGGTTGTATTGTGCAGGTTCCACGTTGGCGCCGGAATCCCTGGTGTTGCGCCGCACTACACTCCTCCACCAACAACCTTCAACGTGCTTCTTGGCTCCTACTGGTTCGATAAACCTTGGTTTCTTACTGAGATAAACTTGCTGTTGTACGCATCACACCTTCCACTTGGGGTTCCCAACGGGCGTGTGCTTTACGCGTCAACAGTAGGGCCGGACCACTTCCTCCGCATCATCTTCAAGCCCACCTTTGGCAGGCTCATGATACCTAAAGCTTTCATTAAGTGGTTCGGGGAAATTCCTTCCAACATCGTTGTTATCACCAACACCGGATGCAACTGGTGGATGACTACGAGGAGAGAAGGAAATGACACATTTATCGACTAGGGGTGGACAGCCTTCGCCATCGCCCATCAGCTCAAGGTAGGCCAGTTCCTTACCTTCAAAAAGGTGTCCTCCTTCGAGTAGAGTGTAGTCATCTTCGACCACACCTGCACTGAGGTGGTGAACAGGTGCCCGTACCATGGCGATGACACCAGGTGTGTCGTCTCCGAGCATCATGTATGAAGCTAGGCTGGTACCATGTCGTGTCTAGTTGTTGTTCGTGTCTAGTGTGTTGAACTATGATCTTGTTTGTCGTGTCCAGAACTATGATCGTGTCTGAAAAATGGTGTGTCGTGAACTTGTGTCGTCTATGATCACTGCTAAGTTCTCTATCGTCTATGAATGTGTTCTTGCTTGTGATGTTGATCGCTGGCAACCTCACCACTGAAGGGAAGAGGTAAGCAGAAGTGGATTATGGGTTATAAACAAAAAGTAGTGGCACCGTTCTGGGCTGCTACAAGGCCTGAAAACCAACCTACCAAACGGGCAGAACCCAAATCTCCACGGGGCCGAAAAAACTCTGTGCAGGCCACCAACACCGTGGCTTTTATGGTCCATGGCCCATCTTAGACGCGCAGGGGGCTTCTTCCCACTGCGCCAATGGTGCAGGAAATAGATGCAGCCAACTAAACACGCCCATAGATTCCAGGTTTCCATCAAGAGTGCAAGGAGTTCAATACTACCACACCGTTTTCCAGCCAGCAGAGGTTAGGCTGCCACCATTCTTTCTCATTTGCGAAGGATGCGTGTGTAATTTATATTCGCTTAATAAACCCTATTCAAGGACCACCTCACAGTTTGTCGGACCTTAACAACAGGCTAGGTCATTAGGGTGCTACTAGTACACTTCGTTCGAAATATACATATACTATGTTTCAAAACAAAATATGGACACGTTCTAGCTCTAGTTAAGCTTCACTTCACTTGCATTGCATGTAGTGGCGGTGCTTTTGCCGATAGTATTTAACGGTAAACGGGCTGGGAGCCTAGGAGGGTAACAATTACATGGTTTCTTTTTCCATCACTGTGTGTCACTTCTGCGGTAGTTGCATGCAGAACTGAAGAAGCTCCCCATCAAAGCGATAAGAAGATTGCATGTAAATCCAACTTAGAAGGCTAACTAAATATGGTTCACTTCCTATTTGGCATGCATGATCATAATGTCGTTGTGTAATAGGTCTCTCTGCATGGAAAATATTGTTGACCTCTCAGCCCTATTTGTCCATTTGACATGTGTGGTTCCTCAACAATCTCCACATACTATGCGAAAAGAAAAACTCTACCAAGAGAACTACCAGAGCTAGTACACAAGAATTGAGGTCCATGTGCATTGGTTTATATTTCAAGATCAAAAGTTGACACGTGGCATTTCAAATTTGATACCCTTCGTGAATAGTAGTCATCGCACACTAGTGGAAAACAGACCTAATGTCGCGGGTCGTATGACCCTTTTGTCGCGGGCGGCCAGCCGCGACAAGGGAGGCGCGATAAAAGGTCACCCGCGACATAAGGTCCACCACGTGGCAGCCGCGGGGCGCGCAGGGCACGGGCCCTTTTGTTGCGGGCGGTATTACCACCCGCGACAAAAGGCCTTCTACGTGGCGCACGCACAATGCTGCTGCTTTAGGGTTTGAGAGGTGCAGCACCCCCCCCCCCGCCACCGACCCCCTTTTATTTCATTTTTTTCATTCGAAAATAAAAGTTGCATATATTTGTACGCTACTAGAAGTGGTACACGTTCATTCATTATATATATATATATAGATCGATCAAACAAATATTTGTACGCTACTAGAAGTGGTACACGATCAAAAGTCGATTCCCCTTACACATATTCGTAGATTCCCTATATATATACATGGAACTCACGATCGACAAGCGGTACTAACGACCGTCTATTTGGAGGTAGAGCATCTATTTGGACTAAACAAGCCTTTGTTGTTTATTACTTCTCTAACCAAAAGTCCCGCCGGTTCCTCCGCGATTCCTAGTAGGTGTTCCTTTGGTTGGAGTCCGTCCCGCATGAAGTCGACCTATATACGAAAATGAGATGAGTATGACTATATCGGTCTTGATAACGAAATATTGATGATAATAAATAAAGTTGTGAATGTTATTGCTTACGTCGAATTTATTTTTGTTCTGCTTCTCAGTGGTTAACATGCGAATGGACTCGCAAACGTAGTATCCATATAGATTCGTCCCTTGTGGCTGCTGGGGGCACGGTACAGGAGTAAATGTTAGCTTCTTTGCCCAGGTAATCTCCTTATGATGATTCTTCAAAGCTTGCCAAGCCCTGCCAGGCAAAAGAAAGATTGAATGAGTGGATAATTAATTGATATCTCACGAAAGATAAAGCGCGGCGATGAAGGAAATTACACTTGGAGCAACTTCTGCAAGTTGTGGAACCCGTACACGCCTCTAATCAGTGGGTCTCTTACTTCAACTATTCCCTTATCAGGTTGAATGTCTAGTAGAATCCAGTGGAAGCTGCACATGTTATGCATATACGTCAGGAATTACACTTAACATCGAGTAAGAAAAATTGAATGTGCATAAAAGATCATTAAGACTCTCACTCGTAGTTGTAAGGAAACAATATTGAATCACAGAAATATTGGTCCCCCAAAAACCTTAGTAGGTTTCCCCCCGTTTCTTCGCGTTTATGCTTTACCGTTTCAGCATGTATTTTATCTGGGTCAATAAACCCAACATTGATAATATTATTACTTTTGCATTCACGATCTTCGATCGCATAAGAGAACACATAAGATATAATGAGTATATGCAATGAAAACGAACATGAACTGAATGAAAATGAACTTATATGTAGTTAACAACTTACAAGCAATAGCAACTCATGAGAGATTTGTCGAGGGCATCTAGATTGAATAACTGCCAGAGTTCATTCATCTCAATATGGATCTCCTCCTTTCGGTAGTAATATTCCCATGGTATACTCGCCACGATGTACATTATGTTCTCCTTGCATGCATCAAGGTACCACTGATGCAAATTCCGCATATGTGTTGGCAGTTTATGCAGCTGCTCTCTGCTGACCAAGTCGGCCCCGTAGAAAAATTTAGGAGCTATATCAGCAGTGGGTAGTGCAACATCTGCTGCAGATAGCAATTCCTCCACGGTAACTGAACAGGAAGCCGCTAGCCTTGCAGCTTCTTCCATATCGAGACCACCATGTTCCTGGTACACCTTGGGAACATTAAACACTTTGAGTGCTGGGATCGATTGTTTGGGCTGATCTCCGAGGAGGGGAACTTCCTTTCTCTTTTTGCCTTTTGTCGTTTGCTTGGCCTTGAGGGGTGCACTTGTTGAACTGGACTTTTTCTCGGCTGCACTTCTAGCTGATGATTTGCTCGTGCCAGCAATGTCCTTCTCCTTAGCCTTTTTATCCTTCTTCTTGTCAATTACCTTCGCAAGAGTGCGTGTATAGTCATCCTTCTTCTCGTGTAAGTCATACTGCGATGGTGTGTTCAGAAAACTAGTAGCATATTCTATTTGCTTCTCTGTGAATGGCTCTAGCGCTGGAGGTTTTGGCTTATGAAAAAAAATCATAATTGTATTTCTTCACAATGGCATCACTTTCCTCCTCAGTACGATCGTAAGGACGGGGGGAGGAACCTTTGGTACTTTTGGGAGGGGCGACATCTTGCGGACAGGACTCTTGAAACGCTTCCGGCTGGGTGCATTCCGAGTCTTAGTGGGCGGAGGCGGCGGCGCTGGAGATGGAGATGGACTACCGATGTCGTGGTCGACGTCGTACCCACGGGGTGATGGTGGCGACATGTGATCGGTAGGAGGAGGTGATGGTGGCCTGCGATCACACCGGAGGAGGTGATGGTGACCTGCTCGGGACGGCCGGTACTAGGGGCTACCCAGCACTGGCAGCTTGATGTTCTTCTTTTCCCGGAGAATGATTTCTCCCGAGCACCTCTCCGAGTGTAAGCCCCCATCACCTCCGGGGATTTCGAGCTCCAATGTCTCCCACGACGGGACAACTGAATCCACCCCGACACGAGCATACCCAACCGGAATCGGATTGCCATGCCATGTTGCCGGCTCACCTTCGAGGTCCAAATGCCGGTAAGACATAGCCGACCACCACCTTAACGAGACACCTTCCCGAACACCTCATGGAGATCACAAGGTGTTTGCTCCTTGATTCCATCCAAGGGGTCGCCGGGACCGGCATCTATCATCATCCGTGTAGGAGGGGCCTCCGAGTCGGCCACGCTGTCTGTCTTGTCGGCTGAGATATGCCGGCGGTATTATCCGGCGGGCGCTGTCCTTTTAGTTCATTTATCTCTCGCTGCTGCTGCTGAAGCTCCCGCTGCTGCTGGTCAAGTCGGCGTTGGAACTCGGCCATCCGGTCATTCTGCACCTCCAGCTGGCGTTGTTTAGCTCTCGCTCGGCTTCTATAAGTCTCTGCGTCGGCCGGAAACCCAAGCGACCACGGAACATTAGGGCCGAAGCCTCTTGTTCGTCCTCCCTTCTCAGGAGTACCGAGGACAAGCGTCAGCAAGTCTTTCTATCTATCGGGAGCAAACTTTAGTTTTCCCGCCTTTATATCTGCCGTCACTTCAATCCATTTTTTCCTGGGTACCCTAACCCTGCTGTCACTTTCAACAATGTTCCCTGTCTTCATGTCATACTCACAACCATGCGCGAGGAACCAATTTCGAGCCCTAATGTCCCATCCTTCTCGCGTGGGTTCTGGAGTTATCCCATTCAGCTCCATCTCAGCCTCTTGTGCATCCCACTTAGGCATGGCTACTCCGTAGCCCCCTCGCCCCGTATGATGGTGATATTTCTTTTCGCTTGCATTCTTCTTGTTTTTCTTGGACAGGTTCACAGCCTCCTCTGATTCTTTGTACTTCACAAATTCTTCCCAATGATGCTCCTGCTTCGCTAGATAGTTCTCGAATAATGGAGGCTTCTTCTCTTTCTTATAATTTTTCCATAACCGGTTCTTATACGCCCGGAAAAGTTCCCCCATCTACTTAAGAGCCCATTTCTTCACTAGCGCCCTCTGCTTAGCATTCTCAGACTCCGATCCCAAATCTGGTAAAGTGAAATGTGCCATGAGGTCGCCGAAAAGTGTGTCTTTGTACCTATCGGCAACCTGATTTTCGGACACATTCTTGGTCTTGTTCCATTCTCTGATAGTGATCGGGAGACGATCTCTAACCACAACTCCGCACTGATTTTTAAATGTCACTCCGACACTCGCGGGTACCACCGGTTGGCCTTCCGGTGATATAGCTTCAATTGTGAAGTGGTCTTTTTTGCCCAACTTCTTTGCCGGGCCTCGTTTCTCAAACTTATCTTCGGAGGCCTAAGAGAATACATATAGAATTCCATTAATGCCTCTATACTAATGCCTCTATACATATGTACATATAGAATTCCATTAATACCTCGTCATGACCGGAGCCGTCGGCTTCTCCGTCACCGGAGCCGTCGGCTTCTCCATGACCGGAGCCGCGGGCTTCTCCATCACCGGAGTCGCGGGCTTCTCCATCACCGGAGTCGCGGTCTTCTCGGTCGGCTTCTGTACCATCGCGGATTATGTCCGCGAAAATGTCTTCCTGTTCCAAGTCCCGTTCGAATGGATCCATTGTTTCTGCAAAAGAATTAAATCGATAAGTACATGTTCTAACCCTAACCCTAATCAAACACTAACCAAACCCTAACCCTAATCAAACACTAACCAAACCCTAACCCTAATCGGCGACACGTGTTTGCGAGAGGGAGAGGGTGTCGGCGATGCGTGTTTGCGAGAGGGAGAGGGTGTCGGCGACGCTTGTTTGCGAGAGGGAGAGGGTGTCGGCGACGCGTGTTTGCGAGAGGCTCGGGTGTTCGCGAGAGGTAGAGGAGAGGGAGAGAGAGGGGAGTTGCGGCGTCGAGTGATCGCGAGAGGGAGAGGGAGCACGGGACGAGGGCGATTGCGCGAGAGGGAGAGGAGAGGGCCGGTGTCGGCGTCGGGGGTGTTCGCGAGAGGGAGTCGTCCGCTAGGGCTATGTACTATAACTAAATACACTAAATAACTAACTAAATACATATACTAAAAAACTAAAAAAGTAACTAACAAATTAACTATTAAACTAACTACTAATTACATAAAAACTAAAACAACTAAAACATTAACTAATTAACTAACTAAACCTAAAAACTAAAACAATTACAGAAACTTAAAAACTAAAACAATTACAGAAATTTAAAAACTAAAACAAATACAGTAATTAAAAAAAGTAAAAAAAAGGGCTCCACATCGGCGGCGGTAGCCAGGGCGCTACCTCGATCCTGCAGCGGGCGAAGCGGCGGCCCGAGGCGCGGCGGCGGCGGCCGAGGGCGAGGCGCGGCGCAGAGGCGGGGAAGACGGCGGCAGCGGAGGCGCGGCCCGAGAGGCAGAACAGCGCGGCGCAGAGGTGGGGAAGACGGCGGCGGCGGCCGGAGGCGAGGCGCAGAGGCGGGGGCGGCGCAGAGGGCGGCGGCAGGAGGCGAGGAAGACGGTGGCCGGAGGCGAGGAAGACGGTGGCGGCGCGCGGCGCGAAATTTTGGCAGCCTGGCGGCGCGATGCGTTAGGGTTTGGCCTCCGGGTGTTGCGGGTGGGCGGCCCGCCCACGACGCGCGAGTTTATATACGGACACCCCTTTTGTCACGGGTGGTGGCTCAACCCGCGACAAAAGGCCCCCCTTTAATCGCGACCCGTGGCACGACCCGCGACAAAAGGGGGGGTCTTTTATCGCGGGTTGAGCCACCACCCGCGACAAAAGGCCCTTTTGGCTGATCCGTGGCACTGCGCATCCAACGGCTCCGGCCGTTTGAATCCAACGGCCTGGAGCCGTTGGACACGGATCAGCCTCTGTTTTTTCTTTTTTCTTCTTTTTTTCTTTTTTGTTTTTTCCTATTTCAATAACTTTTAAATGGTAAATCAAATAGAAAAGTGTTATATATGAATATTTGTCAGAAAAATACAATGAACATGAATATGACATCCATATAACTATTTGCATCTCACAATGAACATAGTCGTGTATGTTTCACCCCTAATGATATGCGGAGTGACACCGAGTAAGGTTTCACCTCGCCACGTGTCGCCGCCGCTTCCACGTGCCTCGCCCGTCGCTGCCGGCGTGCGACGTTTGTAGCCGTGGCTTACACGTGCCTCGCCACGTGTCGCCGCCTCTTCCACGCGCCTCGCGCCGTCGCTGCCGGCGTGCGACGTGTGTAGCCGTGGCTTACACGTGCCTCGCCACGTGTTGCCGCCGCTTCCACGTTCCTCGCCCCGTCGCTGCCCGCGTGCGACGTGTGTAGCCGTGGCTTACACGTGCCTCGCCACGTGTCGCCGCCGCTTCCACGTGCCTCGCCCCGTCGCTGCCCGCATGCGCTATATAGAGCGACGAGTGCGGGCGCAACCACACGTCTCCACCGCCTCTGCTCATTCATCTCCGGGATGCCTCCACGTCGTCGAGGGGCGTCCGGTTTCCGTGGCGTTCGAGTGCGTCCGAGCGGTAGGTTCTACGCCGAGATACGCGCCGGTGGCTTCCGCCTCACCCTCGGCACGTACAACACGCCGGAGCTGGCGGCGCGCGCTTACGACGCGGCGGCGTGGCGTTTTCGGCGGCCACGGCGCGACATGAACTTCCTGGATGTTGAATCGCTAGAGGAGGCAGAGTTCCTCGCGCCACCGCCGTGCCTCGTCGATGACGAGGACCGTCGCCGGCACCGCCAGGTGCAGCGTAGGATCGCCATCGCCGAGCACGACGAGCAGTTGATGCGCCAGTGGAGGGCGCAGTTCCCCAACGACGTCGACAACACCGACGCGTTCTTCGCTATCCTTAGGGCACAACGCAGGTCCAACAGGCGCCACCGTCGGGCCGTCGCCACCTTCGAGCTCGAGAACCCGAATACAACTTGGACCGAAAACGACCCTCGGTGTGAAGGAGATATGCCCTAGAGGCAATAATAAATTGGTTATTATTATATATCTTTATGTTTATGATAAATGTTTATATACCATGCTATAATTGTATTAACCGAAACATTAGTACATGTGTGATATGTAAACAACAAAGAGTCCCTAGTATGCCTCTTAACTAGCTTGTTGATTAATGGATGATTAGTTTCATAATCATGAACATTGGATGTTATTAATAACAAGGTTACATCATTGTATGAATGATGTAATGGACACACCCAATTAAGCGTAGCATAAGATCACGTCATTAAGTTATTTGCTATAAGCTTTCGATACATAGTTACCTAGTCCTTATGACCATGAGATCATGTAAATCACTTATACCGGAAAGGTACTTTGATTACACCAAACGCCACTTGCATAAATGGGTGGTTATAAAGGTGGGATTAAGTATCCGGAAAGTATGAGTTGAGGCATATGGATCAATAGTGGGATTTGTCCATCCCGATGACGGATAGATATACTCTGGGCCCTCTCGGTGGAATGTCGTCTAATGTCTTGCAAGCATATGAATAAGTTCATAAGAGACCACATACCACGGTACGAGTAAAGAGTACTTGTCGGGAGACGAGGTTGAACAAGGTATAGAGTGATACCGATGATCAAACCTCGGACAAGTAAAATATCGCGTGACAAAGGGAATTGGTATCGTATGTGAATGGTTCATTCGATCACTAAAGTCATCGTTGAATATGTGGGAGCCATTATGGATCTCCGGATCCCGCTATTGGTTATTGGTCGGAGTGAGTACTCAACCATGTCCGCATAGTTCGCGAACCGTAGGGTGACACACTTAAAGTTGGATGTTGAAATGGTAGAACTTGAATATGGAATGGAGTTCGAATATTTGTTCGGAGTCCCGGATGAGATCCCGGACATCACGAGGAGTTCCGGAATGGTCCGGAGAATAAGATTCATATATAGGAAGTCATTTTATGAGATTTAAAATGATCCGGAAGGTTCTATGGAAGGTTCTAGAAGGTTCTAGAAAAGTCCGGAAGAAACCACCAAGGAAGGCGGAGTCCCGGAGGGACTCCACCTCCATGGCCGGCCAACCCTAGAGGGGGAGGAGTCCCAAGTGGACTCCCCCTATGGGGGCCGGCCACCCCCCCACATGGAAGGGGGGAATCCCACCCCAAGTGGGATTCCCACCTTGGGTAGGTTTCCCTATCACATGGAAGGTTTTGGGTTCGAGTCTTATTCGGAGACTTGTAGTCCAACACTTGGGGCTTCCACCTATATAATGAGGGGCCAAGGGGAGGGGGCCAGCCACCCCAAGACCACAGCCTGGCCGCACCCCCTTAGTGGCCGGCCACCCCCTCCCAAACCCTAGCCGCCCCCTTCTCCTCCAACGCTCCCGCACGCTTAGCGAAGCTCCGCCGGAGTTCTCCACCGCCACCGACACCACGCCGTCGTGCTGTCGGATTCAAGAGGAGCTACTACTTCCGCCTACTTCCGCTGCCCACTGGAACGGGAGGTGGACGTCGTCTTCATCAACAACCGAACGTGTGACCGAGTACGGAGGTGTTGCCCGTTCGTGGCGCCGTGATCAAGATCTTCTACGCGCTTTTGCAAGCGGCAAGTGAACGTCTACCGCAGCAACAAGAGCCTCATCTTGTAGGCTTTGGAATCTCTTCAAGGGTGAGACTCGATAATCCCCTCGTTGCTACCGTCTTCTAGATTGCATCTTGGCTTGGATTGCGTGTTTGCGGTAGGAAAATTTTTGTTTTCTATGCAACGTTATCCTACAGTGGTATCAGAGCCGTGTCTATGCATAGATGGGTTGCACGAGTAGAACACAATGGTTTTTTTGGGCGTTGATGCTCTCGTTGTCTTTAGTTTGAGTACTTTGCATCTTTGTGGCATAGTGGGATGAAGCGGCTCGGACTAACTTTACATGACCGCATTCATGAGACTTGTTCCTCGTTCGACATGCAACTTGTATTGCATAAGAGGCTTTGCGGGTGTCTGTCTCTCCTACTATAGTGAAGATTCAATTTACTCTTCTATTTGACAACATTAGTATCAACGTTGTGGTTCATGTTCGTAGGTAGATTAGATCTCTCTCGAAAACCCTAAACCACGTAAAATATGCAAACCAAATTAGAGACGTCTAACTTGTTTTTGCAGGGTTTGGTGATGTGATATGGCCATAATGTGATGATGAATATGTATGAGATGATCATTATTGTATTGTGGCAACCGGCAGGAGCCTTATGGTTGTCTTTAAATTTCATGTTGAGTAGTATTTCAAAGTAGTTGTAATAGTTGCTACATGGAGGACAATCATGAAGACGGCGCCATTGACCTTGACGCTACGCCGACGATGATGGAGATCATGCCCGAAGATGATGGAGATCATGTCCGTGCTTTGGAGATGAAGATCAAAGGCGCAAAGACAAAAGGGCCATATCATATCACATATGAACTGCATGTGATGTTAATCCTTTTATGCATCTTATTTTGCTTAGATCGCGACGGTAGCATTATAAGATGATCCCTCACTAAAATCTCAAGATAATAAAGTGTTCATCCTTAGTAGCACCGTTGCCAAGACTTGTCGTTTCGAAGCATCTCGTGATGATCGGGTGTGATAGAATCAACAAGTGCATACAACGGGTGCAAGACAGTTTTGCACATGCGGATACTAAGGTGGCCTTGACGAGCCTAGCATGTACAGACATGGTCTCGGAACACGTGATACCGAAAGGTAGAGCATGAATCATATGGTTGATATGATGAACACTTTGAGTGTTCACCATTGAAATCACACCTTGTCTCGTGATGATCGGACTTAGCTGCGGTGGATTTGGTTCGTGTGATCACTAAGACAATGCGAGGGATATTGTTTTGAGTGGGAGTTCACCTAGATTTTTAATTATGTTGAATTAAAATTTGAACTCAATTTGTCATAAACTTTGTCTAAACTTTTGCAAATATATGTTGTAGAGATGGCGTCCCCAATCAATTTTAACCAGTTCCTAGAGAAAGAAAAACTTAAGAGCAATGATAGCAACTTCACCTATTGGTTCCGTCATGTGAGGATCTTCCTCTCTGGCGGAAATCTGCAATATGTGCTTGATGCACCGCTAGGTGACCCTCCTGCAGAAACTGAAACCGATGAAGTAAAAGTTATTTACGAGACTCGGAAAACTCGGTACTCTCAAGTTCAGTGTGCCATCCTGTGCAGTCTGGAATCCGATCTTCAAAAACGTTTTGAGCACCACGATCATCATGAGTTGATGAAAGAGCTGAAAGCTATTTTTGAGACTCATGCGGCCGTGGAATGCTATGAAGCATCGAAACATTTCTTCAGCTGCATGATGGAAGAAGGCAGCTCTGTTAGTGAGCACATGCTCGCCATGACCGGGCATGCGAAGAAACTCAGTGACTTGGGAATAGTGATTCCTAATAGACTGGGGATTAATCGTGTCCTTCAATCACTGCCACCAAGTTACAAGAACTTTGTGATGAACTACAATATGCAGAACATGAACAAGGAGTTACCCGAACTCTTTGGCATGCTAAAAGCTGCTGAGATTGAGATCAAGAAAGAGCACCAAGTGTTGATGGTCAACAAGACCACCAGTTTCAAGAAACGAGGGCAAGTCTAAGGGAAAATTCAAGAAGGGTGGCAAGAAAGCTGCCACGCCTCCTATGAAACGTAAGAACGGCCCTAAGCCCGATGCTGAGTGCTATTATCGCAAGGAGAAGGGACACTGGAAGCGTAATTGCTCCAAGTATCTGGCTGATCTGAAGAGCGGCCTTGTCAAGAAGAAGAAAGAAGGTATATATGATATACATGTTATAGATGTTTATCTCACTGGTTCTCGTTCTAGTACCTGGGTATTTGATACTGGTTCAGTTGCTCATATTTGTAAATCGAAACAGGAACTAAAGAATAAACGAAGACTACTGAAAGATGAAGTGACGATGCGCGTTGGAAATGGATCCAAAGTCGATGTGATCGCTGTCGGCACACTTTCTCTACATCTACCTTCGGGATTAGTTTTAAGCCTAAATAATTGTTATTTTGTACCTACGTTGAGCATGAACATTATATCTGGATCTTGTTTAATGCAAGACAGTTATTCATTCAAGTCTGAGAATAATGGTTGTTCTATTTTTATGAATAATATCTTTTATGGTCGAGCACCTGAAAAGAATGGCTTATTTCTGTTAGATCTCGATAGTAGTGATACGCATATACGTAACATTGATGCTAAGCGAATTAAATTGAATGATAATTCTACTTATATGTGGCACTCGTCGTCTTGGTCATATTGGAGTGAAACGCATGAAGAAACTCCATACTGATGGATTACTTGAATCACTTGACTTTGAGTCACTTGATAGATGCGAAGCATGTCTAATGGGAAAAATGACTAAGACTCCATTTTCTGGTATGATGGAGCGAGCTACTAACTTATTGAAAATCATACATACCGATGTGTGCGGACCAATGAGCGTAGCATCGCGCGGTGGTTATCGTTATGTTCTAACCTTCACGAGATGATCCGAGTAGATATGGGTATATCTATTTCATGAAACATAAATCCGAAACTTTCGAGAAGTTTAAGGAATTCCAAAGTGAAGTAGAAAATCAACGTAACAAGAAGATTAAATTTCTATGATCTGATCGTGGACGTGAATATCTGAGTTATGAGTTTGGCATGCATTTAAAGAAATGCGGAATACTTTCACAATTGACACCGCCGGGAACACCACAACGAAATGGTGTGTCCGAACGTCGTAATCGAACTCTCTTAGATATTGTTCATTCTATGATGTCTCTTACTGATTTGCCGTTATCATTTTGGAGTTATACATTAGAGACAGCCGCATTCACTTTAAATAGAGCACCATCAAAATCTGTAGAAACGACACCGTATGAATTATGGTTTAACAAGAAACCTAAGCTGTCGTTCCTGAAAGTTTGGGGTTGCGAAGCCTATGTAAAGAAGTTACAACCGGACAAGCTAGAACCCAAAGCGGAGAAATGCGTCTTCATAGGATACCCTAAGGAAACTATAGGGTATACTTTCTATCACAAATCCGAAGGCAAAATATTTGTTGCTAAGAACGGAACCTTTCTTGAGAAAGAATTTCTCACTAAAGAAGTGACTCGGAAGAAAAGTAGAACTCGATGAGATTGATGAATCTATACTCGTTGATCGAGTAGCGCAAGTACCGGAAGTTGTACTGTACCGCCTACACCGGCAACCAGAGGAAGCTAATGATAATGATCATGAAACTTCGAACGAGGAAACTACTAAACCTCGCAGATCGACAAGGGAACGTGCCACTCCTGATTGGTATGATCCTTGTCTAAATGTCATGATTGTGGATAACAATGATGAGGACCCTGCGACGTATGAAGAAGCGATGATGAGCCTAGATTCCAACAAATGGCAAGAAGCCATGAAATCCGAAATGGGATCCATGTATGATAACAAAGTATGGACTTTGGTAGACTTACCCGATAGCCGAAAGGCTGTCGAGAATAAATGGATCTTCAAGAGAAAAACAGATGCTGATGGTAATATTACTGTCTATAAAGCTCGACTTGTCGCAAAGGGTTTTCGACAAGTTCAAGGAGTTGCCTACGATGAGACTTTCTCACCTGTAGCGAAGCTAAAATCTGTGAGGATTTTGTTAGCAATAGCTGCATTTTTCGATTATGAGATTTGGAAGATGGATGTCAAAACGGCGTTCCTTAATGGATACATTGAGGAAGAGTTGTATATGGTACAACCCAAAGGTTTTGTCGATCCTAAAAATGCTGACAAAGTATGCAAACTTCAGCGTTCAATCTATGGACTGAAGCAAGCATCAAGAAGTTGGAACCGACGCTCCGATAAGGTGATCAAAGACTTCGGGTTTATACAGTGTCATGGAGAGGCCTGTATTTACAAGAAAGTGAGTGGGAGCTCTGTAGCATTCCTGATATTATATGTAGATGACATATTATTGATTGGGAATGATATAGAACTATTAAGCAATGTAAAAGGTTATTTGAATAATAGTTTTTCAATGAAAGACCTTGGTGAAGCATCGTATATATTAGGCATCAAGATTTATAGAGATAGATCAAGACGCCTAATAGGGCTATCACAGAGTACATATCTGGACAAGATTCTAAAGAAGTTTAGAATGGACGAAAGTAAGAAAGGGTTCTTACCTATGTTACTGAGGCAAGGTCTTGAGTAAGACTCAAGGACCGGCTACGGCAGAAGAAAGAGAAAGGATGAGTAATATCCCCTATGGCTCGGCGAGTAGGATCTATCATGTATGCCATGCTATGTACTAGACCGGATATAGCGCATGCTTGTTAGTTTGACTAGCAGATATCAAAGTGATCCAGGAATGGAACACTGGACAGCGGGTCAAGAATATCCTGAAGTACTTGAAAAGAACTAAGGATATGTTTCTTTGTTATGGAGGTGACCAAGAGCTCGTTGTAAGTGGTTACACCGATGCAAGTTGGAACACTGATCCCGATGACTCTAAGTCACAGTCTGGGTACGTGTTTATATTGAATGGTGCTGCAGTAAGCTGGGCAAGCTCGAAGCAGTGCACGGTGGCGAAGTCTTCAACAGAATCAGAGTACATAGCGGCTTTAGAGGCTTCATCAGAAGCGGTATGGATGAAGAGGTTCATTGTAGAGCTCGGTGTGGTTCCTAGTGCATTGGACCCTTTAATCATTTACTGTGATAACATGGTTGCCATCACCAATGCACAAGAGCCAAGGTCACACAAGAGGCTGAAGCATATCAAGCTGCGTTACCACTCGATTCGCGAGTACATCGAAGATGGAGAATTAAAGATTTGCAAAGTACACACTGATCTGAATGTAGCAGATCCATTGACTAAAGCTCTCCCTAGGGCAAAGCATGACCAACACCAGAATGCCATGGGTGTTAGGTATATAACAATGTAATCTAGATTATTGACTCTAGTGCAAGTGGGAGACTGAAGGAGATATGCCCTAGAGGCAATAATAAAGTGGTTATTATTATATATCTTTATGTTTATGATAAATGTTTATATACCATGCTATAATTGTATTAACCGAAACATTAGTACATGTGTGATATGTAAACAACAAAGAGTCCCTAGTATGCCTCTTAACTAGCTTGTTGATTAATGGATGATTAGTTTCATAATCATGAACATTGGATGTTATTAATAACAAGGTTACATCATTGTATGAATGATGTAATGGACACACCCAATTAAGCGTAGCATAAGATCACGTCATTAAGTTATTTGCTATAAGCTTTCGATACATAGTTACCTAGTCCTTATGACCATGAGATCATGTAAATCACTTATACCGGAAAGGTACTTTGATTACACCAAACGCCACTGCGTAAATGGGTGGTTATAAAGGTGGGATTAAGTATCCGGAAAGTATGAGTTGAGGCATATGGATCAACGAGTGGGATTTGTCCATTCCGATGACGGATAGATATACTCCGGGCCCTCTCGGTGGAATGTCGTCTAATGTCTTGCAAGCTTATGAATAAGTTCATAAGAGACCACATACCACGGTACGAGTAAAGAGTACTTGTCGAGAGACGAGGTTGAACAAGGTATAGAGTGATACCGATGATCAAACCTCGGACAAGTAAAATATCGCGTGACAAAGGGAATTGGTATCGTATGTGAATGGTTCATTCGATCACTAAAGTCATCGTTGAATATGTGGGAGCCATTATGGATCTCCAGATCCCGCTATTGGTTATTGGTCGGAGTGAGTACTCAATCATGTCCGCATAGTTCGCGAACCGTAGGGTGACACACTTAAAGTTGGATGTTGAAATGGTAGAACTCGAATATGGAATGGAGTTCGAATATTTGTTCGGAGTCCCGGATGAGATCCCGGACATCACGAGGAGTTCCGGAATGGTCCGGAGAATAAGATTCATATATAGGAAGTCATTTTATGAGATTTAAAATGATCCGGAATGTTCTATGGAAGGTTCTAGAAGGTTCTAGAAAAGTTCGGAAGAAACCACCAAGGAAGGTGGAGTCCCGGAGGGACTCCACCTCCATGGCCGTCCAACCCTAGAGGGGGAGGAGTCCCAAGTGGACTCCCCCTATGGGGGCCGGCCACCCCCCCACATGGAAGGGGGGAATCCCACCCCAAGTGGGATTCCCACCTTGGGTAGGTTTCCCTATCACATGGAAGGTTTTGGGTTCGGGTCTTATTCGGAGACTTTTAGTCCAACACTTGGGGCTTCCACCTATATAATGAGGGGCCAGGGGGAGGGGGCCGGCCACCCCAAGACCACAGCCTGACCGCACCCCCTTAGTGGCCGGCCACCCCCTCCCAAACCCTAGCCGCCCCCTTCTCCGCCAACGCTCCCGCACGCTTAGCGAAGCTCCGCCGGAGTTCTCCACCGCCACCGACACCACGTCGTCGTGCTGTCGGATTCAAGAGGAGCTACTACTTCCGCTGCCCGCTGGAACGGGAGGTGGACGTCGTCTTCATCAACAACCGAACGTGTGACCGAGTACGGAGGTGCTTCCCGTTCGTGGCGCCGTGATCAAGATCTTCTACGCGCTTTTGCAAGCGGCAAGTGAACGTCTACCGCAGCAACAAGAGCCTCATCTTGTAGGCTTTGGAATCTCTTCAAGGGTGAGACTCGATAATCCCCTCGTTGCTACCGTCTTCTAGATTGCATCTTGGCTCGGATTGCGTGTTCGCGGTAGGAAAATTTTTGTTTTCTATGCAACGTTATCCTACACGGTGGGATGACATTTGGACGGAGACAACCTCCGACAACGAGTAGAGACTAGACTAGTAATTTATCTATTTTATTGTAATTTCAATAAAGTCGTTGTCGGTTCTATTAGTTTAAATTTAGTTTATAAAGTCGTTGACGGTTGTTTTTGTTCAATAAAGTGGTTGACACGAAATTTATTACGACTGAACTGAAATTAAAGTACAGAGCTCAACTGAAAATTAAGATACATGGCCAGATTCGAATGTTGGAGCCATTCAATCAAATTCGTGCCTAGCCCTATAATAGTCGCCACTGTAGTCATCATAGTCGCCGACGTCATCGTTGCTAGCATCGGGGTCGCGGTTGTCCAACCTCGGCGGGTGAGCACGCGTGGGCTGGGATTGAGGGTAGCGCAGGCGGGGGCCACGATAGGCCATGACGCTGCGGAGAGTCCGGCCGCGCCACCACATCCGACGGCCGGCCTCGTTGAAGTTCGAAGGAGGCGGGCCGTCCTCCTCGTACACGGCAACCGCCCTCTCACGCCGATTTATGAAGAAGGCTGTCCCAAGTCGGGCTGTAGTCGGGATGCCACTGGGGATTCCTCCGCTGCTCAGGCGTGAGCTCGAAATAGTAGTGGTTCGTGATGGCCATCTCGCGTGGCACACCAAGAGGGATAGGAGGGACCGGTACGCCTCCGACGCTCAGCAACCAGCCGGTCGGGACGCGGTAGCCGGGCGGGCAGGGGTAGTTCGAGGCGCAAAGTGCCTCCGCCTCCCGGGGTGTTAGACATACGATGGAAGCCATGTGAGAGAGTGATGAGGTTTGCAGATATGAGTCCAAGCCTACATATATATAGTGGAAAAATGGCGGGAATGCGGGAAGAAAATAGGCGGGAATTAACGAAGTGGCGCGCGAAACTTTCATCCCGGGTGGAGGCTCAAACCGGGACAAAAGGCTGGGGAGGCTTATCTAGGAGGGCCTTTTGTCACGGTTGGTGGCTGCAACCGGGACTAAAGCTGTCGGCGGGATAAGGATGTGTCGGTAACCTTTTGTCACGGTTGGTGGCTGCAACCGGGACTAAAGCTGTCGGCAGGATAAGGACGCGTGGGTGGACGCACTGCTCGATGAGATAAAGCATGTAGCGCATGACGCCTCGTCGAAGGAATAAGACAAAGTAGAAGCGGTGCCGTGCCTATAAAAGGAGAATCGATACGCCTTGCCAAGAAAATCAACAAGCCAAGCTACGGTTGCATTCCCATGGATGAAGGAAAGGGTTCTCATTATTACATAAATGTAGAGATTGTCTTGGGAACTATATATGAAGAATACATTATTACATCGCCATCTAGTGTTGTGATCTTCTACGCCGTAGTCATGGAGAATCTTCATCATTTAGCAAGATGCTTGGGTCAATTTTCACCGTGAAGGGTGGAATTTCTTTAAACTTATTATAATCTTCTGACATGTCTGTCTTGTCATCCACTCCCACGATGTTT
Source organism: Lolium rigidum (assembly GCF_022539505.1). Taxonomy (NCBI): domain Eukaryota; kingdom Viridiplantae; phylum Streptophyta; class Magnoliopsida; order Poales; family Poaceae; genus Lolium; species Lolium rigidum. The sequence goes on from NC_061510.1 coordinate 281,770,032, forward strand.
CTTTTCCCCGAAAGAACTATGTGGCGCTTTGGCTCCTCGGTTGATGTATTCTTTTGTTGATTTCTTTTTCTTGATTTGCTAGACATGTACTTCACGTAGAAAACTTGAGCCACCTCGGCTGGCTAGGACAAAAGGCTCGTCCGAGTACGCAAGATTGTTGGGATCCATCTGTTATCATACCGTACTTATCGTCAATATGTATAGCGCTGAGCTTCACCCATTTGCACCGAAACAAAGGGACCTTAAAAGTGGGACCATAGTCAAGTTCCCATATCTCCTCTATTTACATATAATATGTGGTGGTCTGCCCATTCTCGTCTTTTGCATCGAAGCGGACACCGCTGTTTTGGTTGGTGCTCTTTTTATCTTGGTTGATCGTGTAAAATGTATTCCCATTTATCTCGTACCCTTGGAATGTACATATGTTTGAAGATGGTAACCTGGCCAACAAGTACAGCTGCTCCACAACAGATGGGTCATTAATGAGATGTCTTTGCAACCAACTGCCGAAGGTATTCATGTGTTGACGTGTAATCAAGGACTCGGGCTGGCCTGGGTTTATTTCTCGTAAAACATTCTTATGTTTCTCGATGTACGGAGCCACCAAGCTGGAATTGTATAGAACTGTGTAGTGTGCTTGATTGAAAGAAATCTTGTCCCTGCACACCGTTTCTTTCCTTCCTAGTGTGCCTTTTCCAGTCAGCCTCCAATCATACCGAGATTCAGGAACACCAATCGGCTTAAGGTCAGGAAGAAAGTCAACACAAAACTCAATGACCTCCTCAGTTCCGTAGCCCTTTGAGATAGTTCCTTCCGGCCTAGCTCGGTTATGAACATATTTCTACTCTTAAAAGTCGCAAGACTACTCGGCCAGCTAGAGCACACAAAGGGGCAAAAGAATCTTGTTCGTTCAATGGCATTGCAACAGTAAATATCCAGCCCCGCTTTTGACAGCAGCCGTTGGATGCGGTAGTTCCTTTTCTCACTCGTGGCTTGTCTGAATGAATCTATGACGTCTGGGACCATTCGTGAGTGGGGTCGGCGAGCAGAGGCAACTATGCTGCTCGTTCACGTCACGTTTCTTCCCTCATTTTCCTGTGCGCGTGGAGATGGGTCAAAACCCTAGATCGTGCCCACGGACAAAAATCCCCCAGCCATTTCCCCCATGTGTGTGGCGGCGACGACAGCGTGCGGGAGGAGGAGGGAGGCGGAGCTGCGGCGGCCGCCCCAAGTGAAGAAGCCGGCCGCCCTAGGTGGAGAAGAGGAGCTGCGGAGGGCCTGAATGGGTGGGAGCCGTCATCCCGGAGCCGCCGTCGCGCAGCCGCCGTTGTCCGTGGGCTCCGACGCCGTTTGGGAGGCCCGTGGGTGGTGGAGAAGCGTGATTGGAGAGGATGCGGGGGAGGAGGGAGGCAGAGCTGTGTCGGCCGCCCCGCGCCTTCGCCCTCACCCTTGCCGGCTCCCGACGCCAGTCCTACGCCCGGGAGACGCTCGCCGCTGGGCCTTCGCCGCCGCTGGGCTCGCCCTTATCTCTCCTCCTCAAGCGAGGTCGTTTTTGGGGTGGCGCTGGGCCAGAGGCGGAAGTGCAGCGAGGGGCGGCGTTGGGCCGTAGGTGAAGGAGCAGCGAGGGGCGGCTCTTGGGGCGGCGCTGTGTGAAGAAGGTGCCGGGGGCAGGCCGGCTGGTGCAGGCCGCGCTCCCTCGCCCATGCCCTCGCTCGTCGTCTTCCTGGTCGCCTCTTCCCCAACCTTAGGCTATAAGCAGAGCAAGGAATTGAATGGTAAATGGGGGCGGCTGACGAAGGTGACCACCGGAGTCCGCTAAAGCAGACCTCATACGCCACTGAATGCATTCTGCAATTTCTCCTCCCAAGGTATGGCAATTGTTTGCAAATCCTAGATTTGTTAAGCCTTGTGTAGATGGAGAATTTGTTTAGATTGGTTGAGGAGAGGAAACAAATCCGTGGCCTATAGCTTTCGTTGGGGAAGATGGAGCACCAAAACCGCACAATTGGTTTAGATGATTGTTTTAATCTTGTGTTTCAGTCCATTTTCTGTCAATCTTGCGTTTTAATTGCTTATCATAAATATTATGAATCTCCGGCATACGAGGCCATGAATATGACCATTCGTTCTTCTCTCTGTACATCAGATTGGTCTTCTGGAATCCACTACTGCAGTGAGCTTTGAGAAAGTGGACTCAAGCAAACTTTTAGAGACAAAGTAGATCTTGCAGCAGCTCCACTCAACTCATTCCCCTACAACATTGGATAGGTATTTTCTCCAGATATTATAGGCGACAGTGTGAGTCATGAAATACCATCTAACCTTGTTCTTATTTCTCTTCCAGGTAGCCTACTTTGTAGCTAATCTTTCATGCCTAAAGAGAATATTCTTTCGGCGTGCTTATGTTTGTTGTCATGTGAAAATTGGATTGAATAGTGCAGAGTTTGAAGACATGGAGGTTCTGCTCGACAAGCTCTTTGTGCCCAAGCTCGAAAGTGCTTTATATTGCAACCAGGTGATGTTTGTAACCTGCCAATATCCGCTCCTAAATTGTCGCTTCTTGTTAGGTATTTAGAAGTGTTAGTTATTGTTGTCCTCAGTTAGCACGTACAAAACTATGGATGTTTACTGAAGTTTGGTGATATTTTGATGCTTTGGATAGGCAACGGTGCATCATTTATGGGTTAATGTTTTACATTCCATTAAAAGATACCGTGAGGTTTCCATTATTCAAACTTTTTCATAAAAGCTTTGCTTTTGAAGATATTGAACTTGGCTCAGGTATACTTTCAAATTTCTAAAAGGTGTTGTGGTTTTTAGCAAGGAATTTTTTCTCTCTTATTATAAATAGACGGATTTTCCTTTTAAAAGAATGCATAGCTTTTCTATCATTCTATTTGTTTCTGAATCTGAATCATTTAAATAATATCGATAATCACACTGAATTTTTAAAATCCTGGCAATCGAAGTTATCTTTCATGTGCCAACTTTAGGATGCAGGAAGTTCCGTCAAGCAACTGTGCTTTACTCATAAAAAAATAAGTACTTAAATTGATTATTGATTTTATATCACACTTGAGCAGTTTGTCCCCAAATTTAAAATTTACCGTTCAAATTTAGTCAAGCTGGACTTTTTGTGTTTCCAGAGGAGTACTCTATCGTGGGTCAAAATAATTGGTATTTTTTCTTTGCTCAGATTCATTGCAGTCAAAAGGATATGGGCTTTGTGGGTCAAAATAATATGGGCTTTGTTGTGTTTTGCCAGGTCTCTCCTATTCATGTGTTGTTTGCTCCCAGGTCCGTGTTCTTTGCCATAGCTGCCTCACTTAAAACAGCAATTGTCACTCAACAGCAAGTCTCCACAACTGTAGAAAGGTTTATTTCTTTATCCATTTTCTCTTTTACTTGTTAATGACATCTTTATTCTAAGTCAATCCTTGCACTCGGTCCGGGTAGTATCGTTAATATCATATTAATCTGTAATCCACGTAGTATTGCCAGGTTGCTCAGAGTCTACTAGAACACTTCTCAATTAGAACCACTGAGATTGATTTATGTAAGGAGTATGTTTTGTGCAAGCTGCTGGCTTAGTACACAAAGCTGCGTGATGCTGAGCACAACCAGATTCCATAGAATATACTTTCTTTTTTAAAGAGATGTGCAAGTGTGTACCGCTTCTTTGCAAAATATACATGAAGGCAGTCCAATGCTTGTTTAAAAGTGTGTACTACTTCTTTGCAAAATATACATGAAGGCAGTCCAATGCTTGTTTACAAGTGTTTTTATTAGCATTTTTTTTTTGCTCGACTAATCAGGACATTGGTCTGGAAATGATCATTTGACCTTGTTTTGCTTGGGGTATATGGCGTTAGAACTATCACTTTCTCTTTACAATGAATGTTGAGGGTACTCGATAAGCTCCTTTTGTGGAGTGTAAAACTAATAGCATGTTTATTTAGCACTGCAACAATAGCATATAAATATATGGTCCCTCTCATTATTCTGTAATATTTCTTGATATAATAAATTTATAATTCACATGATAGGAGTTTAATTATATACCATCATGTCTGTTAATTTAAGAAAATACTAGCTTGCAGCTAAGCTCATTGTTGGAGACATGTTTTTGCTGAGTTAGGGTTCTTTTGTGAAGACCATTGATATGTATTAATCTGGACATGTTCTCGCTGAGTTGTATCTTGGGCCACCTTGCTTTTCTTATCACGTGTCGTTAGATTTCTTTTATTGCATCTTCCGTTTATATTTGTCCAAAGTACCGGAGACACTGGTAGAAAAACAGGCTTCGGGTGAGCCCCATAAGTCGCGAAGCTGCAGGAACCGCGACTAATGGTACCTTTAGTCGCGGTTCGGGAGGCGAACCGCGACCAAAGGCCTGGGCCCGTGGCGCTCGGTGGCCAGCCGGTGCACGTGGGAGTCTTTAGTCGCGGTTGGCCAGGCCAACCGCGACTAAAGTGCTCGAAGGCCTTTAGTCGCGGTTGGCCAGGCCAACCGGGACTAAAGCCCCTCCCCTATATATACCCATCCAGCAGAGCCAACACTTAGCCATTTGGTGCCATTCTCTTCACAAGCTTCACAAGTGGGTGTTAGGTTTGCTTTTGGTTCCTCTTATGCACATAAGGTGTTTGATGAAATGCCCCAAGAGCATGAAACAAACATGATATGAAGTGTTGGAGCCACACTTGAGCTTTCTCATTTATTTTTTCCTCCTCGATCGCGGTTAGCAACTTGAACCTTTGATGTGTCGTTGATAAAATGTGCATGTGTGTGTAGTTCATTGTTTAATTTATATTGTTTGTAGCTAGTTAGTTTAACAAATGGATGATGGTTAATTATATATTTTATATTATAATAATGCAGATGAATCGACAATGGATGTACGGTAACCGACTCTCCGGCGAGTTCAGTGCGGGTTTGAAAGATTTCCTCGTAGTGGCTAATGCGAACAAGCAGGGGGTTTTGTTATCTGTCCATGTGTTAACTGTAAGAATCAGAAGGGTTACTCTTCCTCAAGAGATGTTCACATGCACCTGCTTCGGCATGGTTTCATGCCAAGCTATAATTGTTGGACCAAGCATGGAGAAAGAGGGGTTATAATGGAAGAAGATGAAGAAGGGGATGATTTCATCGATGAAAGCTATCTTGCTCATTTCGGTGATACTTTCATGGAGGATGCTGAAGGTGAAGGGGAAGGTGAAGGGGAAGGTGAAGAAGAGGCACGTGATGATCCCGTTGATGATCTTGGTCGGACCATTGCCGATGCACGGAGACGCTGCGAAACTGAAAAAGAGAGGGAGAATTTGGATCGCATGTTAGAGGATCACAGGAAGGCGCCGTACCTCGGATGCGATGATGGTCCGAAAAAGCTGGGCTGCACACTGGATTTGCTGAGATGGAAGGCACGAGCAGGTGTAGCTGACTCGGCATTTGAAAACTTGCTGAAAATGTTGAAGAATATGTTTCCAAAGAATAACGAGTTGCCCGCCACTACGTACGAAGCAAAGAAGGTTGTCTCGCCCTCTAGGTTTAGAGGTTCCGAAGATACATGCATGCATCAACGATCGCATCCTCTACCGCGGTGAATACGAGAATTTGAATGAATGCCCGGTATGCACCGCATTGCGTTATAAGATCGAGGCGATGACCCCGGTGACGATGTTGAGGGCCGGAAACCCAGGAAGAGGGTTCCCGCCAAGGTGATGTGGTATGCTCCTATAATACCACGGTTGAAATGTCCGTTCGGGAACAAAGAGCATGCCAAGTTGTTGCGATGGCACAAAGAGGACCGTAAGTCGGACGGGGAGTTGAGACACCCCGCAGATGGAACGCAATGGAGAAAGATCGACAGAGAGTTCAAAGATTTTGCAGCTGACGCAAGGAACATAAGATTTGGTCTAAGTACGGATGGCATGAATCCTTTTGGCGAGCAGAGCTCCAGCCATAGTACCTGGCCCGTGACTCTATGCATCTACAACCTTCCTCCTTGGTTGTGCATGAAGCGGAAGTTCATTATGATGCCGGTGCTCATCCAAGGTCCGAAGCAACCCGAGCAACGACATCGATGTGTACCTAAGGCCATTAGTTGATGAACTTTTACAGCTGTGGGGCAGACCTGGTGTCCGTGTGTGGGATGAGCACAAAGAAGAGGAATTTGACCTACGAGCGTTGCTTTTCGTAACCATCAACGATTGGCCTGCTCTTAGTAACCTTTCGGGACTGTCAAATAAGGGATACAATGCATGCATGCACTGCTTACATGAGACTGAAAGTGTACATTTGCCAAATTGTAAGAAGAACGTGTACCTTGGGCATCGTCGATTTCTTCCGAAAGGTCATCCAGGTAAGAAAGAAAGGCAAGCATTACAACGGCAAGGCAGATCACCGGCCAAAGCCTGCGGGAACACACCGGTGCTGAGGTATTTGATATGGTCAAGGATTTGAAAGTCATCTTTGGAAAGGGTCCCGGCGGACAATCAGTTCCGAAGGGAGCCGACGGGCACGTAGCCATGTGGAAGAAGAAATCTATATTCTGGGAGCTAGAATATTGGAAAGTCCTAGAAGTCCGCTCTGCAATCGACGTGATGCACGTTACGAAGAATATTTGCGTGAACATCCTAAGCTTCTTGGGCGTGTATGGGAAGTCAAATGATACAAAGGAAGCACGGCGAGGACCAGACAAAGTTTGAAAGACCCCGATGACCGGCATCGGGAACGGTTTCAAGGTCGTGCCGCCTACGCTCCGACCAAAGAAGAGAAGGTCATCTTTTTTCAATGCCTGAGCAAGTATGAAGGTCCCGTCAGGATTCTCGTCCAATATAAAGGGAATAATCAACATGGCGGAGAAAAAGTTCCAAAACCCGAAGTCTCACGACCGCCACGTGATTATGACGCAATTGCTTCCGATTGCTTTGAGGGGCTCCTGCCGGAAAATGTTCGAGTAGCCATTGTGAAGCTATGTGCATTCCTCAATGCAATCTCTCAGAAGGTAATCAATCCGAAGTTCTACCACGGTTACGTAACGATGTGATCCAATGTCTTGTCGGTTTCGAGTTGGTGTTCCCGCCATCCTTCTTCAATATTATGACGCACCTCCTGGTTCACCTAGTCGATGAGATTTCCATTCTCGGTCCCGTATTTCTACACAATATGTTCCCCTTCGAGAGGTTCATGGGAGTATTAAAGAAATATGTTCGTAACCGTGCTAGGCCGGAAGGAAGCATCGCCAAGGGCTATGGAAATGAGGAGGTAATTGAGTTTTGTGTTGACTTTGTTCCCGACCTTAAGCCGATTGGTCTTCCTCAATCGCGGCACGAGGGGAGACTAAGTGGAAAAGGCACGATCGGAAGGAAATCAATGATATGTATGGACGGCCATTCTCCGACTGAAGCACACCACACGGTTCGACCAATTCCAGCTTGGTGGCTCCGTACTTTGAGAAACACAAGAATATTTTACGCTCGGACAACCCCGGGAAGCCCGAATCCTGGATTAGGAAGGCCCACATGGAGACTTTCGGCAGTTGGTTGAGAAAACATTTAATGAGTGACAATAAGGTTGTAGATCAGTCTGTACATGTTGGCCAAGACACCATCTTCGACTATAACGACTTTCCAAGGGTACGAGATAAATGGGAATACATTTTACACGATCGCCCAAGATAAAAAGAGCACCAACCAAAACAAGTGGTGTCCGCTTTGATGCAGCAACCGAGAATGGGCAAAAGGTCACATATTATGGTTACATAGAGGAGATATGGGAACTTGACTATGGACCCTCCTTTAGGGTCCCTTTGTTCCGGTGCAAATGGTTCAAGCTAACAGGAGGTGGGGTAAAGGTGGACCAGCAATACGGAATGACAATGGTGGATTTCAACAATCTTGGTTATCTTGACGAACCATTCGTCCTAGCGAAAGATGTCGCTCAGGTTTTCTATGTGAAGGACATGAGTAGCAAACCGAGGAAACGGAAAGATAAGAAAACGATCAGTACATCATGCGATGATCCAAAGCGCCACATTGTTCTTTCAGAGAAAAGAAACATCGTGGGAGTGGAGGACAAGACAGACATGTCAGAAGATTATAATAGGTTTGCTGAAATTCCGCCCTTCAAAGTGAACACCGACCCAAGCATTAAGTTAAATGATGAGGATGCTCCATGGATACGGCACAATCGTAAGCAAGCAGGGACACAAGGGAAGAAATGATGTGTAATAATTTATTGTACCAAACTTTGTTGAATGAATCATGTGAATTATATTACCCGTGATGTGTTTGGTGTCCATTTTTGAATGATTCAATTGACTCGAGATAGCACTGATGATACATGAAATTTGGAGTGACTAAGTCATACTCCCGCATACATGAAATTTGGAGTGACTAAGTCATACTCCCGCATATAGGAAATTTGGAGTGACTAAGTCATACTCCCGCATACATGAAATTTGGAGTGATTTAGTCATACTCCTGCCTAGGCGTATAATATGCATACTCGTAGTCTTCATAGCCGCCGCCGTTGTACCGGTAGTCGTCGCCTTCTAAGTTGCCGGCGTCGTCGTCGCTCGCTGTCGTCGCTGTCGTCGGGCGGCGCTCGTGGCTCGAACCGAGGGTAGCGCAGGCGGGGGATATCGCCGGCCGTGATGTAGTCCATGACGCTCTGCGAGTCCGGCCGTACCACCATAGCCGACGGCGGCCCTGGAGCCTCCTCATACCTCGGCGAGCGCCCTCTCACGCCGATTGATGAAGAAGGCGTCCCAAGTATGCTCGGTTATCGGGATGCCGGCGGGGATTCATCCGCTGCTCCGGCGTGAGGTCGAGGTAGTAGTGGTTCGTGATGGCCGCCCGGCGCGCAGTGCACTCGAGGGACGGGAGGGACCGGCACGCCGCCGGCGCTAGGCTCCGGCCCGGCAGGGACGCGGTAGCCCGGTGGGCAAGGGTAGTTCGAGGCGCAAAGCTCCTCCACCTGCTGGTAGGTTAGAGTGGGTGCGGTGGAAGCCATGAGAGAGTGATGAGAGATTGTAGAGATGTGATAATGCTGGCCAAGCCGTGCTACCTATATGTAGTGACAAATGGCGGGAAGACAGGAGGCGGGAAGAAAGAGGCGGGAAGAAAGTGGCGGGAAGGAGGCGGGAAGAAAGTGGCGGGAAGAAAGTGGCGGGAAGAAAGAGGCGGGAAGAAAGTGGCGGGAAGAAAGTGGCGGGAAGAAAGAGGCGGGAAGAAATTTTTTGACATATTATTTTTCTGATTTTTTTGATATATTATTTGTATTTTTAAGAATTTGAATTGAATTAGTTTTATTTTTCTGAATTTTTTGATATATTATTTGTATTTTTAAGAATTTGAATTGAATTATTTTTATTTTTCTGAATTTTTTGATATATTATTTGTATTTTTAAGAATTTGAATTGAATTAGTTTTATTTTTCTGATTTTTTTGATATATTATTTGTATTTTTAGGAATTTGAATTGAATTAGTTTTATTTTTCTGATTTTTTTGATATATTATTTGTATTTTTAGGAATTTGAATTGAATTAGTTTTATTTTTCTGATTTTTCTGATTTTGAAAAAGAAAAGTATTTTCAAAAATACCTTTAGTCGCGGTTGGCCTTTTTCTGATTTTTCTGATTTTGAAAAAGAAAAGTATTTTCAAAAATACCTTTAGTCGCGGTTGGCCAGGCCAACCGCGACTAAAGGTGGCTGCGCGCGGGAACTCAAAACCCGCCGAAATACCCTTTAGTCGCGGTTGGGGAGGCCAACCGCGACTAAAGAGTACCTTTAGTCGCGGGTCGCCTCCCCAACCGCGACTAAAGGGGGTGCTATAAATACGCGCGCGGCGCGAACCGCGCGCAGCTTCTTCTCCTCGTCGATTCCGCCTCGTACGCCGCCACGCCCGAACGCCGTCGGCCCTGCTCCTCCGCGCCCGACCCTCGCCGGCCGTCGCCGTCGCCGCTGCTCCTCGCGCGCCGCCCCGCTTCCTCCGCCCGCACGTCTCGCCGCGCGCCGCTCCGCTCCTCCGCCGCCGCTCCGGCCGCCCCGCTCCTCCGGATCCGCGCGCCACCGCCGCTGCAGCGCCGCTCGCCGCCGGCCGCCGCCGTGTGAGCCGCCGCCGCCACCGCCGCGCCGCGCGCGCCGCTCCGTCCCCGCACGCCGCTCGCCGTCGGTCGGCCCGTGGGCGCTGCGCCCGGCCGGGAGAGAGAGAGAGAGAGATCGAGGGCGCGGGGAGCGCCTACACGGCCGGCGCCCCTGCCTCTCTCTGTTTTTTTTGTTTTTTTTTTGTTCTTTTAACTTAACTAAAAATTTGTACACTAACAAAATTTTGACTTAACAAAATTTAACAAATATGTAATATGTAACAAAATTTAACAAAAATTTACACATGTAATAGTATAATGTAACTAAAATTTTACTAAAATTTGATCATTTAAAATTTGATCATTAAGTTTTCTTAAGTTACAGAATTTTGATCATTAAGTTTTCTTAAGTTAAAATTTGATCATTAAGTTTTCTTAAGTTAAAATTTTGATCATTAAGTCTAAATTTTGTTAAGTTACAGAATTTTGATCACTAAAAATTTTACTAAAATTTGTTTTTTTAACTTAAGCAAAAATTTGTACACTAACAAAATTTTGACTTAACAAAATTTAACAAATATGTAATATGTAACAAAATTTAACAAAAATTTACACATGTAATAGTATAATGTAACTAAAATTTTACTAAAATTTAGACTTAATGTAACTAAAATTTTACTTAACAAAATTTAGACTTAATGTAACTAAAATTTTACTTAACAAAATTTAGACTTAATGATCAAAATTTTACTTAACAAAATTTAGACTTAATGATCAAAATTTTAACTTAAGATAACTTAATGATCAAAATTCTGTAACTTAAGAAAACTTAATGATCAAATTTTAAATGATCAAATAATAGTAAAATTTTTCTTAAGTTAAAATTTTGATCATTAAGTCTAAATTTTGTTAAGTTAAAATTTTGATCATTAAGTCTAAATTTTGTTAAGTAAAATTTTAACTTAACAAAATTTTATTTGGGATCGAGAGGGGGCGGCGAGGGTTATGTGTCCTCGGCACCGCCACCGCCCTCTCGGTCACCGCCACACCGGTCTCTCGGTCACGCGGTCACTGCGTCCCCTTTCAGCCACCGCCACCGGTCTCTCGGTCACGCGGTCACCGCGTCCCCCTTTCGCCACCACCACCATTCTCTCGGTCACGCGATCACTGCGTCCCCCCTCTCGCCTCCCTCATCGCCCTCTCTCTTTATATGTAGAAGAGATATGATAATGCTGGCATATACACAATTAATTTGTTTTGACTACATGTTTTCAGGACTGACATATGGCGGACGATAGAGCTGACCCGATTCTGGACAACTATGATCCGGACGCTGAAGACCATATGTTCGGCATCATAAAAGGCGATATTCTATATGTGCCGACCGGAGAAGAAGAAGATGATATCTCTTCTTATCTGAACCTTGAGGGTGAAGATGAAGGGCGCCGTCAGCAAGATGATGCCGAAGAAACGTCGATAAACGACGTATCTTCAATTGGAAGTACCAACCACCTCCGGCGCCGAGGTATATATATATACATATTGAGCGTCCGGTGATACAAACTAACCGATTTGAATAAATATGTGTGTACTAACGCGCGCGACTCTCTTTCTTATTTTAGCCCTCGGCCGGATCGTCGAAAAATCGAGTACGTCGTCAAAGCGTGGCGCAACCAAGACGATGAAACCAAACGAAACATGCACCATCGAGGTTGTCGATGAAGAAACCGGCAGGCCGCTAGAGCCCAGCAAGAACGCCACCAAGTTTGTCAGCCAATGCGGAGCCATTGTTAGAGACAACGTCTCGATCACCGTCCAGGAGTGGAATGAGCCAAAGAAGGCACGCCTTGGTTTCACTTTTGTCGATAAGAGAACAAAAAAAGATTGCTTCAAGAAGCTTATGGAACATTTCGTTCTACCTCCGGAATACCGCAGATACGATGAGGCGGGTAACAAGATTCAGGAAAACAAGGAGAGGTGCAAGCTAGTCAAACAGTTCGCTCTTTCTAGGATGGCCAACGCATTCCGGAAATACAAGCAAAATCTAGCCCATGACTTTGTCAAGCCGGGCAAGACTCCGGATTTCACAGGACAATATGAGAAACCGCAACATGATTGGCCAGAATTTGTGAAGCAAAAGAAATCGGAGCAGTTCCTTGAAATATCGAAAAAAATAAGGAGAATGCGGCCAAGAAGGAGTACAATCATATTATGGGGCCAGGAGGGTATCGCTTTTGGCAGCCTAAGTGGGAGAAGATGGAGAACGAGCCGAGGGCGCGAGGAATCCGTCCGGTATGGAGGGATGGGACCCAAGGGCCAAAAGCTGGTGGTACGGGCATGGGGGATCGCCGAACCCGGAGACAGGGGAGTGTGTTTATCGGGGCAAAATAATTACACCCACCCAAAAGCTTATTGAGGCAATGAGGGATGCTCAAGAGGGGAGGATCAAGTTCAACGGAGAGAACGACGCCCCGACAAAAGCCCTCGGGGAATCCCGAACACGGAGGACGTATACGAGGCATGGGGCCCATTCCGTGGAAAGTAGGGTTCCCCGTAACGATGACCCGTACGGTTACGGAAGCCGTAAGAGAAAGATGGATCGGGATGCAGATGTTATGGCGAAGTTGGTAACGGAAATGGATGTGATGAAGAAAACCGTGAGTGTACTAGTCGCCGAAAGAGATGCAGCTCGGGCGCAGCATGAAGATCATCCAATGGATCTCGGAAGCTAGCAGCGGAGAAGAAGCAGCGTGGCTTCCACGGAGGCCTCACCGGCTGGTGCACCGACGATCGAAATTACTGCACCGGAGCCTCTGGTGGTCGAAATTACTCGCACCGGAGCCTCCTCGCTACCCCGTGGACGATATAAAGGAGATGAAAGCATGTCATCCGTATTATCCTATGGGGAACATGTCCATGAAGGTAGCCATCGGCGGTGCTTTGCCACTGGAGGACTCCACCACAACAACCCCATTCAAGATGGCTATGCTCGTGTCACGGTGGAGGAGATAGTCCAAGGGTTTGAGGACCTGGACATTGACATTGCTACACCTGAAGGGGTGAAAAGACTTGGAGATGTCAAGCGCCAGTTCATTCTATGGCAGAAGAAATTTATCAAGTTTCCAGGCGAGGCGCCAACAAGTCCAACCCCCTACGGTGGTGGTGGTGGCGGTGGCGGTGGCGGTGACGGTGGCGGTGGCGGTGGTGGTGGCGGTGGTGGTGGTGGTGCTTCACCTAATACACCTCATTCACGTCAGCCGACGCCGCCCCCCAGTCCTCGTCCGGCGGGTGATCAGACACCGGCACCGCCCCCCAATCCACCTCCGGCGAAGAAGCAGAAGCAGTCCTGGGTTATTAACCCGGAGCCTTACGTACCTAAGAAAACAAAGGTACCGGCGCCATCACTGAAGCCTCTCCCCACGAGGCCTTGGGAACATAGTGCCGAGGAAGTCGAGGCACGCGCGGCTGCTGATTTAGAGAAATGGAAGGCGGGCCTGCAAGAAGAAAAGAGAGCCCGAGCCCAAGCCAGTATTTTCTGATGAGCAAAAGAAGTGGGCTAAGTCATTTTTGAACGCACCGTCCCAAGCCGCGAAGAATCTGCCTGACGACTATGCACGTGAACTAAAGAATCAGGCACGCATATTCAAGGAGAAGAATGAGGAGGCCGATAAAGCGGAATTACAAAGTGCACAAAGCGGGAAACGAGTTGTTGCCTAGCTCGGGGAACAAAGTAAACAATCGATTGCCCCGCTTATAGTGACAGCCGCCGGTCCGGATGCCCCCGAAATCATAGAAGCTGCGGCAGCACAGGGATTGACTGTAACGAGTGCCCAGAGAACAAGCGGCCAACTTAGGTATTACTCTTCGTGAACTGTTAGGCCTTGATGAGGCGCCAGTGAAGGAGGTAGTACTTACATATGTGAAGAATGGGCCTCTCGTCGAGCCTGCGCAGGAAGAGGATCTACCTTCACAAATGAAAGGTCTGCTGAACTGGTACAAGGGTTACATAAAACATAAAAACGCCAAAGATTATATTTATGCGGAAGTTGGATATGAGCATCACTTCAAACAATACTGTGTACAAATTCATCTGAGTGAATTGTTCCAGCTTTTCAATCTGCGCGAGCTCGACAAATCTATCATCAGTTGCTACGTTTTGTAAGTGATTTATTTCTACCCCATCTCATTCATATTGCCTGCACTATATATATATGTCCTAACTATATTGTTGTGTCCGCTATTATACATGCAGATTGAAGATTAAGGAATGCAGAGTAAGGAGCATCCATGATGTTGGGTTCATTGACCCACACATCGTTAATGGATATACGTTAAAGCATCACCCCGCCGACGTGGAGAAAGACCTCGTGGCGGTTTCTTGATAAGCAGGAACTCAAAAGTGATATTCTATTTCCTTACCATTTTGGGTGAGTGTTTATGTCTTGAGCACATTCTCTTTTGTTTACTCCATGCATGGTATGTGGCCGGCTAATCGATGAGTTATGCATGACGTACTGTGCATGTATCGTGTCCGCAGGTTCCACTGGATTCTCGCTAGTGATTAAAATTGACAAATCAGAATGTCTCATCCACGACTCTCGGATATGGATAAGGCGGAGTGGGCCGACATGAGACAAATGCTTCAAAAGTAATTGTTTTCATTCATTTGCGCTCTATATCGATCGGCCTATTTCGTTCATTTCCTAATTAAGCTTCAAGTAATGAACTAATAACTCTCTTGTTCATTTAATTTTCTTTGCCTCGTAGGGTTTGGAGACGGTTCTCGGATACAAAGGTCGGTGAATTCAAGAAAGAGCTAAATTTCATGCGGTCAAAGGCTAAGAATGGTAGCGATATGCAGCCACCGGGAACCAATCGTGTGGATACTATGTCCGTGAGATGATCCGGAGATACACCTCTCGAGCGCGTTCCGAGTGATCTCAATGCTCGGAGGAATCACCTCCGGTCGATGCTTAGTCCGAAGCTCGCTTCCGACCACTTCAAGAGGAACTAGCTGGATGGTTCGGGAGGGAAGTCCTCCATCCTAAAGGAGAACACCATTGCGACGACGTAGAACTATACATGCATTAAATTATGTATGGAAACTTGTTCAAACTTGTATATGGTCATCCGATGATATTGAATATATATTGTATATTTCTCTTGAATTCTTTTTGGTTATAATTTCAAATTTGTTTGAAATTGTACATTCATATGCATGTATATATGTAGTACCGTAGAATATGTGAAACTCCTTCAAAATTACAATAAAGCACAAAAGAAATAAAACAATATACAAATTAAACACAAAATATGTTTAGGGGGGGCAGGTTTAGGGGGGCCGGAAACCCTAAACCTGCGGCGGCCTTTAGTCGCGGTTGGCCAGAAGAACCGCGACTAAAGGTCCTCCGCCCGGACGGCCGCCTGGCGCCCACGTGGACGGGCCTAAGGAACCGCGACTAAAGGGGGGGGGGGGGCCTTTAGTCGCGATACTTTGGTCGCGGTTGCGCAACCGCGACTAATGGCAGTTGCGAACCGCGACCAAAGGTCCTTTTTCCACCAGTGAGACTAAGAAAATTTCCTCCATTCTTGCAGGATGATCATTGATTCATACCGTTCTACGTTTAAAGGTTTGGTTACCAACGCTTCATAGTACTTCACTTCCCATGAGCAAGCAGAATCTCTGATACTGGTTAAGGTGAGCTTCTCTGCCGTGATTATTTCTTCTTCTGATGTGTTCTTCTCATTCAGTATTGTAATTTATTTTCTGGTTTGTTTCCCAAAACATGAGGAGTTCATATATGGGAAAGTCTAAAAGAGGAATAAGCCACGGTACAGAATTTATTAAGAAGAAGCTGAAGGTGTCATATCCGCCTCTTGCTTTCCGGAAGAAACCATGGTAAGTATCTTTAATGAATTATGTTTTGGTTTATCCACCCCCATCGGTTTGTGTAGATTTAGGTCCAAATGCTCATGGGTATGCATCATTGTCTTTTCAACGGATTCCAGCAGCTGTATTTTATTTCAGTTTGTGTAGAGTTCCATCTGTTTTAAGCATTGACAAAAGCTGAATTTTATTTTAGCTGAGGCTCGTATGCCCTGATTTACCCCTAGAAGGTTGGCATTGTGACTATAGATGGTATACAATCGTCTAAGCTCAGGCACTGTGCCAACGCAAATTACTGGAAGCGTCGTCCTAGGTAGATGCAGTCACAATTGGCTGCAGTGGGTAGACAAAAAGAAATCGATGTGAGCAAGGTAAATTTCACCCGTGTTTGTGCATGTCTTGACTTTACTTTGACCATGTTGACACGTTTTCCAACTTATCTGCATGTTGTCCTTGATAAGCAATAATTAGGTGACTCCAAATATATCTGCCTGGCAAGACCAAATAAGCTTGATGAATTGTCCTCAAGGTAAATTTCTGTTCTTATTTGTGGACCTCTTGACCAGTCATGGTATACCAATGACCACTGTCTTCTAAAGCAGCTTGAAGATTCAGAATGTTAATAAGCATGCACGTTGTAGAGCCCTTTTTGTACCGGTTGTATGCCCCTAACTGTACTGTATCCGAATGCTCATGGCACTGTCTTCCTTTTCCTTTTCCGAGCTAACTGTACTCTATTTAAGTATTGATAGGAGGTACCCATGAGTTGTATTGTCCAAATGCTAATGGCACTGTCTCGCTTTTGCCTTTCCAAGCTAACTGCACTTTATTTAAGTATCGACAGGAGGTACTGAATTATATGAAGCACCTTCACATTATTTCCAGTTCAAGCGTTTTGTTCTCAACTATTGCTTTTTGATTTGTGCATACAAGATGTTTGTATGTCCGTGAAGAATTAGAGTGATACATGTTCTAGGCTGTGTTTTAGTTGCAGAGTATGCATAGTTTCTTCAACCAGCCATTTTCTCTATCAGTTGCTTTTCAATTTTTATCTGGAAGCCAAGGTATATGTACAAGAAGGCAGCATACTAACAATTTTATAATTAGGTTGTGCATGTCCGTAGTGTGTTGCTAATTTAAGTCAGTTCTCTCGGTGCTTTCTAAAATATGTGGTTCTAATTTAAGTCAGTTCTCTCGGTGCTTTCTAAAATATGTGGTTCTTGGTTAAAATATTTCCCTATTCCCCTATCCAACACCAACTGTGCTTTAGTTACTGGATTACAACTGCTAGGATGATAAGCTTAGGATTAGTAGTGGTGGCACTTGCCACTGAACTAAAATAGTAGCTATTGATTTCTAAAATTTTGCATTGAATGTACATTTTGTTTGCGGGATTAGCAGGGCATCTATTGCTGGTGTGAGTGGTATGATCTTGTTATCCGCCAACTATTGCTTGGAGTATGGCCTATGTTTCTATGTGCGTGTGTTTCACATAGGATGGTAGCCTAATTGGAAAAGAATCATTCGTGTTCTTAATTTTCTTGTTTCTGTTGTTGGTGTGTTCTGAGCTAAGATATAAATGCAATTAGGCAAGTTGCTTTCATCATATCTTGAAATGTTCTAATTAATGATCTGAAGATAAGAAAAGCCAATTATAGTTAATTATGATTATTTGTTGCGGGCCAAATGTAGACTACAAATGATCATTCATGGGATGGATCATTTTAGCTCTATGTTCCCCACAGTTTTCATGAACAAAAATTCCATGTTTATACAGTAGCCCAAGCGCTTTGTTAAAACTTGACAATCATCTGTCCGGTCCTCAAACCGAAATAGACATGTTTTGTGATCTTTCAGTTTAGGTTTTATATCCTCTGTTCCACGGTAGTTGCTACCTTGGTATTACTACCCGAACCACATGCTTTTGTAAACTATAACCAAATTTTTTTGTTGCGTGTTACGTAATCCTACAAGGAATGGAGTGGTTTGCTCCTGCCCTTCACTTTGGTTCAGATTGCCGAAAAGCATATTTACTTAACATGTATGTACTTGCCGAAAACATATATTTACTTGCCGTAATACCTATGCTTTCGAGGTGCAGAAAGCCATGTAACTTTTGGGAACCCTATGATGGCATTCAAATAAAGAGGTATGACAATGTCAAGTAATATTTTTTCCCCATCCTTATAACTTTCTGAAGATTCATAGATAGTTACATAGCTCATATTCTTTGTTGATTTAGAAACCTGCTATTTTTCATGATCATTCGATCAGGTCCACGGTGTTTGTGCAAATGTGTGCCATTATATGCTTAAATGTAAAACACCTTCTCCATGCAAAACCTCTTGCAAAATGTCCCTTTGTTCCATTCTTGCCACTTCTATTTTTAGTGAAATAAGACTATGCTATTTTTTCGAAAGAGTATATTTTAATTTGGTTCTCTTGGGTTCAGCCTCTCAAGCTCGGTCTAGAATATTTATCAAAGAAGAGTTAGAAGAGGGGCGAGAGGAGATGGCATGTGCAACCAGAGCTTCACTGCTGCTCTGCGATAAAGGTGCACAAATTGATGTTGGTATTTAGATTGCGGTAATCTAGCTGCGATTTTTGTAGCAAAATTCTTTTTGTTGATGAAGCCAATGAAAATATTGGCGACACCTTTCAGTTAAATACAAACTTTTTTTTGTTATTGGAACCTTTCCACTGAGTATTTGATAAAAGATTTTTATTGTGTTTCTTGCAACTTTTTTCTATGACTACTTAATGGTAACTATTATATTGGGCAACCGTCATTTGATGTGTTTCAGGCATGTTTTCCAAAATAAGAATACATGGCATTTAATTTTGCTTTGTTCTGTTGGTACATGCAGCTTGAGCACAGGCATATGGCTACACTTGTGGACTGGTTGCTACAATTCAAATACTTAGGCTTCTTAGGCCTTCCCTTTACATAAGGTCCTATATCTGGTGAGCATACACTATCTACTTCTTTAGGTTCTGGTTGATGTTTCTCCATATATTAGATGGTTGTGTTTTTCCCTTCTAAAAATAGACAATGCCTTTAGTTTAGCTGACTGGAATATGTAGTAGGTACCAGACCGAAAGGTGTTGTGAGGCTTTGTAGATGGTTTAGACTTCCACATTGGAATAAATGCAGAGCATGATCACACGAGGGCTTTCTCCTGCCCTCGTGCTCCCTGTCATGCATTCTAAATCGCCTTGTTCAGGCCCGCCCAAACTTTCTTGTGTAGCTCCGCTGCTGCTTAGTGGGGGTCCAGAGGGCAGAAGAAAAATATGCACAAAGAACTCTAACCAAAACAAACAAGTGAATTAAACTTGTGTAATGGATTAAGCTGTGTATCCGTGTTTTCACTTCGGATAGAAGATAACACCTTCAGAAATCACCCCAGGTACTATAGATTTGTAAAGTGATAGAAGCTTATGCGCGTTGCTACAGTTTGTTGGATGGGAACCACGACCTCTATGTTAGTATTGTTGTTACAGAAGATAGAACATACTCCTGTGTCCATAAAATGATGTCTGACAGTTTGTCTAAATTCGAATGTACTGGACACTCTTTAATACATAAATACATCTAAATTTAGATGAAGTTCCCGACATTCTTTTATGGACTGAGGGAGTATAAGATTCTCACAGTGGTTAGTACTAATCTAGCCGGGGCAAATGCTGGCCAGCGTGCCAGTGGCTAGACCTTGCCTAGGCTCCTTGAGTGGCTGGTCCATCAATGTGTACATGCGAGATTACCATATGTGTAATCTCTGTGTGAAAATTTTATTGTTAATCATCACCGGTTATTAAATTCTACTGAGTAGCTGGTCCATCAATGGGTACAGGCGAGATTACCACCTCTACTCCGAGTTCCTCCCAAACTAGCAGTAGCATGTGAAAGCGTATTAAATTCTATTGCAATATTGGCTTCCTCTTATTCATGTTACTACTATGTGAACATGGAAGTGTTTACACTGATGGACGTTCATTGTGTTTTTGTTCTTAGTTTACCTGGAGCAGCACTAGCGAAGCATCTATTTTTCTTTTCACTTCTCAATTTCTTGTGAATAACTTTCCTAGAAACAAATATTTCTTTTTTGACTGTATTCCTTGATTTTATTATGATGGTGTGCCAAATGAATCAGAACATCATATAGCATATCCTTTGTGGAGGTCATATATTATATTGAATGTTGCAAGTTTGTGTCTCTGGTTGTTCTATGCCCCTTTTATTAGTTCATGTCTAGCTTACTGAAGTTTTGATCAGAAGAGGAATGAATCATAGAGTTGTTGAGCATCTTTTTTTCATTGCTCAAGTTCTTGAATAACTTTCCTACAAACAATTATTTGTTTTGGACTGTTGTCTTTGATTTTATTATGATGGTTTATCAAATGAATCAGAACATAAAATGCATATAACATATCTTAGGTGGTAATGTATAGTTTTGAATGCCGCAAATGTTCTTGTGGAGTTTCTTTACCCCTTTTATTTGTTCAAGTCTGTAGCTTACTGAAATTATGGATACAAAGTGCTTGTCAAATTGCTTGCAAGGATAGCAAGGATTTTCCAGGCTGCTATTTTTCATAGTACTAGAGCCTTTTTCGATCTTCTAGAATGTTACTTCTTATTCCTTTTGTCTATGTTGCCTTTGATGTGTTGATATTATACCGAATGTAACATACTTGCAGTTTTAGTATACAGCTACACTTCATCAATGTTAGATCGACTTTTTTTTTATTGTCTCTCTAATGCTTATGGTTTTTGAACTACTACATCCGTCCTACCAAAAATGTCTCAACTTTGTCAAAATTTGGATGTATAATTGTGTTTAAACATAAAGGAATGACAAGAAGCTGTATATTTTCCTTGGTTGTAATCATTATTCTACATGCAGCAGAATGCCACCGCTACCCAGGGCCACGCGAGGCATTGAGCACAACAATGATGGGTCATCAATGTGTTATATCCTAGATCCTCCTCTTTCATTTGTTAAACTGGCTCATGGTGTTGATAGCCTCCTTAACTTGCAGAAATGACATAATTCGAAATTAATAAGGATTGTTTACTTCCTTGTACATCTATGATTGATTGAGTGAAATATAAAACACTTGTTTTTCTTTGTCTCTGGCCATATGTATAATTTTTAAAGAACTAATTTCTACTACTTGCATTAGAAATATTAAAACGTTTGTTTTTCTTTGTCTCTCGCCATATTCTTCCTACAAGAAGTACGATGTTTGATGGCATATACGTTCATCAAATCTTCTGGTTAGGTCTTGAGATCTTACCACGTGGAGCATGTTCATGTGAGGCCCATTACTTTTCTGGACAATCCATTTGAACTTGTCTTCTATCTGCACACTATCGCCTCCTGACTTGATGGATTTAGGAGGGATTCCATGAGCACCGATGGTTTTCGGGTCGTGTTGATGTGGTTAAATTTACCTGGGACATGCGTCCCTTCATGATTTTTTGATTTGTACATTTTGTGAATTTTTTAACTTTGAATGAATCCCTCTATAAGGCAATGCTGTTATGGCATGTAGTCAGCTTCATAGCTTTAGGAGCTTTGTATGATTTATCTTTCTTAAGAGTTAATAACAGGTTAAGAAAAATAGAATCAATATTTTTTGGTGAGTTCTTTAGCTTAATTGATTTGTACTAATTATAATTTCAGTACCAAATCTATGGCGTATTCTCATATGCTATTCCGAGTCCTCTATAATGTCTATAATTGACATTGCATATGATCTTGACATTTCATATAATCTATAGAATGCAGGTCTCAAGCATGGCTTAAAATCACAACCTTTTGGCACCCTCCTATTGTTGGCTGGACAAAAACAAATGGTGATGGGGCTTTCAGTTCTGGGCCCGGGGAAGCGGCCTATGGATCCATTGCTTGTGATCACCAGGGCCGATTCTACCCAAACGCAGCTAATGCCCTCTCTATGGAGGCTCATGCTATTCGAGGTGTGATTCTGGCCAGGGATAAGAAGTTTCAGAAAGTGATTATTGAAACTGATTCTCTGATGCTGTCAAAGCTGCTGAACAATGGTAACTTTAAGCGTTCAGAAATTGCACCTATTCTCTATGATGTAGTGGAGCTTAGCAACGGTTTTTCTTGGTTCCCTATTGTTTTTATTTGAAGAGCATGCAATGTCGCCGCACATGTCTGTGCTCACTGTTACTGAAAGGAGAAGGTACATTTGGACTGAATATAGACCTGATTTTATCTGTAATTGCCTTTCTGTTGATTGCAACTCTATTGCTATGGAATGAAAAGCTCCTTAATCGCAATTTTTTCGTGTATATCTGATGTTCTTTTCACACACATGCCATCAGCATATGCTTTGCTGGTTCTATAGCATATGCACGGGACGGAGTAGACTATCAGTCTAACTGCTTTCCTTAGTACCAATGTATGGGTAGCTAACGGAGGACTTCGCATGTGTCTCGCCGTTTAAAGCCAGTAATCTCAGTCATATATGACAACATTGATAAATTTAAGGTTATAAATGTCTTGCGTTTTCATTTGCGCCGGGGCAATTCTTGGAAAACTAAACGGACATCGGTCGACAAACTTATGTTTTTATGTTCTTTAAAAAATATTGCCTATATAGACTTAAGGGCTTTCAAAGACCTACTGAATTCTTAGACAACTAAACAAACATAAGCATCGTGTAACATATTGTTATAGTAATATCTTGCATTTGCCTGTGCGCCGGGGCGCACCGGGTCATCTAGTTTCTTTAAGACTCCCATGAACCTCTCGAAGGGGAACATATTGTGTAGAAATACAGGACCGAGAATTCTAATCTCTTCAACTAGGTGAACGAGGAGGTGCGTCATAATATTGAAGAAGAATGGTGGGAACAACAACTCGAAGCTGACAAGACATTCGACCACATCTTCTTGTAATCCTGACAAAGTTTCTGGATCCATTACCTTCTGAGAAATTGCGTTGAGGAATGCACATATCTTCACAATGGCTAGTCGAACATTTTCTGGTAGAAGTCCCCTCAATGTAACCGGAAGCAATTGTGTCACAAGCACGTGACAGTCATGGGACTTCAGGTTCTGGAATTTTTTCTCCTTCATATTTACTATCCCCTTTATATTCGACGAGAAACCAGACGGAACCTTGATACTGAATAGGGCTTCAAAAAAGATCTCCTTCTCTTGTTTGGTAAGAGCATAGGCGGCAGGCCCTACAAACTTCCCTGGATGATTGCCGTTTCGTCCTTTATGACGTTCCTGGTCCTCCCGTGCTTCTGGTGTATCTTTTGTCTTTCCATACACGCCCAGAAAACCTAGAATATTCACACAAAGATTCTTGGTCCGGTGCATCACGTCGATTGCAGAGCGGACTTCCAGGACTTTACAATATTCTAGCTCCCAAAAAATAGATTTCTTCTTCCACATGGGCGCGTGTCCGTCATCGTCTTTCGGAACGAGTCGACCGCCTGGACCCTTTCCAAAGATAACATTTAAATCCTTGACCATGTCAAATATATCAGCACCACTACGGGGGATAGGCTTCGGACGGCGGTCTGCCTCGCCATCGAAATGCTTGCCTTTTTTCCTTAAGGGATGCTTGCGTGGAAGGAAACGACGATTGAACGGGTACACAACTTTTCTTCTTTTTCCCAAATATTTACTTTCAGTCTCATCTAAACAGTGTGTGCATGCATTGTATCCTTTGTTCGTCTGTCCTGAAATGTTACTGAGAGCATGCCAATCATTGATGGTTACGAATAGCAACGCTCGTAGGTCAAATTCTTGCTCCGTGTGCTCATCCCACACACGTACACCTGGTTTGGCCCACAACTCCAAAAGTTCATCGACTAATGGCCTTAGGTACACATCAATGTCGTTGCCCGGTTGCTTTGGGCCTTGGATAAGCACTGGCATCATAATGAACTTCCGCTTCATGCACAACCAAGGAGGAAGGTTGTAGATACATAGAGTCACGGGCCAGGTGTTGTGACTGCAGCTCTGCTCTCCAAAAGGATTCATGCCATCTGTACTTAGACCAAAGTATAAGTTCCTTGCCTCACCTGCAAAATCCGGGAACTCTCTCCCGATGTTTCTCCACTGCCGACCATCAGAGGGGTGCCTCAACATCGCGTCTTTCTTACGTTCTTCCATGTGCCATCGCAACAACTTGGCATGCTCTTTGTTTCGAACAAACGTTTCAACCGTGGTATTATTGGAGCATACCACATCACCTTCGCAGGAACCCTCTTCCTGGGTGGCTCGCCCTCAACATCACCGGGGTCATCTTTTCTGATCTTATACCGCAATGCACCACATATCGGACATTTATTCAAATTCTCGTACTTCTCACCGCGGTAGAGGATACGAGTCATTAATGCATGCATGCATCTTCTGCACATCTAATCCTAGAGGGCGAGACAAGCTTCTTTGCTTCATATGTATCGACGGGCAATTCATTATTTCTTGGAAACAGACTTCTTTAATATTATCATCAATTTCTCAAATCCCGAGTCGGTCACACCGACCTCCTGCCTTCCATTTCAGCAATTCCAATATGCTACCCGGCTTTCTATGCCCATCTTCACAACTCTAGGTACAACAATTTGTGGTGGTCCTCTAACATCTTGTCGAGCTCGCAACCTCTCCTTATCCGTGCCACGGTCTCTTCTTGCATCGAAATGGCCCGACGAAGATCATCATCAACGGGATCATCGATGCCTGTTCTTCACCTCCTTCTTCTTCATTGTCGTCCATTGCGGTATCAAAGCATTCGAGAGAACATAGATCGGTACTTGTCATCATTATCTTCTTCTTCATCGCTGTCTTCCATCATAACCCCTTCTTCTCCGTGCTTGGTCCAAACATTATAGCTGGACATGAATCCAAACCGAAGCGGGTGGCTCTTAATGTCTCTTGAGCAAGAGTAATCCTTCTCGTTCTTACATTTTAGACATGGACAGCACATAAAACCTTGCTTCGACTTGTTGGCCTCGGCCACAAGCGAGGAAAGAATTCACGCCCTCTCTCAAAGCGGGAGCACATCGGTTACCGTACATCCATGGATGACTCATCTGCATCATAAGTACAATTATATATGTATCGGATGCAATCACCTTGCTAAAATTAGTATTGTACGGACTATGCATATATATATAGTCGAGAAAATAGTTGCTAACCTTTTAGGATCAAAAAGAGGAGAAATCTTATCAAATAAAACCAAGTGGCATCCCTCCCACAAGCATTCCATCAAACACCTCTTGTGCACATGTAGAAAAAATGAGCTAGCATACACCTCCACCTTCACCACCAAGGAAAAAATGAGGTGGGGGGTGGCTGGCTGCTTCTATATATATAGGCATGGACATTTTGTCGCGGGCCGTATTACGACCCGCGACAAAAGGGGTGGCCACGTCGCTCCGACCCCTTTTGTCGCGGGTTGTAATGCGGCCCGCGACAAAAGGCCGCGACAAAAGCCTCTGCCGTATTCGGAGCGACGTGGCCACCCCATTTGTCGCGGGTGCAGGCGCGCCCGCGACAAATGGCTCCCACGGAAGCCCTATTTTCCACTAGTGGCAACAATCTGGCATGCTCTTTATTTCTGAAAAAACATTCCAACTGTGGTATTATAGGTGCATACCACATAATCTTGGCAGGAACCCTCTTCCTAGGGCGCTCGCCCTCAACATCATCAGGGTCATCTCGTCTGATCTTATACCGCAATGCAGTGCATACCGAGCATGCATCCAAATTCTCGTACACACCGCGGTAGAGGATGTTGTCATTAATGCATGCATGTATCTTCTGCACGTCTAATCCTAGAGAACAGACAACCTTCTTCGCTTCATACGTACTGGTGGGCAATTCGTTACCCCTCGGAAGCTGCTTCTTAATTATTTGCACCAACTTTTCAAATCACGAGTCAGTCACACCGTTCTCTGCCTTCCATTGCAACAATTCCAGTGTGCTACCTAGATTTTTCTGGCCATCTTCGCAAGTTGTGTACAATAATTTGTTGTGATCCTCTAACATTTGCTCGAACTTCAACCTTTCCTTTTCAGTTTTACAGTCTCTCTTTGATCAGCAATGGCCCGACCAAGATTATCAGCGGGCTCATATGATGCCTCCTGATCTTCTACTTCCCCCGTTGCAGTATCACCGTATTCAGGGAACATGGGATAGTTGGTATCATCCTCTTCTTGTTCATTGTCTTCCATCATAACCCCTCTTTCTCTGTGCTTGGTCCAATAATTGTAGTTGGGTATGAAACCAGACCGCATCAGGTGGGTGTGAAGGGTTTTCGAGGAAGATTAATCTATCTTATTTTGAGAGTTCACACATGGACAATACTTAAAACCACCCCGTTTGTTTTCCTCAGCCACACGGATATTTTTTTAGGCCTGCAGTGAACTCGTTATGGCGTTGATCACATCCATTGCCGATTCATCTACATTATATAATTAAGCTTATCAAAAAACATTACAGAACATCATGAATAGTGAAGTGATGTATATATACACACATATGTATTTTATCAATGATGGATGAAAGGATAAAGTTTTTAACCTCAATCGAGAAGGAAAAAAAAGAGGAGAAAACTTAAGTGTGGCTCGGACAATTCATATTGCATTTGTTTTATGTGAACTCAAGTGACAAATGCTCTTAGGCATTTAATCGAGCACCTCTTGTGCATAAGAAATGAGAGCAGAGCAACATACACCTATTATGCTAAGAAGTGAAAAAAGCTAAGTGTGGCTCACAAGCTTGAACAGGGAAGGGCATATATATAGAGATGGCCCCTTTAGTCCTAGTTGGCAATACCAACTAGGACTAAAGGGTCTCTAGGTCTGCCACGCTGCGCGACAACCCCTTTAGTCCCAGTTGGTAATACCAACCAGAACTAAAGGGTTGCGGACAAATTGAGACTAGAGAGTTGCGTGGCCCAGCGCCGTTCAAACCGGGACTAATGCGGCCTATTTGTCCCGTTCGTAATTAAACCGGTGAGGAAAGCCCTATTTTCTACTGATAGCTAACGTTAAAGTCCTCATCGTGGCACTATCGGTGCGGAAGGAGATATACGATGCCATTAATTTCTTGTACTTACTATTTGTACGTTCTGGTTTCTACAGGTTTTGTTCTTTATAATTTGTTATATATTCACCGGTGCAGCCACAACTAAAGAAGTTAGAAGCGATAAGATTTAAAGTGAATCTGAATCATCGCAATTTAGTACTTCCATGTCAATATGTCATCTATTATATACTAAAAGCAAAATACAGAGGTTTAAAATAGAGACACCACATTAATCCACATCTACTATAATTATTTGGTTCGTCCATCTTAAATATAACGGTTAAGATTTAAAGTTAGAAAGAGTTACGTAAACATTAAGTGTGTACACCCTGTCACGTTAAATTATTTGTATGCACGCTCGAATTAGGCATATCCCATACTGATTACTTTTGAAATAGCCAAATAGGCATCTTTGTACGTAAGTATTGCACGTAGTGGGCATGGAATCTTATATTATTGATTTTTTCTTTGGCACATTCGTATTATTCAAGGACTTCCTACCGATTGTTATTTTATTTTCTTAACGGTGACTATCAATCGCTGGATTTTTTTGGAGATCTGGCTAATTTGATTGGCTTGATGTGGTCAGATTGAACAAATTAGACAATAAAAGTATTGCACGTAGTGGACATGGACTCTTATATTATAGAGTTTCCTTTGGTACATCCGTACTACTCAAGGATTCCCTATGGACTATTTTTTCTTATAAGAGACTATCAATTACTGGCTTATTTGTTTGGCTTGATGTGTTCAGATTCAGCTCAAAAAAGAAAAAGACGTGTCCGTATTTAACAAAGTTAAGTAATGAATATTCTGTGTGCACAAGACAATGTCTACATGTACCAATTTTTTTTATCGGTCTATCGTACGTAATTATAACGGAAACTAGGAAATGAACGCCGATCTATTTATAAAAGATTGATCGGTCTATCGTAATTATAACGGAAACTAGGAAATGAAAGCTGATCTGTTTATAAAAGACTGATCGGTCTATCATAATTATATCGGAAACTAGAAAATGAACGCCGATCTGTTTATAAAAGACAAGGCCGCTGGCCGTATGTACCAAAAAATATAGGATCCATCTAACTTAATTATATCGGTTAATATTTTAAATCAGAAAACTTAATTACGTATACTGCAATATGTACGACCTATCACGTTGGTGAAAAAATGACCATCAAAAAATATTTATATAAGACAATGTCCAAATGCAGAGGTTTAAAATAGAGACACCACGTTAATCCACATCTACTAAAATTATTTGGTGCGTCCATCTTAGGATTTAAAGATAGAAAATGTTACGTAAACATTAATTTTGTACATTCTGTCACATTAAATTATTTGTATGCACGTTCGAATTGGGCATATAGTATATGATATACTTTGATGGCACTATATATTTTGGACAAAATAATTATAAAGTCTTGCGGAACAATGAAGATATAATGTTTAGGATTTTGGAAGATATAAAAAACATAACTATACAAGCCATATTTTATGTACCGCAGTATATATACGCCCTGATTACATAACATCATTATTATGTTGCCCGTAATATGAACATTCAGGAAACGATGAGATTGTTTTCCAAACACTCTAAGACCAATAAAGATGTTGCCCTCGCATTTGCGAGGGCCACATTGCTAGTTATATTGAAAAAGTAAGGCGGCTAATGGAGTTTGGTCCTTGGCATGCGGCTTATCTAGATGACTGGGTATATGTGTCGTTTACCTTCATTTGATGAACACAAACCCAAATTAGGGTCCCACATATTACGCCCAGCAAACACAAAAAAATGTCAGTGTAACCATGAAACGATATGGTGTCAACATCTGGAACTTTTGTCTCCACATTGAGGCACTGTATACAGCTTCTAAAATAACTCGCACAATCAGAAACCAGGGACCAAATAACCCAGAAGAATTTAGATTCCAGGTATCCTTCAAGCGATTATGATAGCACACCGTTTGCTAGGCAAAGTTAAGGGCATGCCCAATGCACTGCTCTAGAGATACTGCCTCACAACTTTAGTTAGGTTCGGGTGGTCCAAAGTAGGTTCGGATGAGGAGGTAGCCTCTTCAGCCATAAAGTGAAAACTGAGTGAAAATGTGAGAGAGAAATAGAAAACCAAATCAGCTTTTGAGAGAAAGATATATTAATGGGACCATCACATAGCATGCATATGTCAAAAGTTTTATCCAAGCCTAGTTGGACAGCTGCCTCCATTGCTCATGCCCTAATCTGCCATTCCTTGTCATTTGTCAGGATGCGAGCAATTTATATTTGATTCAATAAACAAAAATAAAGGACCACCCTTATGCTTTGTCGCACCATAGACTAGTTACAATGGATATATAGTATCATGCGTATGATGCTAAATGTGAATACAAGTGGTATCATGTAGTAGTATCATAATCTTCTTATGCGATTGATTTGCAGAATCTCAATGCAAAATTATGCACATGAACTATTTATTATTTATTTTCTAGTTCTACGTGTTTTATGGTACCTTTCAATATATCTCGTCATTAATTGGAGTGACATATTGGCTTTGTACATTCATGAAATGCATGATATTTTCTATGATATTCTCATTGTGGGTATGATATCAGAGTACTTTTTTTTTATTTATTTCATGTTCTGGGTTTAGTTAAAGTCAAATTTTCTAAATCTTGACCAAATATTTTAAAAAATATCAACATCATAAATATAAAATCTATGGTATTAGAATCATCATAAACTATATTTTCATATTTTATGGTTTTGGTATTATGGATGTTAATTGATATTTGTTTTATATATTTTCTGGAACATTTTATAAAATTTGACTTTGAGTGAACTCAAAATGCGAAGTAATTAAATAAAAACGGAGGAGCACTAATTATATAAAAAAAATTGGAGAATTTTGTTAAATTTGACTTTGACTGATATCAAAACTTGAAGTAATTAAATAAAAAGGGAGGAGTACCAATACAGTATTACACTTTTTCAAAATCTGCTAGACAAGTTCTAACTCTAACTAACTCCAATCCCATTGCATGCATGTACTGAAACTGATCATGTCACCTGAGTACCTGACTCGTCCATCCACCGTCTAGTCTAAGCTGGTACAAAGGCTCCATTGCTGTCCTGTTTAACGTGCTTCTAGAAGCATTTCAACAGAGAAGGTACCCATCCTGAACGGTAGACACGCACGAAACAATCAAAAACTTCCAGCACACAGAAAGTGCATGCGCCGGAGGGTCTCAGAGCATCTCCAGCCGCGTCCCCCAAAAGGTCCCCCAAAGCGCGCCGGATTGAGCGTTTGGGGGACGTATTTCATTGGTGCCGCGTTTGGGGGACGTCGCTCCCCAGTCGCGTCCCCCAAACGCCGCCCCCAAAATTTAAATAGATAGAATAAAACTCTTTACTAATATTTAAATCGGTTCAACATAAACAAAATACATATAAAACTTCGAAAAACATAACTAAATTACATATAAATTATTTTAAACTACTACTTCTTCTTCTTCGATGATGGCCCTGCCTCGTCGTCGTCATCACGGTGGCGCTTCCTGCTCGTCACCTCTTCCGAAGAGGCGGTGTCGGCCGACGCGTCGGAGTCCTCCTCGTTGTCGCCGGTGCTCGCCGGCTGCGCCTTGGCCTTGGCGGTATTGGCCTTCGCGTCCGCCTCCGCCTTCGCACGGGCCACCGCCGCCTCCTCTGACCCTTGTTCCTCCGCGTCCTCCTCCATGCCCAGCCATTCCTCCGCGCTGTCAAGTGGCGGGAGGGAATCGTCGCCGCTGCTGGGCGTCGGAGCTTTCTCCCACCAATGGCGCCATCCAGCAGGCTTTCCCTCGCT
This sequence comes from Lolium rigidum, assembly GCF_022539505.1. NCBI lineage: Eukaryota > Viridiplantae > Streptophyta > Magnoliopsida > Poales > Poaceae > Lolium > Lolium rigidum. The sequence continues at coordinate 281,800,925 of NC_061510.1, forward strand.
GGAGGTGTCGGACGGGAGCTCGGAGATGTAGCTCATCGTCGTTGGAGGTGTCGGATGCGGCCGGTGAAGATCCAAAAGCGCCGACGTACGGGTCTTATATTGAGCGCGGGACGGCGGCGCAGAAGTCGAAAAGTGCAGCGGTTGCTCTTCCGAGGAGTCCCGACTCCATTCCGGCGGTTGCCGCGTCGTCGACGCGGTTGCCAATGCAACGGTTCCGCTTCCCGGGAACTGCACCGTCGCTACGTAGGCGGCGGCTAAGCTTCCGTGCCGCTGACGTGTCGGGCCCGCGCCTCCCCGCCTCTCATTTCGTTGTGTCCGGCGTGCCCGGTGCGTCCCCTGTGGGACGGGGACGGGCTCGGGGCGCCGAATAGGAGCGCGCCGGACAAAAATGGGCTTTGGGGGACGCGGCTGGAACGCATTTTCTGTCCGGCGCGCCCCAAATCCCTTTGGGGGACGCTTTGGGGGACGCGGCTGGAGATGCTCTCACTCTGCTTCATATATAGAAATATCCTGACAAAACTCCAATGTGGCGCATCTTAAGCAACTGAAAAAGCACACGCAACAAAACTCTGGCTAGGTCACAATCTGCAAGTAGCATGCCACCCACATGACCATACCTTTTTTGCCTGCCTTCTAGAAACACTTCAACGGCTGAAAAAACATAACAACAGAGAGCCTGCAGTGACAAGTTTCGAGCTGATCGACGACGGAGGATCATCAGAATACAACCGTATACAATTCATGTATGAAAAGATAATCGTGTCCTTCCATTTCTTAAAAGAAAAATCCTAGCTAGCATATCCAAGAATGTTGGGGCAGCGCCTCTGTCTTCCCCGGGGGCTAGATGATGGAGGTCATCCTAGGGTATGTGACATGTTTCCAGTTTCTAGCTGATGAAGAGATTATGTTGTTTCCGGGCATAAGACGCAGTTAAGATGATGTTCAGCCATTGTTGTTCCTTAATTGTGTGGAAGCTTCACATATATTTGATGTATGCTCTTTATCTGTTCTTTGTAAAATAAAATTAATAAATAATAATCCAAGAACGATATTCATCAACTAGAAAGCATGTAAAGTTAGCTTAGATAACATCGCACAGACAGAGGGAATTGTTTTTCTCGGTCTTCTTGACTAACCAGCCGTCAACATCGTCATAGGAGCCTAGAATGACAGAGGTAGAGGTGCCATGCTTTGCATATAGTCATATAGAAGTGTTTCTTTTTTTCGATGGTACGGCAATAGCATACCAGATCTTTATAGAAGAAAGCAAGCGATGTTATCTGGCGTCTTGTACTTATAGAAGTGTTTCAAACGAGAAAAATCGGCCATGGTGGACAGCAGCCGTCCTGCCTGCCACGAGCGAATGGACCTAATGGCTTGTAGGCCAAATCCAAAGGAAAATCCTCGGAATCGTTTATGCACAACGATCTGATGACAAAGCACGTCGACGTCACCGATCTCGGCAAAACTAGCGCCTAAATCTCGACGCATATCTGAAGCGGCCGTTTTGTCTGCTGTGTACGGGACACCGAGTTCATGACGACGGGTCCTCCTTCGCCTTCTATTTCTGAGCTGAACTCCACGTGTAGTCTTACATGTTTTGATAACATTTCAGTGGCTCTAGAAGGCTTGAATGCTCGACAAGCATGAAACAAATCGTTCTTCAGAAATGTTAAGAGTTTTCCGCTGCAACTGTTGCAACGAGCTAGGCTTCAAATTGGGCATCATATTAGAGTATTTTCAGCATCCCAACGCAAACGGAGGTAAAGAGACCTTTGCATTAACGCGCCCAAAAAATGGGTCTAATATCCAGCCTAGCGATCTAACTCAAACTAACTAGATTATTCACCTAGACGTAAACATGATCCAAATTTGTACCCGAATGGGTTTGCACGGACGCATCGCGGTCAGCTTACGTGTGGGCCTTGTTGTCATTCGGACCCGTTAGTTAATAATGGATGTGGAGACAGTTCAGTTCCTCGCGATGTGTTAATGGCGTTCTCCTGCCTCCACGTGCGCCAGTGTTGGTTCGGGCAGGGCTTGGGCCCGCGAGTTGCGGCTCTCGACCTTTTAAAGGGGCCTAGTCTAGCACACCTCGCCTACAACCAAGCTCTACCAATATAGTCATGGGAAAGGGCTAGCCGCTCCGCAAAACAAAACACGACGGCGAGGCTGGATCCTCTTGGCGCCAATAGTGAGAAAACCCAACGCAACCGCCGGTACATGCCGATGGAACTCGCCCACCGGCTGTTCGAGGAGAAATGGCCGGTCCCTTAGCCGGACGTGGTCCTGCCGAGCAGTGGCTGGTACCTCAACTACCGTCGTATCCCGGTGCCTTCGGTGCCGCTCAAGGGACGCCAACGGGTGTACGAGATCCGCCGTTGTCTTCCTCCCACCGGATCTACACAACAACCTGGCTGGTCCACCTTCAGGACCTAGGAGCCGCTCGCGGCACGGTTTACCTAGGCGACATCGCCTTCTTCAATCGGGAGCCGAACTCCAACCACCGAACCTCAAGAAGGGCGAGGCCATGAAGATGTCCATCGGCAATAGCGAGCTCGAGGACCTCGCTCAGTGGGATGGCCTCGCCGTCCAACTGCGGGCCTCCGCGCTGGTCCGCGGGAGTCCACCGACCCCTTCGCCGCCTCCTCCCATACCAGCACCACTTCCTCCTGCACCAGCACCACCTCCGGCGCATCAACAACCTCTATATTGGTTGTGGCCTTGGGTGCCTCCAGTCTATATCGACCTCATTGACGACGACAAGTAGGCAGTCATGGCGGCACCATTGAGAGCTAGGGCTATTTTCTTATCTTTTATACTTATTTTCGGCATATAAATGGTTATATCATAAATGAAAAAAATGGCAAAAAAAAAAATGCGTCAACGGGATCTGTTACCTTCGCAACCATACATTACATTAGCTCTACCAATGATACACATCTGATCTAGGGATAGTTTGTACTCATCAGGTGTAGCAGTCATTTGAAAGTATTTTTCTCATTGCCACCTCCACTCGACTTGATTATCACCATCAAATATAGGGAAATAAAGTCTAGAGTAATAGATTACAGAAATTGCGCCCATCTTTTAATGCTCAGTCTTCATACTCGCTATAATTGGCACAATGGTTTCTGTGAGCTGCCATGGTGTTGTGTTGTTGACTTGCTCTGATGTGGACACCAGACCATAAACCTGGAGGAGCAGATGTGTATGAAACCCGAGGTAGTAACTGACTGCTCACTTCAGTGCTTCAACTTCAAGGCAGTATCCATCCCCGCCATCTGCAGACTGAGATCGATGACTGCATCATGAATATTCCTTGATTTTCCAGCGCGAATTGCCGACAACTCCTTGCTTTTCCAGCAAATTGTTTCCTATGGCCGCATATAACTGAAATTTCTAAGGAGGGATTTACTCTAGAAGAGGAGTAGTTGTCTTCTTGGTCGGCCCGAGATGGATGTTCGGCAACGGCAGCAACGACGAAGACGAAATGCATCACACGCGGACAGAAGCCACAGAGAAGACGAAGCCGGCAAACTCCGGCGGAGGGGGCACCACGGTCCAGCTCTTGGACTTGACGTCGAACACCCAAAGCGCGTGCCCGCCGGACTCGATGGCGCCGGTGACCACCACGCGCTCACCGCCGCTGACGGCGACCGCGCGTGCCGTGCCAGCCTTGAGCCCCGGCGGGTAGGGTCCCACCTCGATCCAGCCTCGGCGCTCCCCGCGCCACTCCATCACGGCCGTGCCCTCGATGCACCACACCCGGCCGCGCACCACCACGTGCGCCGCCGACGGCGGCGCCCGCACGCGCTCTAGCCGGCGCCACTCGCGGGTCGCCGGGTCGAACCACTCGGCGTCGCGCTCGAACCCGCCCTGCCGCCCCGTGCGGTACCCGCTCACGGCCATGAACTTGTCGCCGGCGACGGTGGCCATGCCGTCGCACTCGTCGCGCTCCTCGGACATGTCAGGCAGAGGGTCCCAGCCGTCGGCCTCCGCATCGTATGCCTCCGCCGTCTTGAGCGCGTTCTTGAGCTTGTCGTGGCCGCCGGCCACGTAGATCTTGCCACCCGCCTCGGCGCACGCGAAGAATGACCGTGCCGACCGCATCGGCGTGCCCCGCCTCCAGACGCCGGTGGCGGCGTCCAGCACGTGGACGTCCGCGACAGGCTCGAAGGTCTTGGGGTCCCAGCCGCCCATCACAGCGAGGCGGGTCCCCACGGCCGCGCACTGCGCGAACATCGGCATCGGCGGCGCCGCGCGCTCGCGGTGCCACTCGCCTGTGGTGACGTTGTACACGGCCACGCCGTAGGCCGAGGAGTCGTCCTTGGGGGAGTCGTCCCCGGCGGCCGGGTTGCCGAACTGCAGGAGGTACACCAGATCCTCGTTGGCGCCGGCCTCGGCGCGCGCCATGGCGAAATCTGGCGCGGCGGCGGCGCTCTTCCACCCTCGGCAGACGCGCCGCATGGAGCGGAAGGAGCCGTGTGGGACGCGCGCTAGGCAGTCGACGGCGACGTCGTCTGGCATCCCCGGGATGAGGTCGATGTGCTCGAACTCGCACTCTGCAACACGGATCTTCGAGTTGCTCATTTTCACTTTCTTTCGAGAGACTGATACTCTGCTTCTCGAAATGGATGGCTCGCTCACCACCTCTATCTGTGCTTAAATAGAGAGGAAACCCTGCGATGCTACCTGGAATAGTATACTGATTTTTCTCTCTATGACAGCTAGGCAGATAGATAATGTAATGGATGATATAAAGCAATATTAAAGCATTTGCTAGCGGCTGTTTTTCAGCACAATTATTGTAGTACATCTATCCATAAATAGAGTCTAAATCTGGTCTAATAATATGTCTAGATAAATTTAGATTTTGACAAGAAATATCTAAGATATTTATTTATGGTAGAGGGTGTTGTGTTGTTTTCTGTGGAGAAGTTTATTTTTTTGAAACGGAGGCAAAAGATCTGCTTTATCCATTAATTAAGAAAATAATGCCATCTTTTAGGGCAAAATGGGAATAAAATCTACAACAACGGGGCTAAGTCCACACGAATCGCGCCCACGCTTACAGCCAAGGCTAACAAATACTCGAACAACAGGGCCGCACCAACAATACCCAACACAAAGGACCACATGCCGGCGCGAACGAACTCCAACACCATGCCGACAAAGACATGCCAAGATATTGGGGGACACCCATCAATGCACTGCGGATCGATGGTAGATAGCAGCTAAGGTGGCGAGAAAATCGCAAACCTCTCTAGCGACAAAACCTCTGGGCACCGTCGCCAGCAAATTTGACTTAGCAACCCGAACACCAATAGGAACCACATGCCTCACTTCCTCGACGGAAGGAGGCATAACACTACCACCACCCAACTTCAGGAGCTCAGGCACCACAGATGAATTCCCACACAACACATGTAGCTCTGGCTTGATCCCAACTACCGATAACTTCTTCTCCGCGGAGCTAAGCGGAAACGGAGCCCTCACGGTGTCGAGCTCGTGCCCACCAGAAGAGCACGCCTCCGTCGGCCCCAAAGAAAGAACAACATGCGCCAACAACATCTTGAGACTTGTCGGCCATCTCTCCATGAAGAGGGCGAGACACCTCCTTGACGCGGTTAGCAACCAACTGACCGAGCTCCAAGTGCAGCAAGGCAAACTTGCACTGGAGGTGAGAGTCGAAATAGGCGTTGCCGTTGACCTCCTCGCAACACCTTGGAGAGGGCTTTGGCGGCAATATTGCAGGCGACGACGATTGGCACACGACCTCAGCCCAACTCCGGGACACCGAAGGACAACGTGGCAGTGCGGGTGGAGGGCGGCTCAGCTGACCAGGAGCATGTGCATCTAGAGAACGTGCACGAGCGTCCGAAGAGCGAGAACAGTGACGGGAAAGCGCGCACGGCAGAATCACTCCCGTTGAGTAGGAAGACAACATCAGATGCATCTGAAGGGTGCACAACACGAGCTGACCTGGTGGTCACGCTTGAGGCATCGAAAGCATCTCCCCCGATCCCAACGCTTGAAGGAGAGACTAAGCTCGAGGCCCTCCTTCTAAAGCAAAGACGATGGATCACGGCTCGGGTGGCTGCCTCTACCCACCCTCACCCAGTCATCGTTGTCACCAAGAGCATGAACAATAGCAGAGAGGTTGCCGCAGGGCTTCGTATGCGCCTCCTCAACATGTAACGAGCCGGCCAATGACGGCCACTGAGCCAACTCTTCATCGTCGTCGTCCTCGTCGGAGCCAAAGAAGCAACCCAGAGCAAGCTCGAGGCTAGCAACACATCACCAGAAATGGCACCTCGGCAGGACCACCCGAGGCAACCGGTGACAACAACAAGGATCTGAGCCCCTTGACCAACACGGCAAGGCCGCTGGCGCTGATGAGCTGCTTGGTAGTAGGCGGCGTCATCAGGGGCGCCATCTCCTCCTCGCATACAAAGCAACGATATATATCATATGCAATTGCTAAAAGCAAACATACAAGGGATCTAAAGTAGTGATGTCAAATTTATCACATCACTTTCATATTATGTGGTCGCCACATTTTGATAATATGGGACATTGATGGCGCGTGAAGCACACGTCCGTTGGGAACCCCAAGAGGAAGGTGCGATGCGTACATCAGCAAGTTTCCCTCAGTAAGAAACCAAGGTTATCGAACCAGTAGGAGATGAAGGCCACGTGAAGGTTGTTGGTGGAGGAGTGTAGTGCGGCGCAACACCAGGGATTCCGGCGCCAACGTGAAACCTGCACAACACAATCACAATACTTTGCCCCAACTTAATAGTGAGGTTGTCAATCTCACCGGCTTGCTGAAAACAAAGGATTAAACGTATGGTGTGGAGAATGATGTTTGTTTGCGATGAACAACAGAGATTGCAGTAGATTGTATTTCAGATGTAAAAGAATGGACCGGGGTCCACAGTTCACTAGTGGTGTCTCTCCAATAAGATAAATAGCATGTTGGGTGAACAAATTACAGTTGGGCAATTGACAAATAGAGATGCACATACATATATCATGATGACTACTATGAGATTTAATTAGGGCATTACGACAAAGAACATAGACCGCTATCCAGCATGCATCTATGCCTAAAAAGTCCACCTTCGGGTTAGCATCCGCACCCCTTCCAGTATTAAGTTGCAAACAACAGACAATTGCATTAAGTAATGCGCGTAATGTAATCAACACAAATAGCCTTAGACAAAGCATTGATGTTTTATCCCTAGTGGCAACTGTTGGAGATATGCCCAAGAGGCAATAATAAAAGTGGTTATTATATATCTTTATGTTTATGATAAAAGTTTATATACCATGCTATAATTGTATTAACCGAAACATTGATACATGTGTGTTATGTAAACAACAATGAGTCCCTAGTAAGCCTCTTAACTAGCTTGTTGATTAATAGATGATTAGTTTCATAATCATGAACATTGGATGTTATTAATAACAAGGTTATATCATTATATGAATGATGTAATGGACACACCCAATTAAGCGTAGCATAAGATCACGTCATTAAGTTATTTGCTATAAGCTTTCGATACATAGTTACCTAGTCCTTTCGACCATGAGATCATGTAAATCATTTATGCTGGAAAGGTACTTTGATTACATCAAACGCCACTACATAAATGGGTGGTTATAAAGGTGGGATTAAGTATCCGGAAAGTATGAGTTGAGGCATATGGATCAACAGTGGGATTTGTCCATCCCGATGACGGATAGATATACTCTGGGCCCTCTCGGTGGAATGTCGTCTAATGTCTTGCAAGCATATGAATAAGTTCATAAGAGACCACATACCACGGTAGAGTAAAGAGTACTTGTCAGGAGACGAGGTTGAACAAGGTATAGAGTGGTACCGATGATCAAACCTCGGACAAGTAAAATATCGCGTGACAAAGGGAATTGGTATCGTATATGAATGGTTCATTCGATCACTAAGTCATCGTTGAATATGTGGGAGCCATTATGGATCTCCAGATCCCGCTATTAATTATTGGTCGGAGAGAGATCTCAACCATGTCTACATAGTTCACGAACCGTAGGGTGACACACTTAAGGTTTGATATTGTAATAGTAGAACTTGAATATGGAATGGAGTTCGAAGTATTGTTCGAAGTCCCGGATGGGATCCCGGACATCACGAGGAGTTCCGGAATGGTCCGGAGAATAAGATTCATATATAGGAAGTCATTTTATAAGTTTGAAAATGATCCGGTGCATTTATGGAAGGTTCTAGAAGGTTCTAGAAAAGTCCGGAAGAAATCACTAAGGAAGGAGGAGTCCTGGAGGGACTCCACCTCCCCATGGCCGGCCAACCCTAGAGGGGGGAGTCCAAGGTGGACTCCACCAAGGGGGCCGGCCACCCCCCTTCATGGAAGGGTGGGAATCCCACTTGGGTGGGAGTCCCACCTTGGGTAGGTTTCCCTACTACATGGAAGGTTTTTGGTTCGGGTCTTATTCGAAGACTTGTAGTCCAACACTTGGGGTTCTGATACGTCTCCGACATATCGATAATTTCTTATGTTCCATGCCACATTATTGATGATATCTACATGTTTTATGCACACTTTATGTCATATTCGTGCATTTTCTGGAACTAACCTATTAACAAGATGCCGAAGTGCCGATTCTGTTTTCTGCTGTTTTTGGTTTCAGAAATCCTAGTAAGGAAATATTCTCGGAATCGGACGAAATCAACGCCCAACATCTTAGAATCCCCGGAAGCATCCAGAACACCCGAGAGCCACCAGAGGGGGGCCACAGGGGCCCCAGATGATAGGCCGGCGCGGCCCAGGCCCTGGCCGCGCCGCCTTATGGTGTCGTCGCCTTGTTGACCTTCTGACGCTGCATCTTCACCTATTTAAGCCCCCTCGACCTAAAACCTCGATAAAAAAAAGCCACGGTACGAGAAACCTTCCAGAGCCGCCGCCATCGCGAAGCCAAGATCTGGGGGACAGGAGTCTCTGTTCCGGCACTCCGCCGGGACGGGGAAGTGCCCCCGGAAGGCTTCTCCATCAACACTACCGCCATCTTCATCAACGCTGCTGTCTCCCATGAGGAGGGAGTAGTTCTCCATCGAGGCTCGGGGCTGTACCGGTAGCTATGTGGTTCATCTCTCTCCTATGTACTTGAATACAATAATCTCATGAGCTGCCTTACATGATTGAGATTCATATGATGATGCTTGTAATCTAGATGTCGTTATGCTAGTCAAGTGAATTTTACTTATGTGATCTCCGGAGACTCCTTGTCCCACGTGTGTAAAGGTGACAAGTGTGTGCACCGTGTGGGTCTCTTAGGCTATATTTCACGGAATACTTATTCAACTGTTATGAATGGCATAGTGAAGTGCTTATTTATATCTCTTTATGATTGCAATGTGTTTGTATCACAATTTATCTATGTGCTACTCTAGTGATGTTATTAAAGTAGTTTTATTCCTCCCGCACGGTGTAATGGTGACAGTGTGTGCATCCGTGTTAGTACTTGGCGTAGGCTATGATTGTGATCTCTTGTAGATTGCGAAGTTAACTATTGCTATGATGGTATTGATGTGATCTATGCCTCCTTTCTTAGCATGAAGGTGACAGTGTGCATGCTACGTTAGTACTTGGTTTAGTCGTGTTGATCTTTCATGCACTCTAAGGTTATTTAAATATGAACATTGAATTGTGGAGCTTGTTAACTCCGGCATTGAGGGTTCGTGTAATCCTACGCAATGGTGTTCATCATCCAACAAGAGAGTGTAGAGTATGCATTTATCTATTCTGTTATGTGATCAAAGTTGAGAGTGTCCACTAGTGAAAGTATGATCCCTAGGCCTTGTTCCTAAATACTGCTATCGCTGCTTGTTTACTGTTTTACTGCATTACTACTGCTGCGTTACTACTGCTTGTTTACTGTCCTGGGCAAAGCACTTTTCTGGTGCCATTGCCACTGCTCATATATATTCATACCACCTGTATTTCACTATCTCTTCGCCGAACTAGTGCACCTATTAGGTGTGTTGGGGACACAAGAGACTTCTTGCTTTGTGGTCGCAGGGTTGCATGAGAGGGATATCTTTGACCTCTTCCTCCCTGAGTTCGATAAACCTTGGGTGATCCACTTAAGGGAAACTTGTCTGCTGTCCTACAAACCTCTCGCTCTTGGAGGCCCAACGCTGTCTACAGGAAAAGGAGGGGCGTAGACATCAAGCTATTTTCACGGCGCCGTTGCGGGGAGGAAAGGTAAAAGGCACTCATACTTCGGTTCCAGGTAACAGTACTTTTCTGGCGCCATTGTGTTTGTGCTCGAAGCTATTTCCTTTAGATCCTGCAATTGCAACTTTTTGTTTCTTGTTTACACTAGTAAGGCATAATGGAAAACAACAAAAACATGAGAGATCTTTATGAACTTTATCTTGAATTAGGACATGATGTGTTTGAAGAGAGAATTAAAAAACCCATGGAACTTTATATGCATGCTAATGGGAATGTTATTAATATGATTGCTTTGAACTCTATTGTTCCTAATGCTATGGAAAATTCTAAGCTTGGGGAAGCTGGTTTTGATGAGCATGATCTTTTTAGTCCCCCGGGCAATGAGGAGGAAATTTACTTTGATGATACTTTGCCTCCTATTTATGATGATTATAATGATAGTAGACTTTTGTTACCACCTGTTATGGAGGATAAATTTGATTATGATTACAATATACCTCCTATATTTGATGATGAGAATAATAATGATAGCTACTTTGTTGAATTTGCTCCCGCTATTACTGATAAAATTGATTATGCTTATGTGGAGAGTAATAATTTTATGCATGAGACTCATGATAAGAATGCTTTATGTGATAGTTATATTGTTGAGTTTGCTCATGACACTACTGAAAGTTATTATGAGAGAGGAAAATATGGTTGTAGAAATTTTCATGTTACTAAAATGCCTCTCTATGTGCTGAAATTTTTGAAGCTACACTTGTTTTATCTTCCTATGCTTGTTACTTTGCTCTTCTTGAACTTGTTTATTTACAAGATTCCTATGCATAGGAAGCATGTTAGACTTAAATGTGTTTCTAATTTGCCTCTTGATGCTCTCTTTTGCTTCAACTACTATTTCTTGCGAGTGCATCATTAAAACTGCTGAGCCCATCTTAATGGCTATAAAGAAAGAACTTCTTGGGAGATAACCCATGTGTTTATTTTGCTACAGTACTTTGTTTAATATTTGTGTCTTGGAAGTTGTTTACTACTGTAGCAACCTCTCCTTATCTTAGTTTTGTGTTTTGTTGTGCCAAGTAAAGTCGTTGATAGTAAGGTTCATACTAGATTTGGATTACTGCGCAGAAACAGATTTCTTTACTGTCACGAATCTCGGCAGAATTCTCTGTAGGTAACTCAAAAAAATCTGCCAATTTACGTGCGTGATCCCCAGATATGTACGCAACTTTCATTCAATTTGGGCATTTTCATCTGAGCAAGTCTGGTGCCACTTTAAAATTCGTCTTTACGGACTGTTCTGTTTTGACAGATTCTGCCTTTTATTTCGCATTGCTTCTTTCATTTGTGTTGGGTGGATTTCTTTGTTCCATTACCTTCCAGCAGCTTTGGGCAATGTCCAGAAGTGTTAAGAATGATTGTGTCACCTCTGAACATGTGAGTTTTTGATTATGCACTAACCCTCTAATGAGTTTGCTTTGAGTTTGGTGTGGAGGAAGTTTTCAAGGGTCAAGAGAGGAGGATGATATACTATGATCAAGAAGAGTGAAGAGTCTAAGCTTGGGGATACCCCCGTGGTTCATCCCTGCATATTTCAAGAAGACTCAAGCGTCTAAGCTTGGGGATGCCCAAGGCATCCCCTTCTTCATCGACAAATTATCAGGTTCCTTCTCTTGAAACTATATTTTTATTCGGTCACATCTTATGTACTTTACTTGGAGCGTCTGTGTGCTTTTGTTTTTGTTTTTGTTTGAATAAATGGATCCTAGCATTCATTGTGTGGGAGAGAGACACGCTCCGCTGTTGCATATGGACAAATATGTCCTTAGGCTTTACTCATAGTATTCATGGCGAAGGTTGAATCTTCTTCGTTAAATTGTTATATGGTTGGAATTGGGAAATGCTACATGTAGTAATTCTAAAATGTCTTGGATAATTTGATACTTGGAAATTGTTGTGCTCATGTTTAAGCTCTTGCATCATATACTTTGCACCCATTAATGAAGAAACACTTAGAGCTTGCTAATTTGGTTTGCATATTTGGTCTCTCTAAAGTCTAGATAATTTCTAGTATTGAGTTTTGAACAACAAGGAAGACGGTGTAGAGTCTTATAATGTTTACAATATGTCTTTTATGTGAGTTTTGCTGCACCGTTCATCCTTGTGTTTGTTTCAAATAAACCTTGCTAGCCTAAACCTTGTATCGAGAGGGAATACTTCTCATGCATCCAAAATCCTTGAGCCAATCACTATGCCATTTGTGTCCACCATACCTACCTACTACATGGTATTTCTCCGCCATTCCAAAGTAAATTGCTTGAGTGCTACCTTTAAAATTTCCATCATTCACCTTTGCAATATATAGCTCATGGGACAAATAGCTTAAAAACTATTGTGGTATTGAATATGTACTTATGCACTTTATCTCTTATTAAGTTGCTTGTTGTGCGATAACCATGATTCCTGGGGACGCCATCAACTACTCTTGGTTGAATATCATGTGAGTTGCTATGCATGTCCGTCTTGTCTGAAGTAAGAGAGATCTACCACCTTAATGGTTGGAGCATGCATATTGTTAGAGAAGAACATTGGGCCGCTA